>NW_022436951.1:31826843-31842982 GCF_009761245.1 Sapajus apella
ATGAAGACTCTCTCATCAGGCAGGGTGTTTCAAGGGCTTGGATTTTTTTCTCCCAGAAGGTAGTCAAGGGCCAGTCCTTTCTCTGGTGATGCAGGGTTTGAACACCCCAAGCCTGCTGAGTGAATCCTTTACTCCACAGGGAGAAAACGAGGGTAATTCAGATAAGTCTGTAGCTTAGTTAATAGTCTTGCATCAAAGTTTTCCCCCTGGGTTTGAGCATTGTAAACAATAGTTATACATGTTTATAACATTACAGGTAGCTACATAATGGATATACATGAATTCTCTATACTATTTTTAAAAATTTCTCTAAGTCTAAAATTATTTTAAAATAAAATTTCCATGGGAGGCCGGGTGCAGTGGCTCATGCCTGTAATCCCAGCACTTTGGAAGGCCAAGGCATGCAAAGCGCCTTAGGTCAGGAGTTCAAGACCAGCCTGGCCAACATGGTGAAACCTCATTTCTACTTAAAATACAAAAGTTAACCGGGCGCGGTAGAGGGTGCCTGTAATCCCAGCTACTTGGGAGGCTGAGACAGGAAATCCCTTGAATCTGGGAGGCAGAGGTTGCAGTGAGCCAAGATCGTGCCACCGCACTCCAGCCTGGGTGACAGAGGCTCCATCTCAAAAAAAAAAAAAAAAAAATTTAAAAAATCCATGGGAACATGGACAAGCAGTGAAAAAAATTAGAAAATATGTTATCTGTGTGAATTTGGCCCCTTCACTTCATTTTCTCGTGGAGTGGAGCCCAATCAATGACTAATTCCAACTCAGATATTCACAGCAAAATTCTTTCTTTCTTTTTTTTTGTTTTTTAGCACGGGGTTTCACCATGTTGGTCAGGCTGGTCTTGAACTCCTGACCTCAGGTGATCCTCCCGCCTTGGCCTCCAAAGTGCTTGGATTACAGTGTGAACCACCATGCCTGGCCTAGCAACATTCATCACTTACTGTGTATCTGTTGTATGGATGAGGACTCTAATGGCTTTCTTGAGGAATTCCTAAATAAATATTATTTTTGCAGAAATCAAATAATGAGATAATCTTTCTGATCCTCAGTTTCCTCTTTCTCACAAACAGGAATGAAAATTGTGATGAGCTAATAAATTATGTAATCAATGGAAGATTGCTGTTAGGAACGTCTATAGATTCGGCTGGGCGCAGTGGCTCACACCTGTAATCCCAGCACCTTGGGAGGCTGAGGCAGGAGAATCATGAGGTCAGGAGTTCGAGACCAGCCTGGCCAATATGGTGAAACCTCATCTCTACTAAAAATAAAGAAATTAGCTGGGCATGGTGGTGCACGCCTGTAATTCCAGCTACTCAGGAGGCTGAGGCAGAAGAATTGCTTGAACCTGGGAGGCGGAGGTTGCAGTGAGCCGAGATGGCACCACTGCACTCCAGCTTGGGGGGCAGAGCAAGATTCCATCTCCAAAAAAAAAGAGAGAGAATGTCTATAGACTCAAATGTCACTCACACTAATACCTGTCTGTCATTCTGCCAGTGCGTTTCTCTTCTGTGACTCTTTGGGGTTGTCACCAATAGTCTATATAATCAACAAGAGGGATAAAACTGTGAAAAGGATTAACTTTGAGGTAGCGTACCTTCCCTTTACTTCTGGAGGGGGTATTCTGTACCTCTTTAGGTTTGTGTCATCGTGGTCTTTCCCCCACTGAGAGGTAAACTGAATGGAAACAGAGAGCCTTGTCTGTCCCAGGCCTTGCTGCAGTTCCTGCACCTAGAACAGTGCCTGGCACTCAGTAGATACATGCCGAAGGAATGGCTGAGTTTCTCTTGGCCACTAAACCCTTAGTATTGGTACACCTTCTAATAGCTCTGGAGTGTTGTGTCAGAATTTATACACTCCTGGATTATTCCAGGAATTGGAGGAACACTCTGTGCAGATGTTTAAAAACTAATGTCCTGGGCCAGGCATGGTGGCTCATGCCTGTAATCCCAGCACTTTGGGAGGCAGAGGCTGGCGGATCATGAGGTCAGGAGGTCAAGACCACCCTGGCTAACACGGTGAAACCCCATCTCAACGAAAAATACAAAAAAGTAGCCGAGCATGCTGGCACATGCTGTTCACGTGCTAAAGTCCCAGCTATTCAGGAGGCTGAGGCAGGAGAATCTCTTGAACCTGGGAGGAGGAGGTTGCAGTGAACCGAGATCATGCCACAAAAACTAATGTCTTTTAATATTCAAACCCTATATCAGCGTAGTGACTACGAAAGAAAAAAGTTACCTTTTTTTTTTTTTAAGTTACCTTTTTTTTTGAGACAGAGTCGCGCTGTGTCACCCAGGCTGGAGTGCCGTGGCTGGAGCTCACTTCACTGCAACCTCTGCCTCCCGGGCTCAAGCAATTCTCATTGCCTCAGTCTCCCAAATAGCTGGGAATACAGGCACACATCACCACGCCAGGCTAATTTTTTGTTTGTTTCTTTTTGCATTTTTAGTAGAGATGGGGTTTCACCATGTTGGCCAGGATGGTCTCAAATTCCTGACCTCAAGTGATCAGCCTGCCTTGGCCTCCCAAAGTGTTGGAATCACAGGTGTGAGCCACTGTGCCTGGCCAGTTCCCTTCTTTGGATCAAACATAACCAACTGTTGCAAGGGCAGCCCAGTCCAAACAAGGGCATAAAATGAGAAGTGCAGGTGTTTTCAGACAGGCCACCCGTTACAGACCACGTGACTAGGAAAGGCTGATCATATTGGCGGTGGGAGGCTAGCTGTTTTTTTCTCCAATATCCTTCCCATAATTGCTTCTCTTGGGCGGTTGTACGCCAATGCTTTGTCAAACAGTATGTGACCTCAGCAGAACTCACCAATACATTACTGGAGCAGAATAGTCAGTCTTGATAATTAATCCATGGATAAAGGATGAATTGTTCAATAAATGACATTAGGACAATGAGGTAAGCATTTGGGAAAAGAAATGAAGTTTTATTATACCATATATGCTGTGGATTGAATTGCATCCTCCTGAAAGATATGTTGAAGTTCTAAGCCCCGGTACCGGTGCATGTGACCTTATTTAGATAGAGTCTCTGCAGTTGTAATTAGGTTAGGATGCGGTCATTAGGAGGGCCCTAATCCAGTGTGACTGACTTCTTTATAAGAAGAGGAAACGAGACACAGACACACAAAGAGAATGCCAAGTGAAGACAGAGGGGCAGAAGCTCAAGCGATTCATCTACAAGCCAAAGATTGGTGGTGACATCAAAGCGAAGAGAAAGCCACGTAACAGACAGATGCTCCCCCTCCAAGAAAGCACAGCCCTACTGCCTTCTTCCAAACAGAACCAGGAAAGAATAAATTTCTGTTGTTTTAAGTCACTCAGTTTGTGGTGATTTGTTATAACAGCCCTAGGAAATATGTAACATAATATAATATTAAAATAGAAGATTCCAAAAGGTCAAATATTTACGTGTCCAAAAATAAAGCATGAGAAAACATATTGGCGAGCATACAGTTTGAGGAACAGAAAGCCTTTGTTATCTTAACACTAAGATCTGAACTCACGAAAGAAAAGATTGAACATCTGACTACATTAAAAATACGCATTTCTGTATAGCTCACAAAAATGAATGAAGTTAAAAGAAATAGTAGAAGTGTGTTTGCCACATATGACAAGGAGCTTACATGCACAATTCATAAGGGCTCCTATAAATATAAAAATGCAAATAACTCAACATATATATGAACGAACGACTAGACAAAGTACACAAGAAATTCAAATGGCGCCAGGCACGGTGGCTCATGCCTGTAATCCCAGCACTTTGGGAGGCCAAGGGGGGTGGATCACAAGGTCAGGAGATCAAGACCATCCTGGCCAACATGGTGAAACCCCATCTCTACTAAAAATACAAAAATTAGCTGGGCGTGGTGGCGGGTGCTTATAATCCCAGCTACCCAGGAGGCTGAGGCAGGAGAATGGCTTGAACTCAGGAGGCGGAGGTAGCCGTGAGCCGAGATTGTGCCACTGCACTCCAGCCTGGAGACACAGTGAGACTCTGTCAAAAAAAGAAAGAGTTCAAATGACAATAAAACACGCAAAGAGTTGTTCTGTTTCACTGATAATGAAATAAACGAAATTAGGATCAGATATATAATTTCTCCTAAATCATACTGGCAAAGATGAATTAAATTGAAAGCATCAGACACCGACAGTAGCAGCTCCCACATGTCCCAGCCAAAAGGACCTAGGGATGTCAGCTGCAAGGTCAAGGGTGACTCAGCAGACCTGAGTTGACCAAACCCTGCACACAGCCTTGATCAGCTCCTAGGAGATGACCTCTGAGTCCTTGGAGTGTCCCTCCCGATAAGGGTGGTTTTGTATGTCTGAAGCCTTGGGCCACAGCCTTAGTTTATGCCAACGGTGTGATTTATGATGAATGCCTGTTCGGACGCTCTGGGCCGTGCTTTGTTAATTTCATCTCTGTTGCTCTGGGGTTCGAGTAGCCCAGGTCAGTCACGTGGGCATGCCTATGTGACTGACCCCAGTGAAAACGCTGAACACCAATGCACAGGTAAGCTTTCACGGTCGCCTCCAGTGTGCCATGACGCATCGTTGCTGGGGGAAGTAGCGCTATCTGTTCAGAGCTTGTGCTGGTCTCTCCTGGACTCTGTTCTGTGTTCCTTTTCCCTTTGTTAATTTAAATCTGTATATATTGTTTTAAGACTCAGTCTCGCTCTTTTCGGCCAGGCTGGAGTGCAGTGGCACAATCTTGGCTCACTGCAACCTCCACTTCAAATAGCAATAAAACATATAGTGTTTTATTGGGTTCAAGCGATTCTTCTGCCTCAGCCTCCCGAGTAGCTGGGATTACAGGCACATGCCACCACGCCCAGCTAATTTTTGTATTTTTAGTAGAGACGAGGTTTCACCATGTTAGCCAGGCTGGTCTCGAACTCCTGACCTCAGGTTATCTGCCCGCCTCAGCCTCCCAAAATGCTGGGATTACAGGTGTGAGCCACCATGCCCAGCCTAAATCTGTATTTTCAAAGTATAAGAACAAGTTTAACAGCCTTTCTTACTGCTGTGAGTCCTACTAGCGAATCGCTAAACCCAAAGGCAGTTTTAGAATCCCCTTCACAAAGGTCTCTTTGGACGAAGCTGGAAGCTGAGTTCGCACAGCACTGTACATAGCGCCTAGAGAACCTGCGTTACTCAAATGAAAGAACAGAGGAGGCTGGGCTGAGAGGGGGCTGGGCAGGGCCCGGGGGTTGCAGCCCTCCTGGGTACTTATGTTGGTCTGTACTCGGGTGGAATATAGGATGACTGGCCAGTGCCCTGAGCATGGCAGGGACCCCGAAGCCCTCAGGCCTGGCACCTGCACCCGTGAGCTCTAGCCCCAGTCCAGTGTGAGGCAGAGGCAGCGCCAAAGGGAAGTGTTCTTGGGCACTGGGCGCTGGAACTGGTGATGGATGTGCTCTTCCCACACATCTTAATGAAAACAGCTGCGACCCCACTTGAGGCACGGTGCTGGGCAGCCTGTGGCGGGTGTGGGCATCCTACCACAGGTAAGGCCTCACACACAGCTCAGAAGTGTGTGATGTGAAAGTGGTTTTCCTCTTGCTGCGCACTGAATGGTGTAACCCCCCAAATGCATACGCTGAAGCCCTAACCCCTAATGTGACTGCATTTGGAGACAGGCCTTTAAGCAGGGAATGGGGGTTAAACGAGGCTATTAGGGTGGGACCTGATCCACCAGGACTGGGGTCCTTAGATGAAGAGGACCAGACGGCAAGCACGCTGGGGCAGAGGAAAGGCCGGGTGCGCATGCAGCAGGAAGCAGCCACCGCAGCCAGGGAGAGAGGCCTCGGGAGAAACCAGCCTGCCGCGCCTTGGACTTCCAGCCTCCAGGACGGTGAGAAAATCACCCGTGTGCTGTGAGCCTCCCAGTACATGATACTTTCTTAGGGCAGCCTTAGCAAACGAGCAGAACTTGGAGATGGACACAGACTGCTCCCAGGTGCTCCCCGGGCCCGCAGCCCTCATCTTTGCTCCTGCTCTCGTTTTCGAGGGGCCTGTGGCTGTGCAGTCGTGCAGCCGCAGCGCCTCTCCTGCGGGGCTTCCAGGTGCACAGGGAGGCGGAGCCTCTCGGAGCAGACTCATGGGCAAAGCTCTCCCAGCTCCATCTCTGTCTCCCATCAGGGGACAGTCACAGCCAAGACAGGAATGTCGCCCCTCAGCTGGCAGACAGCACTCTGAGCAGCCTGGCCTGGGAGCCTCTGACCTGCCCACTACTTCGGGAGGCCAGTGTCCCCACTGCCACCTCACGTTCTGGGGACCCTGGATTCCAAACCTGCTAGTGCTGGAGAGGGTAGCTGGAGGCATTTAAAACACAGGTGCTGGGAAACAAATCTCTGATGGAGTGGGAGGGGAGAGGGATGGGGGACCTTGCGTCCTAGGCCCTCTGCGATTTTCTGATGGACTCCCTTCTGTGGGAGCGCTGGCTCAGGGAGCTCCTGGCCTCTCCTCCTCTACCACTTCCTCCACCACCTGCCTCCACCTGCTCCCACCCTGATGTCCGCGGAGTCAGGTGTGCAGTAGTCCCACATCCAGGCTCACTGCAGAGGCAGCCCTTTTCAGACAGGAGGCACAAGAGAGGGCCCCAGCAAGTTAGCTTTTACTTTAATATTATTATGTAATGAGTCCAGGCATGGTGGCTCACACCTCTAATCCCAGCACTTTAGAAGGCAGAGGCCGGCAGATCACCTGAGGTCGGGAGTTCGAGACCAGCCTGACCAACATAGTAAAACTCCATCTCTACTAAATATATATATATAAACTTAGCTGGGCATGGTGGCTCAGGCCTGTAATCCTAGCTGCTCAGGAGGCTGAGGCAGGAGAATTGGTTGAACCTGGGAGGCGGAGGTTGCAGTGAGCTGAGATGGCGACACTGCATGAACAACAAGAGTGAAACTCCTCTAAAAAAAATTTATATATATATATATATAAAAAATGTAATTATGTATATTATTATCATCAACATATTTTTATTCTGCAAATACTTATTTCATGCCCATATGAGCAGGCTCTGTGCTAGGTAAACTACCAAGTTTTGTTAATGAAGTCAAACCAAGTCATGGGTTCTATAAAAAGACAACTATTTTAAAACATGGCATAAATGACATGATATAGTTAAGAGTATAAAGACACGACTTGGAACAAGCAAACGTGGGAACGAGGCAAGGAGAACATTGAGCTTCCTCTGGGAACGCATCACTAGTTGCGGATGAAACGTTTCTGCACTGGGCAGGGTGTCAGTCCACAGCCCAACTCTGATTTAAATGTGACCAGCTTGGACTTTGAGAGCAGATGTCGCAGCGCCCCTGGGAGCAGGTGATGCAATCCTCTCTTTGTGCTCTGTTTATAGTTTCTGAGAAGCAGTGACGAAGCTGGCTCTCAAAGTTTGGTCTAATTACTTGTCTGATCTCCCCCAGGGAGATGCAACTCTGTTCTCCCTTGGCCACCAGACAGTGGGGGCTGCAGTCTCTCCTGGAGGAGTGGGGCTGGCCGTTGTGGGCCGGGGAGGCGGAGATCCCTCGAAGCTGGTCTGTATTGCAGGGTATGGAGTAGGGCTGGGGGTTTCTGGGTCTCTAATCTTTCAAAACCGGCAATAAGGTGATTTATCATGAGCCAGCCCTGTCATTCTCTTTCCTCTCTGGAGCCACTGATGAGTCTTCCCCTAAGGAGGGAAGGGTCCCTTTCTCTGACTCCCTTGCAGT
The DNA here is from genome assembly GCF_009761245.1 of Sapajus apella. NCBI lineage: Eukaryota > Metazoa > Chordata > Mammalia > Primates > Cebidae > Sapajus > Sapajus apella. The sequence goes on from NW_022436951.1 coordinate 31,834,576, forward strand.
TCCTATGAGGCTGCAGAGCAGGGCTCACAGGGACTCTGCCTCCTGCAGGGAGTGGCCACTGTTTCTAGGGACCCTCCCAGAAGGGGAGCTCATTTCACACTTTGGGACTCCATAGAAGCGGCTTCCTGGCAGTTTGAAGAGTGCTTCTCACACATCTTCCACCAGCTTGTTCATCTGCCTATATCTCAGGATGCTTTAAAGCGATAGAAACAAAATTAAGGGTAAGAAGATTAAAATTCATTCTGTGCTTGCTGTGTGCCAGATACGGTATCTGGCATGATACAGATTTTCATTGACATCAGCTCACTGGGGCGATTTACTTCACCTCTCTGTGCCTTAGTTCCCTTATCTTTACTAATAAATCTAATGGTACTAGTACTTAACCAGAGGGATATTGTGAGGAAAGACACATGCAATACACATAAAAGACTCAGAACAGATCCTGGGCCAGGTAGCATTCAATAAATGTGATGAGCTATTTCATCGTCCTCCTCTCCATCAAGGTAGATATTTAACCCATTTTACAGATGAAAAGGCAGAGGCCCAGGGAGTAGAGTCTCCCTCACAAAGACCTCCTGAGGGAAGTCCTACCACCCCAATTCAACCTAGCCCAGAGTCCTCCTTGACCTCACATTTAGGAAGTAGAAAAGTTCCTTTTTCAAGTTTCCTTTCTTGTTAAAGAATAAGTGTGCTAATAACTTTGTTAAGCCCTATCCTATGTAACTATTAGACATGCCATGCTTACAGACATGTAGTACATTCTATGTCCTTGTACTTTAACCAAGGTATCTGTGCTGGATGTGCTCACAGGCATGTCCCAGCTCTCCATTGCTTTCACCTATTTAGAAAAGTTTTAAGTTCTTAGCCAATCTGGTTTTAGTTTACATTGTGAGGTCTGGTTCCAACCAATGGAGACCAGACACAGCGGTTAGGACAACCCCAAATGGGTTAAATTCGTGTGTTTTCCTTTATTCATTGTACTCTTGTGGCAAGGTGGCTAGTGAGAGTACCCTTCCTGCATTCCAGGCAATAAAAATTGCATTGCTGAAAGATCCTTTGTCTCAGTGCTGATTTTTCTTTGTGGTGCCAAGCATCTATTTCCAGCTTCACAGCATCACAGCTCTCCTATCGGGTCCCAGAGGCACTTCTGAAACCTGGAAAATAATTACTACCTCCCTGTGTTATCATTGACTTCCAGATTCTTCCACATAGGACAGTGGCTTTCAAATTCGTTTGGTTTGGTTTGTTTTTCTGAGGCAGGATCTCTTTCACTCTGTTGCCCAGGCTGGGGTGCAGTAGCATGATCATGGCTCACTGCAGCCTCAACCTCCCAGGCTCAAGTGATCCTCCCACCTCAGCCTCCCTAATAGCTGGGACTATAGATGCACACCACCACACTTGGCTAATTTTTTTAACTAAATTTTTGTAGAATGAGGGTCTCCCTGTATTGTCCAGGATGGTCTGGAACTCCTGGCCCCAAGCAGTCCTCCCACCGTGGCTCCTAAAGTGCTGGGAGTATAGGCCTGAGCTACTGTGTCTGGCCAGCTTTCAGGCTTTGATTGCCTCAATTGGAAAGAAATGTTTCACATCACAACCCAGAACATAAACATATAAACATGGAATCAAGGTTTAATGACACAGTACTTTCTTTCACTGTATTCTCTGTACCTGGTATTTTTCTAGTAGGTTTTTTCTGTGGATGTGTTTTGAGACAGGGTCTCAGTCTATCACCCAGTTTGAACGCAGTGGTGCAATCTCAGGTCACTGCAGCCTTGACCTTCTGGGCTAGCAATCCTCCCACCTCCGTCTCCCAAGTACCTGGAACTCCAGGCACTCACCACCATGCCCAGCTTTTTTTTTTTTTTTTTTAATTCTTAAGAGACAAAGTCTCACTATGTTGTCAGCTGGTCTCCAACTGCTGAGCTCAAGCGATTTTCCCAAATTCTTGTGATTATAGGCATGAGCCACTGTGCCGGCCCTGTTCTATTTTTTAAGCACTGGTTTCAACCGGCCTTGCCTGGCAGTTTAAAAAACACTCGCAGCGGGGCACGGTGGCTCACACCTCTAATCCTAGCACTTTGGGAGGCCGAGGAGGGTGGATCATGAGGTCAGGAGTTCAAGATCATCCTGGCCAACATGGTGAATCCCCATCTCTACTAAAAATACAAAAGCATGGTGGCAGGCACCTGTAATCCCAGCTACTCAGGAGGCTGAAGCAGGAAAATCACTTGAATCCGAGAGGCGGAGGTTGCATTGTCCCAAAACTGCACCATTGCACTCCAACCTGGGCAACAGTGCAAGACTCCGTCTCAAAAAAAAAAAAAGAAAGAAAAAGAAAACCCTTGGCAAGGTGGAGTTGCCAGTGAGGGGCAGGGGGGTCAAGTGTAATCTGCCCCGGGACTGTGTGGCGCAGCCTGAGCAGCCTGTTCAGGGAAGACTCCGACACTCTGCCTGGGTGTCCTGGGCGCAGCTTCCTAAGCATCCCCCTGCCCCAGGGGAGCTGCTCCATCCCCTGCTCTGAGACGAAATGGGCTCCTTGTAGGCACAGAGGGAGGTTTAGTGAGAAGCGCATCTTCAGGGCCTCAAGGATCTGCCAGGCTGGATCACCCAGACTCACTGAGGCCATTCACAGCACCCCCAAAGATGCATTCCTTTAGCATTTGATCACTCAAATTACATGGGAGTCTCCCCTTACATGGGAGGTGCTCCTTTGCTGTTTGCATGTCGGTGGGGAAGGGCCTGGCACCGTAAGGTTTGGAAAATGACCCTCCGACTAGAGACCAGCCAGGGCTAGCCAGGCAGAGAGGAGGAAGAAGGGGGAACTGAAGGGAAATGAGTCGCAGAAAGAGCTGCCCTCCAGCCGTCCTGACTCGCCAGCCTCAGCTGCGGCTCTTCCCCAACCCTTCCTCTCTTCCTGGGGGCACGGCCAGCCTACACCTCCCGGTTTCAGTGTGGCTGTGGCTGAATTCTGGCACAGTGAATGCGCATGGGCAGTACTTCCCGGCCTGGCCACTGAGGCTCCCCACATGCCACGCTCTTCCTCTTCAGCTTGACGCAGGGGAGCCCAGGGACCGTGGGCACCACATGGAAAATTGGGGGGGTCCCACATAGGAGCTCAGGCCCCCAAATCACTGCTTAGATGGGCACCACCTGCTCTTCAAGATCACTCATTTTGAACTTCACATGACTGAAATAAACTTATGTTAAGATGTGGAGACTACCCTAAAAGGCAGATTTTCAAATTTCTAAACTATCCAAGCTCAAGGAAGTAGAGGAAGGCATTCTCAAATTGAATTTAGCAAAAAGTTACTTCGAAACAGGAAAGACTCTATACCAATTGAACAGGGTCTTTCCAAAATGCATGTTCCCCCCAATCTCAGAGTGAGCCCTTACATGGAAAAAGGGTCTTTGAGAATGCTGTCAAGTTGGGACGAAGCCACTCTGGAGGAGGGGAGGCCTTTATGCAATGATTGGTGTCCTAAAAAAAGAGACAAATTTGAGCCGGGAGCAGTGACTCACGCCTGGAATCCCAGCACTTTTGGAGGCCGAGATGGGTGATCACCTGAGGTCAGGAGTTTGAGACCTGTGGCCAGCATGGTGAAACCATATCTCTATTAAAATGCAAAAATTAGCCGGGCGTGGTGGCGTGTGCCTGTATTCCTAGCTACTCTGGAGGCTGAGGCACGAGAATCACTTGAACCCGGGAGGTGGAAGTTACAGTGAGCTGAGATCGCACCATTGCACTCCAGCCTGGGCGACAGAGAGACTTTGTCTCAAAAAATAGAGAAATTTGGACACAGAGACACAGACACATGGGGAGAAGGCCATGTAAAGACACAGGCAGAGATTGGAGCTACGAACTAAAGACACCGGGGATGTCTGTGACCACCAGCATGAGGGGAGGTAAGAGCAGCTTCTTCCCGGGAGCCCTGGAGAGAGGACGGCCCAGCCAGCACCTGGCTTCAGGATTTCTGGCCCTCAGAGCTGTGAGAGAATAAATGTGTGTTGTCTTAAGCCACCCAGATTGTGGTTACAGCAGCCCCAGGAAACCAACACACCCAGTAATCAAAGCTTAGTGCAATTTTTTAAAATTGCATTATTTTTAGCCCAGTTCTGGGCCATGTGCTCTTAGGAAGTGATAGTTCTGATTCCATACTTCCAGCTGGAGGAGACTCCTCCTCCCCTCACCCATCCAGAGAGATCCCCTTGGGGCCAGGCTGCTGGGCAACCTCCAGAACAGAGAAACTCTCCACCCAGGAAGAACAGGGTTCTTTATTTTTGAGATGGAGTCTGGTTCTGTTGCCCAGGCTGGAGTACAGTGATGGATCGCAGCTCACTGCAACCTGCACCTCCTGGGTTCAAGTGATTCTCGTGCCTCAGCCTCCCAAGTGGCTGGAACCACAGGCATGCACCACCATGACCTGCTAATTTTTGTATTTTTCGTAGAGATGGGGTTTCACCATGTTGGCCAGGCTGGTTTCAAACTCCTGACTTCAAGTGATCCACCTGCCTCAGCCTCCCAAAGTGCTGGGATTACAGGCGTGACCCACTGCGCCAGCTGAATGGGGTTCTTCCAGCTGCCAGCTGGCGCCCAGTTGCCCTTGAAGGATAATGTGGTCCACCCTCTGCTGTGATCCCTGCTTGAGCCATGACAGGGAGAGGGAAGCCTGGAAGATAGAGACCCTGAAGGCAGATGTAGGAATCTCAATTCCTGAGGCTGCTCCTGGGACCCAGCCCAAGTGGGTGGATGTCTGTTTGTCAGCCTGGCCACACATGTAGACCAGAACCAGCCAGCTCTCACCAACCTTCACTTCAAGCATTCAGACATACAACAAAGCATGCAGTTGTTGGCTTCTGGAATCAAATTTGAAAAGCAGAAACCTGTTGTAAACCCTTGAGCTAATCAGACTACCTCAAGGAACACTAGGGTGAGTGTTCTTCTCTTTTTTTTTTAGACGATGTCTCGCTCTGTCGCCCAGGCTGGAGTGGAGTGGCACAATCTCGGCTCACTTGCAACCTCGCCTCCTGGGTTCAAGCGATTCTTCCTGAGTAGCTGAGATTACAGGGGCCTGCCACTATGCCCTGCTAATTTTTTTTTTTTTTTTAATTTTTAGCAGAGATGGGGTTTCACCATGTTGGCCAGGCTGCTCTCAAACTCCTGATCTCAGGTGATCTGCTTGTCTTGGCCTCCCAAAGTGCTGGATTACAGGCATGAGCCACCTTGCCCAGCCAGATGAGTGTTTCTTTACAGAGCAGATGTCTTTTTAAATGTGAAGCATCACTCCATGGAGCAATGGAGGCGTATGCTGGGGCTGCAGGAACAAAGTGCCATGAGTAGAGAGGCTTAAACCACAGAAATGCGTCGTCTTGGCGCTCTGAGACTCCATCTCAAAAAAAAAAAAAAAAAAAAAAAAGCCGAGTATGGTGGCACAAGCCTGTAGTCCCAGCTACTCAGACGGCTGAGGCAGGAGAATCACCTGAACCAGGAGGTGGAGGTTGCAGAAGGCTGAGATCGCACCACTATCCTCCAGCCTGAGTGACAAGAACAAAACTCAAACTCAAAAAAAAATACTCACCCTGACAGAGTCAATGTGAGAAATAATGTAAGTTCCTGGCACATAGTAACTGCTCAATAAATGAAAGCATTTTTTTTTTCTAGGCAGAATGAATCTTTGGTGATGAAAGGGAGAATCTGGGAGATAATGGCTGGCCACGGCGGGAGCCTCTGGGGCGCTGCTGAGAGATGGCGCTGGGCAGTGTCATGGGCATGTACTCACTTTCTGATCATCTGTCTAGCTGGGCACTTGATTCATGGGCTTTTCTGTGGGCATTCATATTTCAACACAAAAATAGCTTACCAAAAATGCAAATGAAAGTATCCATTTCACAGATTATGAGGATTAAAGAGGCGAGAAACCTAAAGCGTTTAGCACTGTGCCTCCCACAGTATAAGAGCCCGCTGCCTGCCTGCTGTTGTACAATCCCTTATCCAGAAAGCTGTGGGTTTCCGGCATTCGAGCTTGGGGAGTTGTAGACTGGTAATAAGGGACATATCCTGACCATCACTTACCACCCCCCACATGTCTGGACAGTGCCCCTAGAAAACACACTATCGCTATTCTCACCAATGGATAAAGTCTAGAAAGAGTCCCAAATCCATCCAAATCAATTTTATACCCAAATGGGTTTCTTTGTTTTTGTTTTTTAGACAGAGTCTCGCTCTGTCACGAGGCTGGAGTACAATGGCACAATCTTGGCTCACTGCAACCTCTGCCTCCCGGGTTCAAGCAATTCTCCTGCCTCAGCGTCCCGAGTAGCTGGGACTACAGGCGGGCATCACCACGTCCAGCTAATTTTTGTATTTTTGGTAGAGATGGGGTTTCACCATGTTGGCCAGATGGTCTCAATCTCTTTTTTTTTTTTTTTGAGAAGGAGTTTCACTCTTGTTGCCCAGGCTGGAGTGCAGTGGCATGATCTTGGCTCACTGCAACCTCCACCACCTGGGTTCAAGTGATTCTCCTGCTTCAGCTCTCTGAATAGTTGAGATTACAGGCATGCGCCACCATGCCCGGCTAATTTTGTATTTTTAGTAGAGACAGGGCTTCTCCATGTTGGTCAGGCTGGTCTCAAACTCCCAACCTCAGCTGATCTGCTTGCCTCAGCCTCCCAAAGTGCTGGGATTATAGGCATGAGCCTATAATGTGCCCGGCCCCTAAATGGGCTTTGTCTCTAAATTTATACACAAAAACTGTTCCCAGAGTATTTTGGATTTCAGAATTGTGGATAAGGGATTGTACACCCATATTTTCATCATCATGATGTGCATGATGTCATGTGTTTTCTGCAACTGGAAATGAGATCATTTGTGTGTGGTTAAGTATGATGTGACCTTTCCCGTTCTACAGACATGAAAACTGGAAGAGAAACAGGATTCTCCAGGATTCACCTAAACAGATGCTGCAGTTTCCATCAGACCACAGGCCACCCCTGCACCTCAGTGGCTTCCACAGGTTGGCCTGAGAGAGTTAGGAGGTCAGGGCCCTTCAGAAATTCCCAGACACCAGCTGCTCCTCCTGACGCCAGTTCCACCCTCCACCTTTCTGTGCCCGTCCCAGACCCCGGCAGCCCAGGTGAGGAGTCATGGATAGGAGGCTTCCTGTGGGCAGAGGTGCCAGACTCAGCAGCTAGAAACATAGAATGCTGGGTTAAATGCAAATTTCAGATCAAGGATAAATAATTTTAATGTAAGCGTATCCCATGCAGCATTTGAAATATAATTTAATCAAATCTAACTAAACATCCTGCATTTTGTAGGAAACTCCCCAGGGGCTGTGTCTCCAGGATAGAGGGCCAGTGGAGAATGGCAGCCCACACTGATATGGGGTGAAGTGTGTCCCCCAAAATCAATATGTTGAAGCTCTAACCCCCAGAACCCTGGAATAAAACTGTATCTGGAGTTAAGATCTGTAAAGAGGTAATTATGTTCTAATGAGGTATTTAGGGTGGACCCTGATCCAATAGGACTGGTGTCCTTCTAAGAAGAGGAAGGGACATCAAAGGAGAGGCCACGTGAGGACCCTTGGGAAGGCGGCCACCTGCAAAGACAGAGGCCCTGGGAGAAGCCAGCCCTGCAAACGCCTGGAGGTCCTTGCACTTCCAGCCTCCTAGACTGTGAGAAAATACACTTGTGTTATTTAAGCCCCTTAGTCTGTGGTGATTTGCTATGGCAGCCCTAAGAATCTAATACGCATGCCAACCTGTCCAGGCACAGATGGGCTGTCTGCAGGGAAAGGATGTAAGGAGATCTGTAGGCCTGCCGGGGCTGGACCAGGCGGTAGGGTGCTTGGGAGTGGAGGCAGTTTCCCCCCACCCCAAGCCCTCAGCCCCTCCCCCCGTAACATGCATGCCCAGAGTTCAGTCTGTTTCCAAGCCCCATCCCATGCCTGTGGAGTCAAGGTCACCCCTAGTCTCAGTCTGCCGCTAAGCTCCACTACACCCTCACCCCCACCCCATGGCTTCCTGAACCACACCCCCAAGTGCACCGCTCTGCACCTGGCTTCTCCACCAACCACGTACCCTGGAGTCTCTCCAAGCTGTCTATGTGGGGCAGCCTCCTTTTGAAGCCTGGAGTGGGTGAGTGTTGAGCAGAGGTGATGGCAGAGGCTAGAGCTCGTTTCATTCCTGACCAAGGGAAGCTCGAGGATTCCTTCTGTACCATAAGTGAGTGTTGCCCAGCCTGGGGGCGTGCACACCCTGCCCCGAGACCACTGCTTCAGAGAATGGGCAGCTTGCTCTACCTAGGCATTGCCCACACCTCCCACATGGGCCATCTCCCATTGACCTCTGGAGTCTCAGAGATCCTTCTTGATTTTTTTTTTTTTTTTTTTTTTTTTTTTTTTTTTTTTTT
>NW_022436951.1:31843082-31881740 GCF_009761245.1 Sapajus apella
CGCCTCCCGGGTTCAGGCAATTCTCCTGCCCCAGCCTCCTGAGTCGCTGGGATTACAGGCACGCGCCACCATGCCCAGCTAATTTTTTGTAGTTTTAGTAGAGACGGGGTTTCACCATGTTGACCAGGATGGTCTCGATCTCTTGACCTCGTGATCCACCCGCCTCGGCCTCCCACAGTGCTGGGATTACAGGCTTGAGCCACCGCGCCCGGATTTTTTTTTTTTTTGAGGTGGTCTCGCTCTGTCACCCTGGGGTACAACAGTGCAGTCTCTGCCCACTGCAACCTCTGCCTCCCAGGTTCAAGCGATTCTTGTGCCTCAGCCTTCCAATTAGCTGGGATCACAAGTGTGCCCCAGCTAATTTGTGTATTTTTAATAGAGAGGATGTTTTGCCATGTTGGCCAGGCTGGTCTCGAACTCCTGACTTCAAGTGATCTGCCCACCTCAGCCTCCCAAAGTGCTGGGATTACAGGTGTGAGCCACTGCACCCGGCCTGTCTTGATTTGATAGTCATTCAAGGTGCTCATTTCTTGTCTGAATGGCCACAAGAGCAGATACAAACAAACACATCCCATCAGTCTTGCCCTGGGTCTGGAGGAGGATTCTCAGCACCAGTGGCCTTTTACACCGGATCATTCTCTGTGGTGGCGCTAGCCTCTGACCTGCAGAGTGTTTGGCAGCGTCCCTGGACCCCACCAGCCAGATACCAGCAGCAGCTCCTGCCCCAGTGGTGACAACGAAAAATGTCCTCAGACATTCCTCCAGGCATCCAGGTTGGGAACCGCTGTTCTCAAGCCTCCCAAATGCATCTCATGCCACAGGTCTATGCACAGAATAAATGAGTGATTTTGCTTTTGACCAATGGTTTTGTTTGGAGACAGGTGTTATAACAGTAGGAAGAAAATTCCTCAAAGGAAAAGTGTGCTATCAGCTGCAGCATCTCCCAAGTCCAGCCCTGCCCCCACCCCACCCACGTCCCCACGTGCATTCCCCACGGACGTGCTGCCAGGAATCAACCGAACCCTTGCTTCTCTCGCAGAAAATTGGCGGAAGCAATCCTAGCCTGCGTGCCAGGATGCCTGCCCAGGTCAGCTTCTAAGGCAGTGATGGGTAAGTGAAGGAAGCAGAAACCGCGGAGGGCCATCCTCAGCAATTCACTCCACCCGTCCTCCCTAAGCCAGATGCTGGGTTTCAGGCATCAGGACGTTGGCTCTTGTGGGTTGATGACAGGGACTCATAAGTGGCCAAGTTGTGACTCAAATCTGGCAGGACTCCAGAGCCCACTGGCTTCGCACTCTGCCCTCTTAAATTCTACAGTTGAGAGGTGGCTTTCCAGCAGAGGGCCACCCATTGACTTAAATGTTCGCTCTCCTGTAACAGGTAACATGAGATTTTCTCTCATCCGTGGGCTTCCTGATATCAGGCTGGAGTGCAGAGGAAGGGCCATCGGTCCCCTATGGGCTGAAGGGAACCCTGGGTAGAGGACAGTGCGTGTGTGTTTCATGATGCTGCCAGGGGCTGGCCCTTTGCTATAAACCAGGTCCTGTTTTGAGCGTGCTGGGCAGTTCAGAAGCAGCGTTCCACAGATACTCCTGAGATGCACAGGCACCTGTCTTGCCTCATATGGCCAAAAAAATCGCCCTGATAAAACCAAGGACATCATGGATTAGAACCCGCGGACTTTGAGTCCAGTGGCCCCCAGTCTTGCTGCCTATTAACATCACGGAGGGTGGGGCCTTTCACAGCTCCCCAGGCGATGTTAATAGGGAGCAAGATCAAAACCACCGGCCCTCAGGGACCTTGCTGCTGTGAATAGGCAGGAATCCACATCAGGACACTCCCCATCAACTCAGTGGGGTCTCCAGGACAGGCTTTTGCCTTGGCAGTTTCAAGGCTCCCCAGGCACAGCTGGGACCTCCCTCAGTGATCCAGGCTGACTACCTACATTCTCATGCGCATCTGAATGAATCGGGCTCTTGTGAAAATGTGAATTCTGGCTCAAGAGGCTGGGATGAGCCTGAGATTCTGCTAGGAGCTAGGAAAAGTGTGATCCAGAGCTAGGAAATGTGTGATACTTGGATGCTTGTCATCTGGGAGCTTATTAGAGGTTCAGGATCTCAGTCCTCACCCAGTACCTAAGGATCAGAATCTACATTTGAATAAGGTGCAGGCTTGTTGCATATACATCCATAGTTCAACACAACCTATTACAACCTAAAGCCTCTATTTGCTAATGAGAAAGTGAGGCCCAGAGATATGGGGCCTTGGACCCCACAGCTACTCAATGCAAAAAGCTCTGGAACTATGTGTGCCTGCAACCCAAGCGGCTTCTTTCCACCGTTGTTGGTCTCCCTTAAGATTGCATTTTGTTTCTCTGACAATGATGATTTCAGGCAACATATAAAACTTGCTCCTCCTGTCATGCTTAATTCAGGCTTGAAACCAAACAAAACAAATGTAGGAAGGAAAGAGAAGAAATGGGGCTAAAAAAGGTCTAAAAATGGGCCAGAAGCAAGGTGCCTTTTTCATCTTCTCTTTGATTAAAAAAGATCTGTTAACTCGAGGCCATAGGTATGTGACTCAGGGCAGAGGAGGGGAACTCCGTGGGAAGTTTTGGATTCTTCCTATGAGAATAATCAGGAACCGAGCCCAGCTCAGGGGAAAGTATACGAGATTCCTTTGACTCTCCCTTAATGGGCTAGTTTCAGCATCATGCTGAAAAAATAAAATAACACAAAGGCGTTCACCAAAAGGAAATGCAGTTTCCTCTATTTCTGAGCCCACAAAGAGCTCAAATGACGCTGATGAGTCAGAAGCTAGTGGCCCTGAGGGAGCCACCAAAGGAAGGCATTGAGCTTTTAACGTTTCCCTAAAGGTCAGCCCCAACCCCGCCCAGCGCGGAGCTGATTTTTAGAAATAGCCGCAAGTGGTTTCCAGTCATATCAGGTGATCGAGGTGGGTGACCCAACTTAGCACGATGCGAGGAACAAATCCAAATGTGAAAATAAGGTGCCATTCCTGGTTTGCTTACTCATTTTGAGATTGTGGTCTCGCTCTGTCACCGAGGCTGGAGTGCAGTGGCATGATCACGGCTCACTGCAGCCTCGACCTCCCAAGCCCAAGCCATCCTCCCACCTCGGTTTCCCAAGTAACTGGGACTACAGGCATGTGCCACCATGCCCAGCTATTTTTTTTATTATTATTTATTTTTTGTAGAGACAGGGTCTCGCTATGCTACCCAGGTTGGTCTCAAACTCCTGGATTCAAGTGATCCTCCCACCTCAGCCTCCCAAAGTGCTAGGATTACAGGTGTGAGCCACCACGCCGGCCCTGGTTTCTTCACCACTTTATAAGTAAAAGGCAGTTCCTTATTTAAAAAAAAAAAAAAAAAAAAAAGTCCCGGCTGCGGCTTGAGCAGGGACAGCTGCATGAAGAACAGCTTGCAGCTTCTCAAGGTGCCTCTCTACAGGGCACAGTGGGTCTGACGGGCTGTTCAAAGCAAGTCCTGATGCTCACATTCCCTGCACCCAACCCCCACTCCCACCTCATTTCTTTAACAAAGGTGATTGCCCATTTTCAGACACAGGACAGGATTATTGAGGGTGCCACCAAGGAAAAGGGGCTCATCACCTGAGAAGGGGCCGTGGAGGGCTGCATGGCAGGTGGCAGAGGGCAGAGCAAAGAAGGGGCAGAAATCGCCCCTGTCAATTTGCTTGGGCTGCCCTAACGAACTACCACTGACTGGGGCTTAAACAACAGAAACTTATTGCCTCACAGTTCTGGAGGCCAGAAGTTCAAGATCAAGCTGTCCGTAGGGCTTATCCCCTCTGACACCTGTAGGGCAAATTCCTCCTTGCCTCATCCTCGCCCCTGTGCGTTGCTGGCAATCCTCGTCATCTCTGGGCTTCCAGAGGCATCCCCCTAATCTCTGTTTCTGCCGCTGTTCTGTGGCATTCTTCCTGTGTCTCTGTCGTCACCTGGCTGTCTTCCTGTAAGGACAGCAATCATCATGGATTAGAGGCCTGCCGTCCTCCATAAGATCTCATCTTCACTACCTACATCCGCGAGACCCTCCTTCCAAGTAAGACCACTGCCTGAGATACTGGGGGTTGGGACTTCAGCGTATTTTTCTGGGGAGACACAAAATTCAACCTGAAATGTCACCTTTGTCACAGTCATTTCTGAAATGTTAATTAGGTTCATTCACTCTACCTGAGGAACTTTTTGTTTGTTTGTTTGAGACAAAGTCTCACTCTGCCGCCCAGGCTGGAGTGCAATGGCTGGATCTTGGCTCACTGCAACCTCCACTTCCTGGGTTCAAGTGATTCTCCTGCCTCAGCTTCCCAAGTAGCTGAAACTATAGGTTCCCACCACCACGCCCAGCTAATTTTTGTATTTTTAGTAAAGATAGGGTTTCACCATGTTGACCAGGCTGGTCTTGAACTCCTGACCTCTGGTGATCTGCCCTCCTCAGCCTCCCAAAGTGCTGAGATTACAGGCTTGAGCCACCACACCCCACCCTGAGGAACTATTTTTATCTGCACAGTGCTTCATTGAAACAAACCCTTTCTTGGAAATCTAGTCTGTTGTATCCCAGATCTTGAATATAATTATTGTGATTTTTTTGTTCTGTTTTTGTTGATGTTGTTGGTTTGTTTGTTTTTGTTTTTTTGAGACAGAGTCTTGCTCCTGTTGCCCAGGCTGGAGTGCAGTGTCGCCATCTCAGCTCACTGCAACCTCCGCCTCCCTGGTTCAAGTGATTCTCCTGCCTCGGCCTCCTGAGTAGCTGGGATTACAGGCGCCCGCCACTACGCCTGGCTCATTTTTGTATTTTCAGTAGAGACGGGGTTTCACCACGTTGTTAGGCTAGTCTTGAACTCCCAACCTCAAGCGATTCGACCGCCTCAGCCTCCCAAAGTGCTGGGACTACCGGCGTGAGCCACGCCGCCCAGCCTATTGTGCTTTTTTTCCTTCCCCTCGTCTCCCAAGTGCCCACTGAGCAGGCTCCTCGCCGTAGGATGCAGCAGGCTGAGTTAACGGGGTTTTTCATTCACTCCGCAAGCTCTGGAGAGGCCCAAGGGGCAGGCTGGTGTCCCAGGGAAGACCCTGGCAGGGAGGGAGGCTCCTGGCCCTGCCCACAGCGGACTACGCGGGAATCACTGGGGCAGCAGTGGGCCGGGGCCACAGCTACGGAGGAGGTGGGGTGCTGGACCAGGGCGTGAGGGTGGTAGAGGGAAGTGAGTGAGGACAGCCTTGCCGCGGCTTGGCTCATCCTTGGGCGCAGACCTCCCTGCTCCTCCTCGGCCCCCTCCCGGAGGCGCAGGCTCAGCCTCCTGCGTTCCTTCCTCTGCACTGCCTGGGCCACCTCTGCTCAGCCCTGAACACCCTCCTCCCTTGAGGCTCCGCTGCCCCACGCGGAGTCCCCATTTCAACAGATGAGGACATCCCAAGGCCGCTTCCTGACAGCCCAAAGAGAAGTCCTGGCTCTGAAGAAACAGCAGAGAGGCGGAACCGCACCCCCCACAGGATGCCCCCACTCCCAGCACCCCCAGCACCCGGGGGTGCACGCACTTCCTGTGGCGGGCACAAACTGCCACACACAGGGAGGCTGGACACAGAAGTCTATTTCACGCAGTCCTAGAGGCCAGAGGCGGTGACAGCGTGCTGGAGGGCTGCCCTCCCATAGAAGGCTCCAGGAGAATCCATTCCTTCCTCTTCCAGCTTCCCCAGCTCAAGGCAGCACCCCTGCACCCTCGGCCTCCATGATCCCTTCGCTGCCCCTCTTCTGTGTCAAATGCTCCTCCATGTCGCTCTCCACCAGAATAATAGCCTCGTCTGGAGCGCCTGAATTTAATCACACCTGCAAAGTGTTTGCCCTGTAAGGTAGCAATCGCAGGTTCCAGGGATTAAAACCTGATCTGTTTGGGGCCCATTATTCTGCCCACACAGAGGAGCTGGCACAGGGCAGAATATGCCGTCCTTGTTGCCGAGTAAAGCTGCCCAGAGGGCCCGGAGGACACCTGCTGTGCCTCTCTCACCCCCACAGTTACCCCAAGGGGGCCACCACTGAGGTCCTCTGGCTCTGATCCAAATTTGAAGTGAGGGCAAATCCACTCCCTTCCCTGCTGGCTCTGACACAAGTTCTCCGTGTGGCCAGGGGTGGGTGTGAATAGCAGTGTGAAGACTGGCCCGGGCTCTGCCCAGGCCCACACAGCTGCCTGACCCAGTCATGCCCAGCTCCGTCTGAGATGGAATCACCAGTGCTGGCCAGCTGGGTGGCTCTCCTAGGGCCAGCTCACAGCTCTTTGCCAGTATTTCATCCAATCCTGCAGCTTCTAGACCCTGAGTCTTCACTACTCAAAGTGGGATGCCAGGGCCAGCAGCACACCCCTCACCTGGGAGCTTATTGGAAAGCAGACCCCAGGCCCCGCCCCAGCCCTCCTGCACCAGAATCTGCATGTTTGCCAGATGCCCGGTGAAGTATTGAAATTCGAGATTAAATTAACACCAAGACAAAAGTATGCCAAATTGCAGGGTCTTTATTATTGCCAGCGACCACAGAGGACTCATGTCTCTCCAACCTGTGGCATGGAACTCAGGGAGAGCAGGGTTTTTAAGCTGAAAAACCACATCCTGGTTTTAGGACCCAGAGGGTGAGGAGTGGGGATGGGGATGAAGGGCTTCAGACATTCTGAGGGCTAGTGGATTCTGTAAATCACCTCCTGGGCAGAGAGGAGGGTGAGGGGGGCTCCGGACATTCCAAGGGCTAGGGGACTTTTGTCACTCCGACTGTTACTTAAGTGGTTTACAGAAGTCAAGATAAACGTTAGTTTACACATTACCTGGGTAGTGGTGGAAGTCACAGATCTTAGTTACTTATTACAAGTCGCAGGGGCCAAGATGGCATTATCTTGGGCTCCTTATTCTGGTACTGATAAGAAAAGGTAAGCAGCTTTACATAGTGGGCATTTTTCAGAGCAAACTAGCAGCTTTATTTACAGAAGCCAAACACAGCTTTATCTTAAAAATGGCGTTGCTCAGGTTCTGGCCCTAGGCCAGCTATAGCACAATATCACACCCGGCAGTCCCGGGCCCATGACAGTGAGAAGCAGGGGTAGAAACAACTCCAGGACCTGCTCCCTTCCCACCAATGCAACTGCTCATTGCATTCAAGAGCTGCTGGTCTTTTCTCTCCCGGCAGGAGAGTGTGGGCTGCCTGCCTCCCCAGGGGATGGGCATGTGGTTTGGAAGCCAAGCAGTGCTCATTTGGTTTATTTATCTTCCTGAGACTTAATCTGTTTTGAATTTCAGATAACATTCTAAAAAGGCTTGGCTTGTTATTATTCAGGGGTAGGGTAAGTGCGCTTCTGTTGAACAAAGTTGAGAAACATTTTTGCAGCTGATCACGGAGCTTCAGACCCACCCTCCCCAGGGCTGCCTGCCCAGTAATCTCTAAAACCCATCTGATCCGGGCCCTTCCTGCCACGAACATCTGTTGTTTGTCTGCACGGCTCTCTTCCCTTCCCTTGGGAGGAGGCTGCCAATCACAACATGTCCACTCCCTCCTCCACCCATCACATGACCCAGGTCACACGATGGTCATATGACACAGGCCTGCCTCTGTGAAGCCTCTGTGCCTCTGGCCACAGTTGATTGGTCCGCTGTTGACACATGACTGAAACTAGACCAATCAGAATCTTTCCTTCCCTGGGATTTGTAACATCAAAGCTGAGAAATTGTCTCTCTGTTTTTCAGGGATCTCTAAACTTCAATGATGTCAGAGAAGTACTGCTACATGGAGGTGCTGGCTCATGGCAGCCTGCCCTATGGAAATACCTGCCTCCTGGTACTGAATTTTTCTGACACACAGAGGTTCCCTGCCACATGGAGAATGCCCACCTGCAGGTGCAGGAATGACACCAGGTACAGAGAAGCCTAGCTCAGAAGCAGAGCCACAGGGCATCTCGGCTCCATTCCAGAGCCACTTATGCTTCCTGATGTCTCTGCAGTCACTATGGTGTTTGGAGCTCTCCAGAGTCCTAACACATTCCCTTTTCTGTCTAAACTAGTTTGAATTTGATTTCTATCTTTTGCAACGGAAAAAGTCCTAACACATTTCCATTCTGGAAATCTTTTCATAACAACCATGTTGGGGTACAGGATATTATCCTCCTCATTGCTGTTCAGAGACATTTCCAATCTAACTCCATGTCCCGCACCAATTCCCATGGAAATGTAGCTCCTGCCCTTGGCTCTTCAAAGGTATAGATATAGCCCGGTTCTTTCATGCACCTGCTGACCTATTCCAGACCCTGTAAAGCTCTTCCAGGCGCCTGCTGAGCAACTCCAAGAACCTGCAGGACCCCTCCAGCTCTTTTGTTGTTGCTGTTCTCTTTTGAGACAGGGTCGCACTCTGTTGCCCAGGCTGGAGCGCAGTGCTGCAGTCACGGTTCACTGCAGCCTTGATCTCCCAGGCTCAGGCCATCCTCCCACCCCAGCCTCCCGAGTCACTGGGACTACAGGCATGCACTACCATGCCTGGCTAATTTTTGTATTTTTTGTAGAGACAAGGTTTTGCCATGCTGCCCAGTCTGGTCTTAAACTCCTGGGCTCAAGCAATCCCAGTTCACTTTAGCCTCCTGAGTAGCTGGGACTACAGGCATGCACCACCACGCTCAGCTAATTTTTAAATTTTTGTGGACGCACACATGGTTTCACTATGTTGCCCAAGCTGGTCTCGAACTCCTGGGCTCAAACTATTTCCAGTCTTTTTGTTTTTTGCCAACAGTTGGGTATCTGCACCTGGACAACAGCATTCTCCCATCTCATTGTTATAATCAGCATCTCTCTTTCCCCTGGCTAGGCTGGAGGTATTCCAGAGAGACATTGGGCCTGGTAGCACGGGGTCCTAGTGGATTTCGGATACAGAACATGCCCAACACATGTTATTGACAGGCCTCCCAGACTCCTTGTGTGGCTTTTGAACTCCATGCTGGAGAACATGCTGTGTTTCAGTGAATGACTGTGAATACTCTCAGAAAGGCCATAACCCACTTCCCTGCCTCAGCCTCCACCTCTGGAAAATAGAGGCAATAAAAGCTGTCTTTCATGGGGCTTGTCAGGCATACCCAGTGCCGATGAAACATTCAGGACCGTGTCTGGCATCCAGTAAGCATCTCAGCACATTTTGTGTGTCATTTATGTTTTCTTTCCTCTCCCACTTCCTGTTTCACTCACTCTTTCCTTCTTGTCTTCTCCTGTAATGTATTCTTCCCATCCCTGTCTCTCAGTTGAGGAAGCCATTGGATGGCATGGGCCCCTGCCTCTGCAACAGGGCAATCCTTGGGGCTGGCTGTTTGGCAGCTGAGAAGATCTGCTGAGATGCCCCTACATAGAAGTCTCCCTTCAAGTCCATGTGTCTGTCCCATCTGCTTCTTTCCAGCCTCACCCCGCCACCCCAATTTTCAGCCTCTGTCTAACCAGGTGCTGATGCTCTGACCCTCCAGACATAATCCCTGGTTTATCTCTCTGGGAGCAGCAGGCTGGAGGCCCCTGCAGAGGACACTTGGCAGCTGCGCTGACCCAGGGAGTCAGCGCAGGCTCCTGCCTTCTCTTGGCCTCCGAACAATCTTTGCTTAAAAGGTGAAAACACTCATTTTCTTTTGCACAAGTTCTTTTGGCCCTGATGACTCCATTCCCACCAGTCAGAGTGTCTTAGTAAGCATTAGCATGGGAGCAGTCGGTGCCCAGTGTCTGGTTGTGTTCTCTGAGCAGCCAGGTGAGCTTGGGCGTGTCCTTCTGTCACTCATGTGTGCAGTCTTGGACCCCAGAGTCAGGGCACGGGGCAGGGAGGGGCCCTCTTGGTGAACCCCCTAGGTCAGCAGCTGGTACACATCTGGAAGATGCTTCTTCACAGCTAGATCATGCTGCTAAGTTCCACCCCACTGAGCTTTCAGAGTGACACTCAGTGTTGTCATCTTCTCTTTGTGTAAGGACAAAAGTCACTGGATTCAGGGCCCATCTTAAATCCAGGACCTGCAGAAACGTGAGAGAACATTTTTCCCAGACAGAGGTAAAGGGGCAACCTCGAGGAAGGTTGGGCTGCCCAGGTCAGAGCAGAAACAGACCTGACGTGGAGGCAGGAGGCCAGCACCCAAGGAGAGGGGCGTGATGTTGGGGTGGAGGGAAGGGCGAACCCACAGCTACTGGTAACTGGCCCCACCGTGGGGCGTGTCCTGCCTTAGCTCGCCATCTTGTCAGTCCTCACAACCACGCATGGGCAGGTATTAGTGTTCTTCTATTTTGTAGATGAACAGCTTTCAGCAGATTAAACTGTAGATTCACGTAAGAGCTTGGATTCCCAACCAGCTCTTTAACTTCCTAAAACTTGTGCTCCTGGGTATGCACGGATATAAAGGTGGGAGCAATAGTCACTGAGAACCCCAGAAGAAGGGAGAAAAGAAGGGGGAAGGGCTGGCAACTTCCCATCAGGTCCTGTGCTCACTGTCTGGGGTATGGGGTCCATAGAAGCCCAAACCTCAGCACGGTACAGTGTACCCTGGCAACACACCTGCATGTGTGCCCCTGAATCTACAGTTAACGTGAAAGAATAAAATAAAAATACAAAACAAAATGTGGCTCTTGACCACGACACTAGGCTGACTTTCCCAGGGCAGGGACTTCTAGAACTTTCCTGCAGAGTTTATATAGGGGAAGGGAGATCATCACGTTTAAATCGTACAAAAGGGGGAAAACCTTATGTTGCCGTATAGTCATTCCAAAACGACTAGGAAAAACCATGGAGGAGACACTGAAAATACAAAACTTCAATCCACATCAAGCTGAACTGGAAGCTGCTGGAGAAGCTAAAAGTCTTTTACTGGCGGAGGAGATTCTGCAAGTCTAGGGCTGTTTCCGACAGGCCGGGAGGTGGTGGCAACCCCAGAGTCCAGGGTCGGATGAGTGGGGAGGTGAACGGATAAGCAAAACATGGCAGGGACCTGCAACAGGATTTGATGCCTCCTGAAGAAAGAAGGAGACTCTGCAGATGTCTCAGGCCTCCCGGTGGCTGGTCCCCGGACGGCAGGCTGGGCAAGCCAGTCATCCCTGCCCCTTTGAGCCCATAGTTCTGGGAGACAGGGAGACCCAGGGCCCCTAAGCGGAGCCCAAGAATCACTGAATTAGCAAACAAAACGCTTTTGGCAACCAACTTGAGCAAAATCTCAGTTTTGGGTCATTTCACTGAAAGGGCAAGTCCCTGGCCGTGTGCCACCTGCCTTTTTGTTCCCCTCCCCTCACCCTCATGGTCCACACTCCTGAAGGACTCCGGCCACCCTAGTCACTGCTCTGTGTCTCGTCTCCTTCCTCTTTCAAGCTAGAGGAGGGCAGATCCACCTGCAGCCCATGCAGCCGGCTCGGAGAGGGCGTGCGCCTATTCCGAGGGCTCAGACCGAAGGGCGGTTCACTTAGTCTTGGAAGGAGTGACTAGAAGTGTGACAACGCGGGTCTGCTCCAGCGCCCAGGCTGCCTGCTCCAGGACGCGGCAGTCACTGAGGCGTCACTGTCCAGCCAGACGCTACATTTCCCAGCAACCCTTGCAGCCAGGCAGGGCCAGGGGGCCTGTTCCCGCCAGTGAAGTGGGAGTGGGGGTGAGTGGGTCCTGTCCACATAAGGCAGGGAATGAACGTGCCCTCCCTCCCTTCCCTCTGCCGACAGCCCTCCGAGACCCGAGAGCATGGGGTGGCAAGTTCTTCCTGTAGAGATGATAAATATTTTCAGCTTCCCAAACTGCACCATCTCTGTCATAGCTACTGCTGGAAAGCAGCCAGAGACATATGAAAATGGGTGGGCCGGGCACGGTGGCCCATGCCTGTAATCCAGGCTCTTTGGGAGGCTGAGGAGGACTTGAGCTCAGGAGTTCGAGACCAGCCTGGACAATGTGGCAAAACCCTGACTCCACAAAAAATACAAAAACTGCCTGGTGTGGTGGTGCATGCCTGTGATCCCAGCTGCTTGGGAGGCTAAGGTAGGAGGATGGCTTGAGCCCAGGAGGCAGAGGTTGCAGTGAGCCATGATTGCGCCACTGCACTCCAGCCTGGGTAATAGAGCCAGACCCGGTCTTAAAAAAAAAGAAGACAAGACGAAGAAGATGAAGACAGAGACGAAGAAGAAGAGGAGGAGGAGTGGGCACAGCTATATGTCAGTAAAACTCCCCTTTATTTTTATTTTATTTTTTTCAAGGTGGAGTTTCGCTCTTGTTGTCCAGGCTGGAGTGCAATGGTGCAATCTCTGCTCACCACAACCTCTGCCTCCCGGGTTCAAATGATTCTCCTGCCTCAGCCTCCCAAGTAGCTGGGATTACAGGCCTGTGCCACCACACCTGGCTCATTTTTTATTTTTAGTAGAAATTGAGTTTCACCATGTTGGTCAGGCTGGTCTCAAACTCCCAACCTCAGGTAATCCACCCACCTCAGCCTCCCAAAGTGCTGGGATTACAGGTGTGAACCACCATGCCGAGCCATCAATAAAACTTTATTTACAAAAATAGGCCGGGGGCCACAGAGAGCAGGGATTGGCACCCAGTCGTTCACACGCCAACCTGTGCATTGCTCATCTGGAGGCTCTGAGAGAGTCCCAGTTCCTCACAGTGAAAAGGTGGCTGCAGGGCATCACAAGGACTTGATCCCACCGCCAGGCCCCTGCATGGAGGCTGGATTGTAGCAGTAGGTGTCAACGTGAGTGTGCATCAGAATCGCCTGAGTAGCCCGTTATCACAGATGGCCAGTCCCACCCCAGGGTTTCTGATTTAGCAGGTGTCTGAGTCCATTCCTGCTGCTATAACAAAATAGCTCAGACTGAGTAATTTATAAATAAGAGAAATTTGTTTCTCACAGTTCTAGAAGCTGGGAGGTCCAAGATCAAGGTACTGGCAGTTTCACGTCTGGTAAGGGCTGCTCTCTGCTTCCAAGATGGCACCTTGTCACTGAGTTCTCTGGAGGGTACAAACACTGTGTCTTCATGTGGTGGAAGAAATGGAAGCGATGGAAGGCCAGGCAGCTTTCTGAAGGTTCTGGTATAAGGGCACCAATTCCATTCACAAGGGCAGAGCCCTCAGACTTCATCACTTCCCAAAAGGTGCCACCTCTTACATCACCACAGTGGGGATTCAGAAGAACACAAACATCACACCACAGCCGTAGATCTGGGATGGGCCCAGGAATTTGCATGGTGAATACATCCCCAGGTGCTGCTGCTGGTCCCAGGCAGACCCGTTGGGAACTACTGGATTTAAGGAAAGCTTGGAAGTCTCCAACCAGGCCTTCCCGACCACGCAGTCTGACCGCGGCTCCGCCCTCTGTCACGTCACCTGCCGCACTTTCCTCCCAGCACTCCCGCGCTCCGAAATGCTCTCCTTCCTCATGTTCACTTGTTTCCTTCACTGGAATGTCAACCCCCCAAGAGCAGAGACCCTTTCTGTCTTGTTTGCTGCAAAGTCTCCAACGCTGAGAAAGTTTTCAGCATACAATAGGTGCTCGGTGGGTATTTGTTGACAAGAAATCAACTGATGAGGGGTGACAACCAGAGCTGGTAGGCGGGACAGCTGCAGCAAGGCCCGTTAGGAGACAACTCTCCATGGGTCTCGAATTCCTGCGTATTTTGCAGGCTGAGGTACTGACTCTTTTCTTTTCTTTTCTTTTTTCTTTTGAGACAGAGTCTCACTTTCTCACTCAGGCTGGAGTACAGCGGCACAAACTTGACTCACTGTAACCTCCACCTCCCGGGTTCAAGTGATTGTCGTGCCTCAGCCTCTCAAGTAGCTGGGATTACAGGTGCATGCCACCACGCCAGGCTGATTTTCGTATTTTTAGTAGAGACAGGGTTTTACCATGTTGGCCAGGCTGGTCTTGAACTCCTGAGCTCAGGGGATACACCTGCCTTGGCCTCCCTAAGTGTTGGGATTATAGGCATAAGCCACCATGCCTGGCCTGACTGTCCTTTTGTTCCAGACTGTCCTTTCAGATACAGCAAACAGCCCTGGAGAAAGAAAGAGGCTGTGTCTCCCCGCAGAGCAGAGGGCAGGTTTGGTTATTGTCTAATATTATAGAGATAATGTCTCCCTCTGGGGCAAAAGTTAGGTGTGCTTGCTTACTGCCCATTATAAAGCATCTGCATACCCTGAGCTCAGGGTTTTCCCCTGGTGATGCAAATTCACTCCGTGGCAGCATTCACCTGGGTCCTCCACGTCACCCCCATGGGGCTTTGGGAACATGGGGAACCGGGGCAAACACTCTGATGCTTTGGTATCTGGGACCTTGCTGACCCTGGAGGGAGTGACTGCCCACCCAGTACTAGCCAGTCCCTAGAGATGGTAAACCAGGCTCTGCAAACATGCTCTTCAAATGCAAACCAACCAATCGCAAGCCCATGCCCTAAACGCCTCCTCTGTTGGGTTTTCACAGTCCAGGCCACTACCCCCCTGCCTGATCACCCTGGGAACAGGTACAGACAGCTAGGGACACAAACAAGGCTTTTGCCCAAGTGTCTGCTGTCTGCTGTGTCTG
The DNA here is from genome assembly GCF_009761245.1 of Sapajus apella. Classification (NCBI taxonomy): domain Eukaryota; kingdom Metazoa; phylum Chordata; class Mammalia; order Primates; family Cebidae; genus Sapajus; species Sapajus apella. Next base: position 31,857,644 of record NW_022436951.1, read on the forward strand.
TGGACAACATGTGTGGTCCTGCGTAGCTCAGCACAGTCCTTCCTCCTGGAAACCGGGAGTACCACAGTGTCCGTTCAATGGCATCATTTCCTGATCTGTTGGCCTTACTATAACTCATATATTGCATGAATACACCACATTTTGAAGCAAAACTTATGCTGCTTGCTGTGCTGTGAGTAAGAAAGTCCTTTGTCTCTGCCCCAGGAGTCTCGGGTCTTCAGGCAGCATTTGTCAAACTAACAGGCTAACTTTTAGCCTGGAAGCAGGTAAAATCTCAGACCCTTCACAGCGCTTCACAAGACCCAGGTCTGCTACTGGTGCGAGTTTCATAGGAACTGTGGTGTTTGAAGAAGACACAGGTGATTTAGAAGCAGAGAAGATGCCCTTCCCCTCTCGCCCTGCTCAAACTGGATGTGAGGGGAAGCTGGAGCCGCTGGGAAGAGCTGTGGGTTGGCGGGGAGCTGGGTTCTCTGGCTTCTTTAAAAGGAGAAGGGAAGTTTGAGGTCAGAGGGGGACTTACCAGCCTCTATTGTGGAGTTCTCGAGCAGATCCTCTCAGACTTCAACGTGCACCCAAATCACCTGGGAATCTGATTCCGACTCTGGGTCTGGGCCGGGGCCCAAGATTCTGCATTTCCAAGGCCCTCCCAGGGGATGCCGATGCTGCGGGTCCTCGGACCACACTCGGAGAAGACATTTACACTGGAAGACACACTCAACATAAGGCCACACTCGCTGGCACGCCTGGAGGATGGGGAGGGGAGGGCTTCTGTGGTTCCCACATGGACCTTACATTGACCCACCCCAAGCACACACAGCCTCAGTTTCAATGTGTGCATCCGTTCACCAACCAAAATAGGATTCTCGAGCCCGTGCCTTCCAGGGGATCCTAGGAATTTCCTGGAACAGACATGGGGTTGTCAGGCTGGCCCTGGTCTCTAGTCCCCTCCTGACAATCCTCCTCCAGGAGGTTCAGCTGGGTCCCCCTCCAGCCTCCTGGAAGTCTGGCTGTGCATCAATTGCCTGGCACATAGATGACAGCCATTAAATGCTTTTTAAATTAGTGAAAAAAATCTATCAATCCGTATTTGTGTGTTTTGTAGCTCTAGAGGACAATCAAAAGAAAATGAACTCCCCAGCTGAAATAGCTACATTGGATTATGGCCTATTTATTCATTTATCTGCTCTTGTGGAAGCTAAAGCATTCGTATTTTCAGAACCTCCCTTGCTTGGACACGGGTTATTTTTTGTCTTCAAGCTCTCCTGAAGAGCTGACATGTCCCAGCCTATTACCACGAAGCCATGTCGTGCATTCATTCAGAGAGGAGACAAGACGGACATGAGATCATGTAAGAGGTCTCTCCCAGGGCGCCCAGGAAATAGTCACAAGGTGGGACGGGAGACAAGGGTGGCCCTGAAGAGTCGGCGGGGCTGCCCCCGAAACAGCCACCAGCCAAGTCCCAGCCTGGTGTTCTGTGCTCTGCCTTGGGTTTTCAGGGAAGCAGGTGTGGCGGCCCCACCTCCCCCCACCCTGTTCTCACTCCACTTCCAGAGAGGAGGGTGCTGGCATGCACTCTGCAGCCCATGTTCGCAGCTCTGCCAAGCAGGCGTGCAGTGATCCAGTGGCAGTTTAAAAGCCACTCACCTAAAAATGCGGAGGGAAGTTTGAGTCAAGCCTGAGTCCCCATCCTAATCCTGTAAAAATATTTGAAAGAGAAGAGTCATCACATCTCGGGGGCTGGGCTCAAGATTTTTCTAGCTCTGACTCACTCGCAGAAATTGGGCCAGACTTTCAATTCTCTGAGTCTCAATTTCTGCCTGGTTACATGAAAAGAGTCATTGTAGATCACTGTCACCTTCCCTTCTACGCTGGGGACTCGAAAGGGCTGTTACAAACTCCAAAGAGACTAATTTGTAGCTTAATTATTTGTAACATCTTTCTAACATATCCACACAAGTTACCAGAACGATAGCAGCCACCTCAAAAACAGGGACACCAGGAAAATCATGATAACAATAAAAACAGCGTGCTAAAATGGGCTGATATCGAAGGTATTGATCTTCCTAATCCTTCTGTGTGGACAAGAGGCTGCCAATATTAGTGAAAACGTCATCCTCATCATTATGACATAACTTTACAACACACGACATATTCTTCCCAAAATTGACAGTGCCATTTTGCCATCTTCCCTCACTCCTGAGGTACGTAGAAAACAATTCTTATTTGCTCAGATTAGCACTTCTTTTAGGCATGGGAAACCTAGCACGAGTTGGGTAGGAAGGTGTACTGGGTTGAAGAGTGTCCCCCACCCCAAAATTCATGTCCAGCCAGAACTTCAGAATGTGACCCTCTTTGGAAGCAGGGCTGTCACAGATGTAATTAAGATGAGGGTATATCAGCATAGGGTGAGCCCTAAATCCAACGACTGCTGTCCTTTAGAAGAGGCGAGGACACACAGTGGTACACACAGAGAAGGCCATGTGAAGAGGGAGGCAGGGATTGGAGTGATGCGCCCACACGCCAAGGAATGCCAGGGGTTGCCAGCAGTCACCAGAAGCTGGAAGAGGCAGGAAAGACCTCCCCCGACTCCACCCCGCCCAGAGCCTTCAGAGGAAGTGTGGCCCCGCCAGTCGAGTCCGAAAAGCTAGAAGTTCAACTTTTTGATTTGGACTTCTAGCCCCCAGGACTGTGAGAGAATAAATCTCTGTTGCGAAATCCCCTGATTTTGTGATACTTTGTCAGGGCAGCCCCAGGAAGCTAATACAGAAGAGGAACTGGGAAACTGGGAGCAAGAGGCTCAGAAAAGAGCTCATACCTGATCCTTTCCAAAGGCACACAGTGCAGGGCCCATCCATGTACAGTCATGAAGCTGGTAGGACCCCAGGCCTCTTGTTCACTCCCCTCTGAGCAGCCAGCACCACGACATCTCTGGCTACACCCATGGAAGGAGAGCACCATCTGACCAAAGCAGAAGGAAGGCAGGATAAGAAGGTGCAGCAATGCGTGCGCCATGTGCGCACTGCTGACCAAAGCTTCCTTCAACAGTTTTATCCCAGAGGATTTTGAGTGTTTTTTTCTTTTCTTTTTTTTTTTTTTTGAGACAGAGTCTCACTGGGGCTGGAGTGCAGTTGTGCGATCCTGGCTCACTGCAACCTCTGCCTCTTGGGTTCAAGTGATTCTCCGGCTTTGGCCTCCCAAGTAGCTGGGCTTATAGGTGCCCACCACCATGTCCGGCTAATTTTCGTGTTTTTAGTAGAGACGAGGTTTCACCTTGTTGCCCAGGCTGGTCTCGAACTCCTGACCTCAGCTGATCTGCCTGCCTCGGCCTCCCAAAGTGCTGGGATTATAGGCATGAGCCACCGTGCCTGGCCTTATCCTGGAGGATTTTCCAGAATATTAAGCATACGTGTCCTCTTCCTGCCATCCTCGTGGAGCATCTGCCCATCAGCCATCTCACTCCTAAGTTTTCCACCGTTTTCCTTAGGTCCTGAGAGAGTCTTGAGGGCCAGCCCACATCCTTCTTTCCTGCCCATCAACAGATGTCAGCCCAGTTCCCGGCCAGCTGCATGTCCTTGCTCCACCTGTGGTAGGACCGCTTTGCTTTCTTCATCTATGGAGTGTGAATAATGGCAGCAGGAGCTACCTCTCAGTGAAGGTAGCAAGTCCGTGGACCACGGCACAGAGCACCCTGTACAGTGCCCCTGCCGGTGGCACTCGGTAAATGTGGGTTAACCTCTTTAACATGCTGAAGCAGGTCAACGTTAATTGCATAGACTCAGGGTCGGCAAATAATGGCCCACAAGGTAAAAATGGTTTTTACATTTTCAAGTAGTTAAAAAGATTAAAAAAGAACAGTATTTTGTGACGTGAAATTCTATGAACTTCAATTTTAGTGGTCATTAATAAAGGTTTTATTGAAATACGGCCACACTCACTCATTTTCACATTGTCTGTGGCTGTTCTCATGCTACACAGCAGAGCTGAGTGGTTGCAGCAGAGACTGCATGTCTGCAAAGCCCAAAAGATTTACTGTCTGGTGCATTACAGAAAAGAGTTGCAGATCTCTGATAGATTCGAGCCAAATGATCTAACTCCTAGATTCAAGACTTATTAGCTGTTCAACTTTAGACAAATTATCTGCCTCCATTTCATCTCTTTAAAATGGACATGATACTCCTTATTTTAACATATTTTTGTGGGAATTAGATGCATTATGATTTTTTTTTTTTTAGATGAAATCTTGCTCTGTAGCCCAGGCGGAGTGCAGTGGCGCAATCTCAGCTCACTGCAACCTCCGCCTCCCAAGTGCCGGTTCAAGCAATTCTCCTACCTCAGCCTCCCAAGTAGCTGGGATTACAGGCATGAGCCACCCTGCCCAGCTAATTTTTGTATTTTTTAGTAGAGATGGGGTTTCACCATGTTGGCCAGTCTGGTCTTGAACTCCTGGCCTCGTGATCCACCCGCCTTGACCTCCCAAAGTGCTGGGATTACAGGCATAAGCCACCATGCCTGGCCGATTTTTAAGGTCTTAGCGCCCAGCACATAAAAATACAATTAGTGGGTTAGATTATTTTCATGTCTTCATTTTAATGCTCATTCTTTCTAACTCCTTAAATATCACCATCCTTCTATACCAGAGTAATATGCAAAAAAAAATTATCAAGCCTTCTTTCCACTTGAAACACAAAATAAATTCTTTAAAACTGACTTATCATTTTCTTCTTTTCATCATTGTTCCACATGCAAACAGATCCAGGAAACCTTAGCTCAGACTTCTGAAATCCCAGATGGATTCTAATTTGTTATGTTGGAGAGAAAAACAATCTGTATTCCCTAGCAGATGCACAAGGACTGTTTTGTTAGTCACATCTGCCACCTTCCTACTTTCCAGCACTAAAAGAACTTTTTTGCAAGATCTTCAGATCTTGATTCTAAAATGCAAAAGCAGAATGATGACGCATGTATTTCCCACCTTGCCAGAGATGTTTTCCTTCTTTACTTAAATGGTGTCTGGAGTTTACATGTAATCACGTTTCATAACACATAGAGGGGTCTGGCAGAGCTGGAACAGGGGTCGAGGACATTGAAAGTTGCCCCCCAAACTGCTTTCACTTCTTCTGTGTGATCAAAGTTTGGCTGGCCATGTGGCTGCTCAGCTAGAGACTCCATTTCCCAACATGCCACCCAATTCAGTGTGGTCACGTGACTAAGTGCACCCCCTCTGCTGGGATGTGAGTGGAGGTGACAGACACCACTCCTAAGTCTGGGTCTTAAGACACTGACCTCCTCCCTGCTCTTCACCTTCCTATGAGCTGCACCCATGCAGATGAGGATGAAAGTCCATGTGATGGCAAAGCAACAAGTTGGATGGAACCTGGATCCTTGAATGATCATGTGGAGCAGAGCAGCTCTATCACCAAGGACTCTTCACTGAGGGCTGGTATTTGAGAGAAAATAAATATCTACATGCTTTAACCCACTGTGTGATTGGTTACTTTGTTACTGCAGCTTAGCTTTAACTAATAGAAAGTCTCTGAGTCCATCACCCTCCATAGTTTACAGATGAGGAATCAGTGATTGGGCAGTCTTCTCCAAATCCCATACTTAGTTGCAGAATCAGGTCTCTAACCCAGTCTTTTACCCTGTAGCCCCATGCCCTGTCTGCTTAACTTGGGCATTATTATTTATTTTATTTTATTTTATACTTCTCCCTTCTCAAGTATTGAATTGGACATTATGTTTACTCTTTAGACACAGGCCTGTGTCACTTCCGCTCTCTGAAATTATCACCTGGTGCTTGGCACACTGTGCCACTTGCTGCTGGGAACAGTGCATCAGTCTGGGTCCAATCGGGAGACAGAAATGACAGAGTGATTTGAACAGGGAAAGTTTTATATAAATAATTAGTAACTACAACAGGAACTGGCTGGCAAGAAGTAAACAAAATTTTACAGAATATATGAATAGCAGATATAAATAATAGACATTATCCCACAGACTGGAATGGTACATCCAGAGAAACACCCCAGCCCTGGGCTGAGATCCAGGTCTTGTTGAAGAGGGTGTGTCTGTTGCTTGCAGAATTGCAGAGAAGAGGCTGTGGTGCCATGCTAGTGGAACTTGCTAGAAGATTGCCCTCTAGATGGTACCAGGGAAAGGCGTCCCTGGAAAGATGTCTCTCTGGAGGTTTTCTGCTATGAAGCCACCTGAGGGGCTTTTGAAGGGAGCTGCTGGCCACACCAACAATAACAACCAAGCAATTTCTCCTCTGGAACACATTTATGTTTAACCAACAATCAACTTTTGCTCATCTGTTCTCTATTTTCTTTAGAGACTTTTAAACTTTTTTTGTTGTTTTTTGTTGTTTGTTTGTTTTGTTTTGTTTTGAGACAGAGTGTCTCTCTTGCCCAGGCTGGAGTGCAATGACTTAATCTCGGCTCACTGCAACCTCCGCCTTCCAGGTTCAAGTGATTCTCCTGCCTCAGCCTTCCAAGTAGCTGGGATTACAGGCTCCCGCACCATGCCCAGCTAATTTTTGTATTTTTAGTAGAGACGAGGTTTCACCATGTTTGGTCAGGTTGGTCTTGAACTCCTGACCTTGTGATCCACCTGCCTCAGCCTGATTCGTCTCAAAATATGACTTTAAAATATATACCCGTTTTTAATACTGGGTCATAAAAAAAAAAAAAACCCACCAAATCAGCAAAAAAGCACAAAATCAAGGCTCAAGCTTAGCCACTCCTATTTAGTTATAATTTGGGAAGAACTTTGGTCAGAAACTGCATTCCTTTTCTGTTGTTGAATAACAAAGTGTCGTAAACTTAGCAACATGATCCATAGTCATCATCTGACCTTCTCCATGGGTGGAGAGTCCAAGCCCAGTTTGGCTGAGCTCTCTGCTCACCTGGCAAGAAACCTCACCAGGGTGTGGGCCAGGGCTGCGATCTCAGCAGAGGCTCCGGGTTCACTTCCAGCTCATCTAGGTCATTGGCAGAATTCAGCTCCTGACAGTGTAGAGATGAGGTCTGTCCCTTTTTTTGGCTGGTAGTCGGCTGGGGGTCACTTTCTTTTTTTTTTTTTTTTTTTTTTTTTTTTTTTTTTTTGAGACGGAGTTTCACTCATGTTACCCAGGCTGGAGTGCAATGGCCCAACCTCAGCTCACCGCAACCTCCGCCTCCTGGGTTCAGGCAATTCTCCTGCCTCAGCCTCCTGAGTAGCTGGGATTACAGGCACGCACCACCATGCCCAGCTAAGGCCGGGCGCGGTGGCTCAAGCCTGTAATCCCAGCACTTTGGGAGGCCGAGGTGGGTGGATCACGAGGTCAAGAGATGGAGACCATCCTGGTCAACATGGTGAAACCCCGTCTCTACCAAAAATAAAAAAAATTAGCTGGGGTCACTTTCAAATCCCAGCTCGTGGTGACAGCTCATGTCTTCGAAGCCAGTGTGAGAATCCCTTTCTAGTCTGCTACATATGAGTCACATCACCGAACACAGGTGAGGGGTGATTGTCCCACCGTGTACTGTCCTGCTGTGTACCTGACTGTACACAGACCTACCCACACTCAAGGAAGGAGATTCAATGGAGCGTGTCCGCCAGTGGATGGAATCTTGAAAGCCACCTTAGGAGTCTGTCTGCCACAGAAACTCATTGAAAACCTGTAGAAATTAGAACGTGGTTTTTTTTTTGTTTTTTTGTTTTTTTGTTTTTTTTGAGACAGAGTCTCACTCTGTAGCCCACACTGGAGTGCAATGGTACAATCTCAGCTCATCAAAACCTCCACCTCCACCTCTGGGGCTCAAGCAATTCTTGTCCCTGAGCCTCCAGAGTAGCTGGGACTACAGGTGCATGCCACCACACCCAGCTAATTTTTTGTATTTTAGTAGAGATGGGGTTTTGCCATGTTGCCCAGGGTAGTTTCGAACTCCTGAGCTCAGGACATCCACCCGCCTCAGCCTCCCAAAATGCTGGGATTACAGGCATGAGCCACTGCACCCAGCCAATTTTTCTAGAGCAAGTCTATTTTCTCTCCATTCTAGAACTCTCTATGATCCTCCAGATGAGCCAAGATTCCTTCACTGTTCTTCAACTTTCCTCAGCCTCAACCTCTCCCCCAGTCTTGATTCCTTAAAGGGCTTTTATTTTTGGAATCGAAAGAAAACCAAACCCAGGTCTTGCTTCAGGACTCTGTCTCGTCTCTGGTGCCCCCTTCGTACTTAGTTCGCATGAAAAGAGGTAATAAGTGTGCTCATTTCCTAGGGTTGTTGAAACACGAACTTGGTGGCTTCAAACAACAACAATTTCTCATCTCATAGTTCTGGGGACCATAAGTCCAACATCAAGGTGTCGGCAGGACCAGGTTCCCTCTGAAGCTTTTAGGAGGGATTCCTTCCTTGTGTCTTCCAACTTCTGGAGGCTCCAAGCCCTCTGCAGTGATGGCAGCCTCACTCCAGTCTGTCTCTGTCTTCACATGGCCTTCTCCCCTGCGTTGGTGTCTCAGTCTCCCCTTTGTCTTTCTCTTATAAAGGGCACCAGTTATTGGATTTAGGGTCCACCCTAAATCCAGGATGCTCTCATCTCATGATCCTTAAATTAATTACATCTACAGAGACCCTTTTTCCAAACAAGGCCACATTTGTAAGTTCCAGGGTTAAGGCATGGACACAGTTTTCTGGCAGTTGCTCACTATTCAACTGACTACAGCCACGGACATGACTGATTTAGAAGCTGGGTCACATCAGTTGCAAAGGCCAGGTATTCACCCCGATGTTGTGTAAGCCTGGCGGGGGCCTGGCCTGGCGGGGGCCTGGCCTGGCGGGGGCCTGGCCTGGTGGGTCTAACTAAATCGAGAGCTGAGCTGAGGTGGTGCTGGCCTTACAGAGGAGGCGAACCAGGATCCTAGCTCCTAGGAACCCTGCCACTCTGCCCTCTTTCCTCCTCACCACCCCCCTTAGTACAGACAGGCTCCATGCTGGGCTCACAACAGACTGGGAGAGCCAGGCAAGCAGGACCACTGTGTGGTGTTGGACTGGGAACTTAATTAATCCCTCTTTCTCATCACCCATCTATAGTATGAGGTTAATAACAAAAAATTCTACTTGATAACAGTTATGAAGAGTAAATGAGCTAGCATATGGAAAGCAAGTTGAATTCTAAGGCAGCCCCCAAATCCCCAACACACTCTGTATAATCCACTGTCCTTGAGGCCTGGCATTTATGGGGTTGAACTAGATGAAACGGCCATTTGGGGGATGAAAATTTGAGATTATCAGTAGCTAACATGTTTCAACATAATAGTGTCACATGTGTTGGTGACTGCTAGCGCACCTACTACCACTAGACCCACATCCTAATAAGTTTTTTTTTTTTTTTTTTTTTTTGAGATAGAGTTTCACTCTTGTTGCCCAGGCTGGAGTGCAATGGTGTGATCTTGGCTCACCGCAACCTCCACCTGCTGGGTTCAAGCGATTCTCCTGCCCCAGCCTCCCGAGTAGCTGTGATTACAGGCGTGCACCACCACCCCCCATGGCTAATTTTGTATTTTTAGTAAAGACAGGGTTTCTCCATGTTGGTCAGGATGGTCTCAAACTCCCAACTTCAGGTGATCCACCCACCTCAGCCTCCCAAAGTGCTGGGATTACAGGCATGAGCCACTGTGCCCAGACCCTAACAAGCTTCTTAATCAGAGGAAGAAGAAAAGGACTTCTGCCTCCCAGCACCAGGCCAAAAAACCCAGAGAAAGCTCTCATCAGTCAAGTGCAGGTCATGTGCCATCCCTCTTGGGCAAATCACTGTGGCCAGGAGGGAGGTACTATGATGGGCATAGCCAAGATCACAAGCATCCCCTATTGGCTACACCCCAAGCCCAAAGCACTTGGACACCAATTCTTGTTCATGACTGGATGATGGGTGGACTTAATACATAATAAATGCACAAGTAAAAATCAAACAGTAAAAAAAAGTTACACAATGAGACATAGGCAGGCTTCTTCCCAACTTCTCCCCCTCGGAAGTGTCTTCCATTTTTTTTTTTTTTTTGGTATCATTCCAGAAACAATGTATGCACTGCAAGCACGTATGTGGATATGTAGACATACGAGTCTCCCTGACCGTGTCTTCACCTGAACACCCACGTGTTGGATATTTTGCACTTCTTTGTTCAGGGCTCTGTTATGGATAAGATTTTTCTTTTTGGTGCCGCAAAGAAAAATTAGTACTGGGACAAAGCATCTCTCAGCAAAGCAATTCCTTTTACTTCCTGCAGAAAGGGTACTCCCATTAGCAACCTTACCATGAGAGTATAATGAACAAAGGGAAGCAGACATATTTACTCCTTACACATTTGGGGTTGTCCTTACTGCTGTGTCTGATCTCCATTAGCTGAAGCCAGACATCACAATCTAAAGTAAAACCTGATTGGCTATTAACTTGAAACTTTTCTAAACAGGTAAAAGCAATGGAGAGCCCAAAAAAAGGAAGTGCAAATAAGGAAGGGGCATAGGCTGCCTGCTGGGACACGCCTGTGAGCACGTCCAGCACAGATATCTTGGTTAAAGCACAAGGACACAGAATGTACTATGTTACCATAAGCATGTCCAGCCACTACATAGGATAGGGCTTCTAGCAAAAAGGCAAGAAGGATTTTGAAGAAAGTGTTTAAAACAAACTATTATTTCTAACACTTAGGAATTTTTCTTAAACAAGAAAGGAAACTGTGAAGAGGAATCTTTCTATTCCCTCAGGCACTGTCTTCTCTCTCTGCTCCGCCATGCCCTGAGCCCAGCATGGCCGACCTGCATATGATGAGGCTTTCTTCTCTCCAGGTTCGGGCTGAGCTCAGCCAGGACAAGACCCTGGTGGAAGACCCCAGTGTGGAAGACAAACAGGAGGAGGGTACTCATCCCCCAGTCACCTCCCCGGGGGAGTGTGGGGATTGGCTGCACCTGTACCAAAGCCACAGTTCTCACCGGGAGCCCTCTCCTCAGCCCTGCCATCTCTCCCAACCCCCGCGACAACTTCTCTTGCACTTTAAAGCTGAGGGACATAAAACCCCACCGCAGCCAGCCCAGGGGACTACAGCCTCTCTCGTGGGGTTCCCTCAGCCCTCCCCAAGCTTTAGTAAGTGGTCTCCTGTGAAACCTTCCCTGAAAACCCCGTTCCAGCATTCCTCACAGGCGGCCCCACCTACACACTTCTCCAGTTGAAAATCAAGGAACGGGCCGGGCGCGGTGGCTCAAGCCTGTAATCCCAGCACTTTGGGAGGCCGAGGCGGGTGGATCACGAGGTCAAGAGATCGAGACCATCCTGGTCAACATGGTGAAACCCCGTCTCTACTAAAACTACAAAAAATTAGCTGGGCATGGTGGTGCGTGCCTGTAATCCCAGCTACTCAGGAGGCTGAGGCAGGAGAATTGCCTGAACCCAGGAGGTGGAGGTTGCCGTGAGCCGAGATCGCGCCATTGCACTCCAGCCTGGGTAACATGAGTGAAACTCCGTCTCAAAAAAAAAAAAAAAAAAAAGAAAGAAAATCAAGGAACGGATCAGGCCTGTAATCCCAGCACTTTGGGAGGCCAAGGTGGGCGGATCACTTGAGGTCAGGAGTTTGTGACCACCTTGGCCAACATGGTGAAACCTCGTCTCTACTAAAAATTTTTTAAAATACAGAAAATTAGCCAGCTGTGGTGGCTTGTGTCTGTAGTGCCAGCTAATCAGGAAGCTGAGGCAGGAGAATCTCCTGAACCCGGGAGACAGAGGTTGCAGTGAGCCAAGATTGCACGACTGCACTCCAGCCTGGGCAACAGAGTGAGACTTAAAAAAAAAAAAAAAAAAAAAAGAGAGAGAGAGAGAGAAAAGAAATGAAAAGAGAATCAAGGAACAAATTCTCCCACTTATCACTGTCCCCTCCCCACGAGCCACCTTCCTCTTCACCTTTCCTTGGAGTTGGGCTCCCAGGCTCTGGAGTCAGACTCTCTGGACCCAGTTCCAGGCCCTGCCTTTCCTGTGGCTGGAACGAGAACTTCATTAGCTGCAAAACCAGCACGTGGCAAGGGGTCTAGCCCTTAGTAGGTGCTGGGTAAATGCATTGTCACCCGAGCCCGAATATTATCCCCACCCAAGGGTCCTTCAGCGCCAAGGCCCCGCGGCCAGGGAACTCCATGGGCGCTGTGTGGCTCTCCTGGTCGCGCCCTGCTCATACTTTATGCCAGATTCGAGCATGGGGCTGGGGTTTGAGGGGGCGGCTGCGTGGGACACGCACCCAGAAGGGAGCCATTCTATAACCCAGGCCAACTGGCTCCAACTCAGCACAGGAAAGTGGGGCCCCTGCTCCCACCTCGGGGAAGGCGCGGAGGTTCCAGGAAAGGGTGCGCCTCAACCCCGCCACACCCATCCGGTTTCTCTCACCTGTGGGGGCTTCTGACCTTACCCAAAGCCACAACGGGGGAAACGCGGCAGCTACGGGGGGTGCTGCTGGATGCGAAGAGTTGAGAGATGGGAGGGTGAGGCCAGGGGGGTGGGCCTGGGCCCTGGGCGAAAGGAGGACCTGCTGCCCCTGGCTTCTTAGTTCCAGGCCAGTCCCTCTAAAGGGGCTTAATTCTGCTGTCCACTAACAGGGCCCTGGTGGGGATCCCCTTCAATAACCAAAGAGAACAATTGTACAAAGCGACTTAATGGAGTTGGGATTTTCCTTAGGGGACGGGGACCTGAGCCCATTTCACGCGAGACACTAAGGCACAAAGCCGAAAGCCTACAAGCGTTTCATCCACCTCTGAGAATGTTTAAGACTTGAAAACAATTATTGGCTGCAAATTATGGAAATGGCAAAATCAGACTCAATAAATGATTAATTTCTGTATTCATTCCTCATTAATTGTTAAATTGAGCGTACATAATCTCACTACATTTGAAAACGATTTGTAAGTTAGATTCTCTCACACAACAAGAACTCACAAGCTGCTAGTGATTGCCAAGAAAAAACAACTAGTTGTAAGTTCAACGAGGGACTGTTGGCATAATCATTTCAAAAGCAAATCATCAGCCCTGCTCGGCCACCTCAGAACCCCACCATGCTGAGTAAGCACATATTTCTGGATTCATCCCTGCTTTCATTGTTTCTTGTCCTATAAATCATAAACCAACAGAAGAAATATACTCCACTTTCTTTAGGGATGAAAACTATACAGGCTAACAAAGTTAGGCTGAAACCAAATAAGCCACTGGTTGTTGCTGCCTGGACAAAGACTTAAGACATGAATTTCAATGGGACAGAGCATTCTTATTTTTAATTTTTACTTAGTATTATTATTCTTTTTTTAGATAGAGTCTTGCATTATAGCCCAGGCTGGAGTGCAGTGGTGCGATCTCCGCTCACTGCAACTTCTGTCTCCCAGATTCAAGCGATTCTCCTGCCTCAGCCTCCTGAGTAGCTGGGATTACAGGTGTGTGCCACCACACCTGGCTAATTTTTGTATTTTTAGTAGAGACAGGATATTGCCATGTTGGCCAGGGTGGTCTCAAACTCCTGACCTCAGGTGATCCACCCACCTCAGCCTCCCAAAGTGCTGGGAGTACAGGCGTGAGTCAGGTCGCCCTTAATTACGGACCATTCTTTAAGTCATAAAACCACCATCCACTGATTTGCATCTTGTAGCTTTTTCAATTCTGCTTCCCACCCACCCCCCTCCCCACACTGCAACTAAAGAAAAGCAGATATTTTTCAAACTCACACCATATGAATGCCAGGGACTTTTTTTTTCTTTTTCTTTTTTAGAGACAGGATCTCACTCTATCGCACAGGCTGGAGTGCAGTGGTGCAGTCACAGCTCACTGTGGCCTCAAATTCCTCAGCTCAAGCTGTCCTCCCACTTCGGCCTCTCGGGTAGCTGGAACCACAGGCATATGCCACCACTCCCAGCTAATTTTTTTTTTTTTCTTGGTAGAGAAGAGGTCTCACTACATTGCCAGGGCTGGTCTCAAACTCCTGCCTCAAAGAATCCTCCCACCACGGCCTCCAAAATTACTGGGATTAAGGCATGAGCCATGGTGCCAGCAAAGGCTCCATCACCTTCAGAGTTTATTTTTAAAGTGACTTTAATTGGAAAAATTGTCTTTGTCTCTTGAGGTGCTAAATCCAGATGTGGATTTCTCTCCATGTGCTAGCAAACCCCCCCTTCTGGTAGCGGAGCCCCTACCAACCCCGTTAGGGTACGAGGCACCCCTCCCAGCCTCATTGCAGCAAAGGAGTTTCTGCTGTTCTCCCAGAGCGACTTTGTTCAAACACACCAGCCACTTGAATAGTTTATTTTATCCAACGTCTTGACCAGTTAATGATATTTGCAACAAAGCTGGTAGTTATTAAATAAACCATTTGAGTTAACCCTAAAGACAAATAACAATCTGAATGAAAGCCCAACTACCTTTGGCTATTTTAACAAGAAATAACTGCAGGCTATGAAGAAGAATATAGATGAGTCAGCCTGTAACAAGAAGAGTCCAAATCAATGGCAGAATAGGGAAAGGGTCTTCCTAGATGAGAGGAAGCCCTCTGGCTGAGTATTCTGGGATTAGGAATCCGGTTTATGAGGCACAAACAATCCAGTTTTTGCTCATAGAAGCCTGGCACCTTAATCAGGTATTAGAGCAAGATATTTAAAGCTCCCCGACTAAATGGCATGGAGAAGGGATCCCCCTTTAGGCTTTGCTAGTTACACAATTAGCTCATCTTCCACCCTTGCTGGAGCTTGGCCTCTGGGCACTTGGAGCCCCAATGGCAACAGTCAACCCTGAGACAGGGACAACCCCTAGGGGCTGGAGTTAGCTAAGAGTGACCCAAAACCACATGAAGACCCCAAATTCTGTTGGGGGAGGTACAGGGACAGAGCGTTAGGCAGGAGAATCCAATGCATGGGTGGATCTAAGGGCTGTGCACCTGAGTCTCGTGCTGAGCCGGACAGTGGCCCAGCACTCAGGGCACGGAACCTGGGTGGGCGCCCACGCCAACTCTGCTTTGGCCCAGAGACCACTCTAAGGAGCGTCCTGAAAACCCTGGGTCTGGCTGGGCAGATGAGCGCTTATACTCCAAATGAGGCCTGGGCATTTTGGTCACCACTCTGAGATGACACAGGTGTTCAGACGGTGTCACGAAAGGAAAATGAAAGCTCAGGACCCCAGTTCACTCTGCCAGAAGGAAAAAAAAAATAATCGGAAAGATGAGTCATGCAAGAAGCTGCCTTTCCTTTTGCTCCTAGGCAGAGAGCTACAGATAAAAGGTTAAACATCTCAGGTAGCAGCTCTGCGTCCACCTTGTCTTAGGTGAAATGCAGATTTACTGAGCATTAGATGACGCAGAACTGACGATTCCCCGCCTGCTCCTTTTCCCTTGCAGCCCGTGGGCTCAGTGATGACCACATCCTCCTTTTTCCCCTCCGGCCCACTTTTCCGCTTACAACAGTGAAGCCCTTTGGAGGGAGGCACCCAGCACAGACTGCCTCTGCGATCCCGTAGTTTTTCCCTTCCCGGCATGTCCTGAGCCTTGGCAAAATAAACTTCTGAGTTAATTGTGATCTGTTTCACATACTTCTTGGTTTACAGTGTCAACTAGACAAGACCAGTTCATGTTTCTTTCTTTCTTTTTTGTTTTGAGACACAGTCTCCCACTGTCTCCCGGGCTGGAGTGCAGTGGCGCAATCTCAGCTCACTGCAACCTCTGCCTCCGGATTCAAGCGATTCTCCTGACTCAGCCTCCTGAGCAGCTGGGATCACAGGCACCCACCACCACATCCAGCTAATTTTTGTATTTTTAGTAGAGACGGGGTTTCACTATGTTGGCCAGGCTGGTCTCAAACTCCTGACCTCGTGTTCTGCCTGCCTCGGCCTCCCAAAATGCTGGGATTACAGGACTGAGCCACCGCTCCCAGCCTCCCTCCCTCCCTCCCTTCCTTCCTTTCTTTTCTTTTTCTATTTAGATTTCTTTTTATACCAGTAGAGCCAGTTCATGTTTCCACATGAAAATCTTTCTGTTTGAACATCAGATCTCTTGCTTGCTAAGTCAGGGTAAAGCCATTCTGGGGGCTGGAGAAGGAATGCACTGTGGACGAACTCCTGTCCTGCACCAACAAAATTCAATAGGTGAAGTCTGAACCCTCCAGTATCTCAGCCTGTGATTGCATTTGAAGACAGGATCTTTAAAAGGTAATTAATATGACGTCATTACCATGGACCCTAAAACAATACAACCAGCCTTCTACTAAGAAGAGGAAATGAGGACACAGAGAGGCACATGGGAAGACCCGGTGGGGACCCATGAGGAGGACAGCAGCTACGAGCCACGGAGAGAGGCCTCCCGAGAAACCAGCCCTGCCGACACCTTTACCTTGGACTTCTGCTTCCAAAACAGTGAGAAAGAAGTGGTTCTGTGATGTAAGCACCACGTCTTTGTGATGTAAGCACTGGGTCTTTGTGATGTAAGCACTACGTCTTTGTGATGTAAGCACTGGGTCTTTGTGATGTAAGCACCGGGTCTTTGTGATGGAAGCACCGGGTCTTTGTGATGGAAGCACCGGGTCTTTGTGATGTAAGCACCGGGTCTTTGTGATGTAAGCACCGGGTCTTTGTGATGTAAGCCCTGGGTCTTTGTGATGTAAGCCCTGGGTCTTTGTGATGTAAGCACTGGGTCTTTGTGATGTAAGCACTGCGGGTCTTTGTGATGGAAGCACCGGGTCTTTGTGATGTAAGCACCGGGTCTTTGTGATGTAAGCACCGGGTCTTTGTGATGTAAGCACTGGGTCTTTGTGATGGAAGCACTGGGTCTTTGTGATGTAAGCACCAGGTCTGCAGTACTGCGTGGCAGCCCTTGCTGACTCATATAGAATACTGCTTCTCTTTCTATGACCAAGTCATTCCCAAGAAAAACTCACTTTTTGAGACAAAAGCCCTTTCGAGGAACAAAGGCAGGGGCCTGTCCACCAGCAGGGGCGGATCTCATCACACCCACACTGCCATGTGTCTCCACGCTTCATTCTTTTTATTACTGAAACACCACTTGCCTTTTTGACAGGGTGAAAAACTGCTCCTGATTTATGCTGTATACCTTCAGATTTTCACACTGAGTTTATCTACGGTGATAGTCACCTATGCGCAGGCTTACCAAACTCCTCTCCACGTGCCTTTTCTTGGGCCCAGTGATGCTGCTCACTGAGCTAGCCGGCAGTTTGATGAGCTTCTCCTGGTAAACATGGGCAGCCTCAGGGGTGAGAGGAGGCAGGGCTCCACTTCCCTCCCCGCCACCTCCCTACGAGACAGTCACAGTGAAAGCAAGTCTCATCCAAATGCTACCAGATGGACACTTAGCAAGCTGTCCCCAAAGTCGTCATGTAATCTGTCCCTCTAAGTTTTAGAGGGGCCTGATCTCACTCCTTGGGCCCCCAGACAGGAGTTCTCTCCATGGCCTGAGCCATAGCCTTGAAGCTAATCTGAATTATCCACCAGATTGGAGTCATGGGGAAGAAAAGCCACTTTTCTTTTTTTTTTCTTTTTCTTCTTTTTCAGATGGAGTCTCGCTCTAGTGCAGTGGTGCGATCTTGGCTCGCTGCAAACTCTGCCTCCCAGATTCAAGCGATTCTCCTGCCTCAGCCTCCCGAGTACCTGAGATTACAGGCACCCACCACCACACCTGGCTAATTTTTGTATTATTTTTATTAGAAATGGGGTTTCACCTTGTTGGCCAGGCTGGTCTCGAACTACTGACCTCATGTGATCTGCCAGCCTCAGCCTCCCAAAGTGCTGGGATTACAGTCGTGAGCCACTGCACCTGGCTAAAAAGCCACTTTCCAAACTGCCCAGACCCCATTTCTGACTCTGCAGTTTCCAAATAGATTATTTAACTAAAAGAGATTCTTTCACTGTTATGAATTTCTTACAGTTAAGGTCCTCACAAGACAGTGAAGAGCCATCATTGAACAGACCCCACAAAGCACCGCCACACTCAATGTCCATGGAGAGAAGCACTCACACTGCAGCTGTGTGTGATTAATGAGAAGCTGTATTTGGTGCCAAAATTGTAAAGAGCACTATTTTAACATGAAAATGTATTCTTCTCTGTATTAATGGCCTACGTCTTCAGAGTTGTCAAGGTTTTCTAAAAGTTTCCTCTTTGGAAAGAAGAAATCTGAAAGCCCTATCATGCCGCTCCTCCTCGCGTCTCTAAATTAGAAACAGATAAAGATGCTTATTAGTAATTTCTCATAGCATACTCAGTAACATTTTGTAAAACACAGTATGATTTAAAAGGTCTACTTTAAAAAACTATTTATGGTTGCTCATCAGTAATTCTTACCGCCAAAAATAAAGCATTCTCTTTTCTTGTACAAAATGTACCAAAACCAAAACCTATAATAAATGTACCTTTATTTCTAGGGGAAAAGATTGGTACTATATTGAAAGGTTCTTCTTTTTTGATGATTTGCAGTCTCAGGAAAGTGGTGGGAGATGGGGATGCTGAACAGGGCCCCAGTTCTTTGGAGGCTGGGGACATGGGTTTGGAATGAGCTGGGAATGCCTGTCTCCCAGGTGGAGCAGCAGGTCAGAGAGCACAAGAGGGTAGGAGGTGAGCAGACTGGGCGGGAGAGGGGCCGGCATGGCCGGATGGCAGTGCAGAAGCAGAGACTGTGGGAATCAGGAAGAGAGCTGGGGACAAAGTAGCAGGTCATCCATGTGACTGCAGACACAGGGATGGCTTGGGGGCTGCCATCTTCCATGAGGGCAGGAGGGTTGGAGTGACAGTAGATGACAGAGCAAGGACAGAAAAAGGGGACCATGGAGTCCAGAGGCTCAGCCCATGGTGAGCACCAGAGGGGATGTGAGTTTGAAAGAAGGAGAGGAAACAGGGACAAGGAAGGACAAGGGACAAGGAAGGGACAAGGAGGGGAGGAGGGCTGGGACAGGCAGGGCAGGTGGCACAGGACACAGGGCTCTGCTGGGGCAGGAAGGGAGGCCGAGGCTGGCGGATCACTGGAGCCCCAGCTCCTGGTGCCATGGCCTACACCCCGGGCGGCACCATGGCTGGGTGGAAAGGGTGGAAGGAGGGACAAGAGTCTGGGTGGTGACGATGGGTCAGGAGACCGAGGCAAGGAGGAGTGTGTGCCGTGCCAGAAGGCGGCCCTGGGACCAGCCCCCATTGGTCCCCCTCGCTGGCTTACTGTCCTCTAGGCACTCAGTACAACCTGCTGTCTTAAAATCTACATGTCTGGTGTCTGTCTGCTTCACAGATATGACCTATTCACTGACTACATCCGGGCACCTGCACCAGTGCCCAGCACAGAGCAGGTGCTCAATAAACTGTACTGTGGGCGATTCAAGATGAGAGGTGTGGGGCTCAGGGACAAACCTTCACCAGCACTTGGAGGGGTGGTGGCCCCGAGAGGGAGTACTGGGGAGACCTCAGGGGCACCATCTCCTTTGGGGCTGGAGCCTGGAGGACCTGGGCCCTTTCCTCCCGCTCACCAGGCTTACTCTGCAGCAGTGCAGCGTCCCGGACCCCGCCCTGTACTGTTCCCACTGCCCCTGCACACCCCACTGGCCCCAGCTGCTTTCTCTGCCTCCCCATAGGTGGAGCAGGGTGCAGAGTCAGCACCCAATGATGGTTTAAGGAATGAACACGTGAGAACTTCCGCAGGACCCAAGAGCTTTGTTCCTTTTTACTCTGTATCTTATCTTTAAAGGGAGAACTCATTAATCTTGTTAAAAATGTCACAGGTGTGATCAGAATACTGGACAATATATTCGAATGTTAGCACCAGGTCATGCTTTAGAGCAGAACCAGCCTTACATTGAACTCAGCCTGGTGCAAATACAATATCACATGCAATGTGTCGGGGTCACATGGCAAGTCCATCGGAGCAAGAATTGTGTGACTGATGTCAATGACATCTTCAAGTTTCTGCAAATGATCCTGTGTCCATGGCTTCACTGCCAGGCTGTCCACCAGCAGAAATCAATGCCTATGTTTCACTATAGAGAAATGAATTATTATTATTTTTTGAGATGGAGGTTCGATCTTATTGCCCAGGCTGGAGTGCAATGGCATGATCTCAGCTCACTGCAACCTCCACCTCCAGGGCTCAAGCGATTCTCCTGCCTCAGCCCCCTGAGTAGCTGGGATTGCAGGCACCCACCACCAGGCCAGGCTCATTTTTGTATTTTTAATAGAGATGGGGTTTCACCATGTTGGTCAGGTTGGTCTTGAACTCCTGACCTTGTGATCCACCCGCCTCCGCCTCCCAAAGTGCTGGGATTACAGGTGTGAGCCACCACACCCAGCTCTGTCTCACTTTTTAACATACTACAATTTAATACCACCTGACATACTGTACATGGGAATCAGGCTAGATTTGGGATACATGGGTCTTAATGACAGGTTACATTCTCTCCCTCTAAAGTCTAAAGAAACCCGAGCCTCAGCCTACACGGGTGGAAGCCACAGGGGAGACTGGGCTCCCTTCTGAGGTGCTGCTTGATTTCACTGATGGCCTCTGATTCGCAGCTCCACGTACGCCCACCCCGAGTACCATCAGGTGTGACTGAATCTTCTGCCAAACACAAGATTTGTTGGGACAAAGTTACCGTGACAAGGTAAGATTGTGAAATCTATATTTGGTCATCAACGCTGTCTCCTGTCATCCAGCTCCTAAAATCTGTGGATTCTCCAGTGACTTACTTCTGTATGCTCGTGACTGGCTGGCGACCAAGCAGCTTCAGGACGGGGCTGGTCATTGGAGAGCCCGAGGCAGGATTAGAGGGGTGGGACTGTCAGCCCAGGCCAGCCTGGGGGGGAGGGGCTGAGGGCTAAGGGGATCACAAATGGCCAATGATTTAATCAGTCAAGGCTACATCACGAAGCTTCCAGAAAAAAATCCTGAAAGGACAGGGCTCAGAAAGTTTCCCAGTAGCTAAACTCATGGAGGCTGACAGGAAGGTGAAAACAGCTCATCCATATGCAGGGAGGGGAAGTACGCCAAGTCCAGGGGAACAGAAGCCCCCGAGCTCCAGACCCTTCCAGCCCTCCCTCTATGTCTGTCTTCTTCTGACTGTTGGTAACCTTTAAAATATCCTTTGTAACAAATTAGTAAACCTAAGTGTTTCTCTGAGTTCTGTGAGCCATTCTAGCAAATTAATCGACCCTAGGAAGGGTCATGGGAACCCCGTTTTATAGCCAGTTGATCAGAAGCACAGCCAAAATAACCTGGGGCTTGCAACTGGCATCAGTAATGGGGCAGGGTGGGGGCAGTCTTGGGGACTGAGCCCTCATCCTGTGGGATCTCACACTATCTCCAGGTAGACAGGGTCACAGCTGAATGAGAACGCACAGCTGGTGTCTGCTGCAGAACGGCTTGCTTGCTTTTTGGTGAGGAAAAACCCCCACACATGTGGTCAGAGCTGTTTCTGTGTTGATTATTGTTGCGGTGTCAGAGCAAAGGGAAAACTGAACTTTTCCCTCCATGGGAGAAGTCAGACAGGAAATTCCCCCACGGCCAACATACCTGGATCCCAGAGCGTGTGCATACTTACATATTTTCCTTGAGAGAGGCAAGGTAGGATTCTGTCTCTGAGGGAGAGATGTCGGAGTCTAATTTGGCCAAGTAGCGGTAGACGTAGGAGAACGTCTCGAAGGGGATGCGAGCCGGCCCGCCCTCCGGATCGTCCGTGAGGATCTCACACAGGTGCTTCAGTGCCGCGTTCAAGGACTAGGGGCGCCACGGCCAGGCAGGGAGAAAAACAGTTACTCCTGGCATCACTAATGCTGAGAGCAGGCACCAGCAGAATCAACACTCTAGCATGTTAGACAGAAATTCTCCAAAAAGTATGCGCTTTGTCTGAACTGAGAACTACGTGAATGTCCAATTGCCACAATGAAAAGTCAAAAGGAAAAGTTTGAATGGGGTGCAATTGACCAGAAAAAAAATTCTAATTCACGGATCTTATTTTCTATTAAAGTAGAAATGACCGTTACAGTCAAGAGAAAGCATCAATGTCTTTAAAACCAACTTCCTAAGCTAAAGCAGGAACGTGCGGCCCCATCTGGCCCAGAGACCCACCCGAGGAGGTGCCCAGGGGCTAAATGAACTCTGCCGCCAGCCAGAGGTGCTGCCTGCAGAGGGCAGGGCTGGCAGCCAACGGCCTGCGTGCCTACCAGGAGGCTCTGTGTATCGCCGACACCCGCCAGGCCCGGGGAGGGCTCTGTCCTGGTTCCGCCCTGCTCACATAGAAGCCTCTGGGCCCTGTCTCAGCTCCAGGACAGCACCTGGGCTTCCTCCCTGCAGACCGTTCATCTCCCTCACACTCTTCCCCACTGCTGGGCTCATCCCAGACAGCAGCTCACCCTCCGCTCTCAGCGGGAAAGCCGGTCCTCTGAGCAGCCTGCCTGCCTCCATGCGGCAGACGCTTTCAGCACCTGCCCTTTCCGCCAAGCCCCTGGTGGGGGCAGCTAACAGGCCAGGCCAAGGTTATCTTCATGAGACCAGAGGCTGCACAGCACTGGAGCTGCAGGCCTGGGCACCAGGTCCCCCCGGGGCCAGCCTATGGCCTCCCACCTCCAACCTGCTCAATTCATCCTTACTGAACAAACACGAGAGGAGTGTGTGTGTGTGTGTGTGTGTGTGTGTGTGTGTGTGTGTGTGTGTTGAAGGAGGTGGGGGAAACCATGTAACATAAGATTACTATCTTTTAAAAAGAGAATACACAGCCCAGGTCTCTTTTTCTCCTTCTCTACCAAGACGTCATGACCTGCAGCCTTCAACACCCTGGCCAGGGTGAGCTGTGGGGACAGGTATTCCAATTCTGCAGGTGACCTCTGAGACCCATGCCTCAGTCCCCACCTCGAGTCCCTTCTGTGAAGCCTGTCCTTGCCAGAGTGACTGTCTCATTCCTGCCTGGATGATCACACTGCCTACTGATGAAGGTGAGCTCACAAGCGTGGCGGCTGAAATGTAACCCCCCTCGCCAGCACACACACGCGGACAGCCCTTCCTTCCCTCCACATTCACCAAGGGCCTGTTACAGGCCAGGATGTAGCAGTGAACAGACGCCTAAGGCCTGCTCAGGTGGAGATCACAGTCCAGCGGGAGAGCCGCAACACCTGGATTCTGGAGTGCTTTGGAAGGGGCTTCCCGGAGCAATGGGCAGGCAGTGCCAGGATGGAGGGTGACATTTTCAATCAGGTGGTCAGGGAAGGTCAGAACAGACAGCATTTAAGCAGACCAGGGGAAAGAAGCCAGTCATGTGGGATGCTGGGAGAATTCCAGGTACACTTCTGTGTGCTCCAGAAACAGCCAGCAGCTCCGGGCAGCTAGAGCAGGCCATGGAGGGGAAGGAATGCGGGAACTGAGGTCAGCGGGATGGGGTGGGGCAGGCCACAAGGCTCTTTACAGGCCCAGAGAGGACTTGACTGGGTTCTACAGAAAGGTGTCAAAGGGTTTTAAACAAAGACGAAGCACTGTGGAGTATTTCTAAGGAGTCCTTCTGCTGATGTATGAAGAGGAGGCCCCAGTGATGAGGGTGGAAGGCGGAACCCCGCGAGGAGGCTGCTGGAATAATCCAGCCAGGGGCCTGAGTGGCGGCAGCCGGCAGCTGGTAAGGGCCGGACTCGGCCTCTCCTGAAGGTGGAGTTACTGGAACTCGCTGGCGGCTGCATGCGGGGAGAGACAGAACCATGAAAAGTGGCTCCAATGTTTGGAGCCTGAACAGCTGGAAGGGTGGATTTGCTATCAACTGGGAAGTTCCAGAGAGAAGCGAGAAGCTGAGTTTGGGGTGGTTTCCACTGACATGTCTGTCAAGCGCCCAGTGAAAGTGATGACTAAGGTGGCTACTTAGTGGGCCTGGCGCTCTGAGGAGCATGGGTGAGATGGTGAATACAGGCAAGATGGTGTACATGGGCGGGATGGCGTACACTGGGGGATGGCGTATATGGGTGGGATGGTGTACACGGGGGATGGCGTTCACGGGCGGGATGGTGTACACGGGTGGCATGGTGTACAAGGGTGGGATGGTGTACACAGGCGGGATGCTGTACATGGGTGGGATGGTGTATATGGGCGGGATGGTGTAC
>NW_022436951.1:31881750-32017113 GCF_009761245.1 Sapajus apella
TGGGATGGTGTACATGGGCGGGATGGTGTACACGGGGGGATGGTGTATATGGGTGGGATGGTGTACACGAGCAGGATAGTGTATACCACTGAGCCCCATGAGGTTGCTGAGGGGGGAAGAGAGCACATGGACACACCACACCACCAAGAGCTGGGGAGATGAGGGACCAGCATGGGGATGCAGAAAGGGTGGCCAGGAGGGAGTGAAGGAAAGCGTTCCCTGGTGGAGAGAGCAGTCTCCTGTGTCAAAGCACACAGGACAGGCCAGGAACGACAAGGACTGGCAGGAGGCACAGGATTTCCTCAGAGCCGGGTGCTGTGCTAGAGCCAGCTGATGGGAGCCAACTGTTAAGTTTCCAGCAGTTATGTGAGCTGGAGGACTTCACCTTGGCAGCCTGAACTCAGCAGCAGTGGGAGTATTTACACCACATCACTTGGCAAACATGACTGAGAACCAGGGCCTTCCCAGGCAGGCTGGAACCCCGCAGCCTGCTGGGTGGGGTGTGAGGGCAGGCTGCGGAGCTCCTGCTTACAGCAGCCTCGGGGCCCCGCATCCCTGGGGAGGCGCCTGCAGGGATGAATCCAGGCTGTGCTCCCAAGGGAAGCCAAGAAACAAACACAGCGGGGCCAGCACCAAGCACTGTCGCGGCGGGAGAGCTGCAAACGCAGGGAAAAGGCCTCCGAGGGCCAGGCCAGGCCTGTCTGGCTCCACAGCAGCTGTGTCGGGAATAAACCCCACATTCTCAGGGTCAGGAAAGGGCTCTGAGCCCGCTCCAGGCTGTGGGGCAGAACGAGCCTCTCCTACAGAACACCATGGTCAGAACAAGGCTGATAACGCAGCATGCTGCCCTCCTCTGGGAGTGAGAATAATGACAGTCACCTCGTGTGGTTACCGTGAGGAGCAGAGAGACACCTGGCCGAGGCCCAGAGGGCTCAGCAGTCACCCAAGGTCACCCAGCCAGGCCTGGAGCACAGCCAGTGGGTCTCTGAGCTCATGCCAGGGAATACTCTATTTTGTCATGCCTAGCAGTCACCAGGCAGACTCTGGGAGCCAGGCCTGGGGCAGAGACGTTGCCTATTTGGGGACTTAGACATTTGGCTGCAGGAGATGGAGCCCTGACCAGAACTGATCTCCCTGTCCCCAGTGGCCTGATGGGGCAGCTCCTCCCATTTCCAGCCCCTGCCCATGCTGGCAGTGCCAGTGGAGGCGTTGCTGAGGTGGGCACGGTTCGGGGTGAGTGCAGCCCCCAGGGCAATGCGATGCTCTCCCTAGGAAAAGCACAGAACCCACCCTGCGGAGCTGCAGGCACCTCTCCAGGACCACTGCACACATGGCTCCTCTGAGAGACTGTCCCCCCGAAAAGACTTGCTGAGGGTGGAGTCACGCATTTCACAATCCATGTTCCTTGCTTGAAACTTCCAAAGACATATTGTTATGCTGGGATTTGCGTTTACACCTGACACAAATGGAAGTCCGTCTCCACTGCGTGCAGAGCTGCAGGGCCTCAGGAAGGATGAGTCGGGAAGGAAGGAGTTGGCGTGGATGGAGCAGGCAGATGAGATCTGTGTAACGTACTGTTCCAAGGCTTCAGAGGAAGTGGTATTTCAGGAAAAATACATCAAAACACTCGAGCATCGCTGCCTCTGCAAAGGCGTGATGACACTACCCGTGTCAGTGTTTCTGACAATAATCTGCAGCAATTTTTATATCCAAAAGGATTCATAAGGCAACTTCTTTGATCTTGGGCTTGCAAGTTACATTTCTCACAATGTGTTTCTCAATTCCAAAGGCCTGTGGCTGGCATGGTCACTTGCACACCAGCCAAAAGACCCTCTCCTTGGCACGGCTGTCCCATGCTGCCCTCCTGCCTGTTGCTGATTGAGTCTCCCGTGTGCAATACATGCCGGGTAGAGGTGACTGGCAAGCTGCACTTAGTTTTCTGTTTTCGTTTTTATTTTGAGATGGATCTCACTCTTGTCACCCAGGCTGGAGTGCAGTGGTGCAATCTTGGCTCACTGCAATCTCCACCTCCTGGGTTCAAGCAATTCTCCTGCCTCAGCCTCCCCAGTAGCTGGGATTACAGGTGCCTGGCACTATGCCTGGCTAATTTTTGTTAGTAGAGACAGGGTTTCACCATGTTGGCCAGACTGGTCTCGATCTCCTGACCTCAGGTGATCCACCCGCCTCAGCCTCCCAAAGTGCTGAGATTACAGGTGTGAGCCACTGCGCCGGGCCAAGCACTTAGTTTTTAACCAAGTATTTCCACGTGACCCGTAATCTGAAAGTAGAATGGAGATGTGTGCAGATCACAGGCACGGAGGCACCTACTATTTTCTGGGCGTTTCTTGTGTGCCACCCCAGAGGGATTTTTCAGTTTCTGAATTACAGCTATTCTGATGACACGAGGCCCCTGAAGAACAGTCACCTCACGCCTCCCCAAGGGGCCCTCTCCGTGGGCATGGACACGAAAATAGGACCGTTTTACACAGAATCAGAACACAGGAAGTCCCCCTCCGCAGCATGGCTGCCTGTGCTGGGGGAGAGACTGGACTTCCAGTAAAGCCACGCTGCTAACCCAGCACTGTGTTTTCAAAAGCCTGAGGTGCCTTTTCATCAAATTCTATCATCCTCTAGAGTTTGCTAATTTTAAGTTGGGTTCTGGGGCTGACAGCAGGTGAGGGTGGGAGGCCCTGGATGGGAAGGAGCAGTCCACCCCGTGGCTGGGGTGTGATGCCCCTGTCCAGGACAGAAATGGAGAGGCCACAGCAGCCAGCATCAGTGGCCCATGGGACTCTCCAGCGGGCGGGGCAAGGTTGGTCAGTGGAGGCTCCTGCTTCTTTCCTGCAGAGGGAGGGATGTGAGCAATTGGGGAACTGGAGATGCGGCCAGGGGAGTCAGGAGCCTCAGTGGCTCCTTTGTCTTCAGGAACAGCTTCCTAAATGCGCCTGTGGCCTCAGGCTCCCACTGGGGGCAGGGAGGTTGGCTGGGCTGCAGGTGCTATGAGAAATTCTGTTGGCCTTTCTTGGACATCTCTGAGTGGGCTTTCAAGCCCTAGCTGGGGGAACCTGGAAGGAAAGCGGCAGCGAGTGGTAAGCAAGACGCAGCCTCTGTCACCGGAGCAGGCGCCATCGCGTCAGGCCAGCAGGTACCGCGATGGGTCAGCCACCAAATCCGACACAGTAGCACAGCTGGATGGGGTGACGTGCTGAGAACTCTGGAGTGAGTGTTGTCAGCGGAGGCCGGGGCCGAATGCTGTCCAGGGTATGAATCACTTTAGGACACAAAATGATGTTGATGATCGTCCCGAGGAGTTGTTATTCTCCAAGACAGTAAATCTCAGGCGTTAACTTGAAAAAGGTGGTCCTAACCTGTGGGCTGCACACTCCCTGGGCTACGGAACCACTAGGAGGGGTCCTCCCTCTCCACACTTCCAAGTCACCTGCTGTGACTCGGCCTCTTCCCGCCTTGGGGCGCCAGCCTGCATTCCGGCAAACAGTGCCTTCCTCAAAGGGCTGTTGAGAAGATTCCAGAGAATACACACACAGGGCTCTGCGCACTCCCGCACACAGGAAAACACTAGAAATCATGCCCACTGCACGCACCCTGTTCAGATGGAAAGCTACCTTAGACACGTGTGCATCTGCGGTTATAAATGAAAAGAGAGGCTCCTGTGATTAATAAAGTTCAAATGCATTTAAAAGCCTGACTGAAGTCATCGTTATTTGTTTTGATCAAGATGGACCATCAGTGTGAGTTTGGTGGTGAAAGACCTGGTTCACAATTTCCTTATGTTAAAAAAAGATCCCCACGCTTAAAAAACAAAACAAAACGTTTTCATCCACAGCTTTAATGCTCAGGATCATTAATGGCATTGCAGAAATGGAAAGATAAAAGTCAGCCAGGCTCTGTGTCTTGCACCTATAAATCCCAGAACTTTGAGAGGCCAAGACCAGAGGATTGCTTGAGCTCAGGCAGCCTGGGAAACATGGCGGGATCCTTGTCTCTACAAAAAATGAAAAATTAGCTGGTTGTGGTGCTGAATGCCTGTAATCCCAGTGACTTGGGAGGTGGGAAGGTCGCTTGAATACAGGCGGCGGAGGCTGCAATGAGCTATGACCATGCCACTGCCCTCCAGCCTGGGTGACAGAACGAGACCCGGTCTCTTAAAAAAAAAATTAGTAAAACAAAAGTCACAACATGCACATCAAGACATTGAGAAAGAGGACAGGGGTCTTTTAACACCCAGATGGCAATTTAACATCCTTATTCACCTGCCTGGGGCAGCTGCTTTGGATGTAATAACTAGACCAGTGTTCAGGCCTCCAAGGGTACAACAGGACATCGGCCCCAAGAATCTGGGGATGTTTGCCCACCTTGTTCACTCCAGAACCTTCAGCACTTAGAACAGGGCCTAGCGCAAAGTAATCCACAGTAAACATTTGTGGAATGAATGAATGATACGTATGACTCAGAAATTAAAGCGGAGGTTTCCAGTCTTTTTAGAGATCGTCAACTCAATGAGTTTGACTAGAGTTATTTCTAAGAGAAATGTAACAGCACAGAGAGCACATCTGCCACCAGCCACGCCCACGCCATGGACTCAGGGAGCAGGAATGACATCTATCCCACTCACACAGGCAGTGGCTAGACACCAATCATACAGCATCCTATGAGAATAAACTTCTGCAGGCACTAATCCACTACAAATTTCTTCTCGTCGCACTTCACTTCTTTATTTCCTCCTTTGTGAAGGTGTTTTTTAAAAGCATAAAAATGAACGCTTATGATGCCAAACAACGTGAAGAACCCCCTCCTGGAATTCACAGCTTTATGTTCTTAGCGCACCTCCAAGCTACCTGGGGCCAGCACGGTCAACGACACACATGTCCACACCAGGGCCTGGCGGGTCCAAGCACCTCCTGTCTACCTGGCGCACCCCGAGGCGGGTGTTTGCACTCATGCTGAGCACTCTGTGGGCTGAGGGAGCCAGGGCAAAGCAGGCATCCCTGGCAGCTGACACGAACCCCAGACGACCACATGCTCCTCTGAGGGAGGAGATACCCGTTTTCACACTTGAACCTGATCCTGAGTCCAGAGCCGCATGGGACCAGAGCAGAGGGTGGCTGTTGCTTTCTACAACCAGCAGGGGCCTCCAGCACCTATGGAAGGAGTCAAGGGCAAGCCTGGAGCCCTGCTGCCAGCGGCGGCTCAAATTAGGAGATAGGCAGGAACCTGCAGTGACCCACGGCACACTTCCTGCGTAAATGTATTCCCCGTGGGTAAAGGAACGTATGATAGGAAGAAAACAAAAGAATGTGTGCTGTCTGTGATGTCTCTTCCCCAGGAGTCAGTTGAGATGGTGAGGCTCTATCCTTAATGCAATGTCTCCATCTAGTGTCACACACTCTACAGGGACAACAGGCCTTATTTTCCAAATCAGATTTGATTTTGTTTTAAATCTAGTTCTTAATTTTCACAATTACGAAGGTGAAAATTATAAAGATGGATCCAAAAACATGAATTACTCTACGTTCTCACCATTGTTAAATCAAACTTTTACAACTAAGCTTAGAGGCAGAAACCACCAACATTAATTCAAATACTACATTCAATTATATATTAAGATATTGATTTCAGCACTGGGCGTGGTAGCTCATGTCTGTAATCCCAGCACTTTGGGAGGCTGAGGCAGGTGGATCACCTGAGGTCAGGAGTTCGAGACCAGCCTGGCCAACACACAGAAACCCTGTCTCTACTAAAAATACAAAAAATTAGCCAGGCACGGTGGTGCATGCCTGTAATCCCAGCTACTTGGGAGGCTGAGGCATGAGAATCACTTGAACCCAGGAGGTGGAGGTTGCAGTGAGCCCAAATCGCACCACTGCACTACAGCGTGGGCAACAGAGCAAGACTCTGTTAAATTATATATGTTTATATATTATGTTTCAGGCTGGGCACGGTGGCTTATACCTGTAATCTGTAATCCCAGCACTTTGGGAGATAGATCACCTGAGGTCAAGAGTTCAAGACCAGCCAAGCCAACATGGTGAAACCCCATCTCTACTAAAAATACAAGAATTAGCTGAGCATGGTGGTGCATGCCTGTAATCTCAGCTACTCAGGAGGCTGAGGCAGGAGAATCACTTGAACCTGGGAGGTTGCAGTGAGCTGAGATTGTACCACTGCACTCCAGCCTGGGTGACAGACTGAGTGAGACTCTATCTCAAAAATACATAGCTAGATACAAATATAGATAGATAGATAGACAGACAGGTTTCAAAGGGTTCCAGATGAACAAAGTGACATAAAAATGTCTCCAACAACAAAACACATTTGCCTTAGTCTATCCTGATAGTACCCCCCTCCAGACACTCCCCTGGTGCCATCTGCACCTGTCCTTGCTACTGGAGGGTACCCAGGCTGCCAGCATCCAGGCCTTGGCTAAGACCGGGGCTGACGGGAAGCACCTCCACTACCTTTGGGCAGTTACACAACAAAACTCCTGCTCACTCTGCAGCCACGCCTCACCCGACTCCCTGAGGGCACGGAGCTTCCCACTGGGGCCCTCCGCTGGTGAACTGCGCTACACTGGATGTGATGTGGCGGAGGAAGGGAATGAACCACGAGGCCTGTGATGCCACAGATAAATACATCTAGTAATATCATTTAGAATGAAAAATTCAGAAAATTACAACACAGTTGTCTTTTCATCAAGTCAAAACCAACTAAAATTCCACAATGTACTCTTGGGGGACACAGAAACCTGTGTTTAGGAGGCCAGGGAACAGGAAGCAGGAGCTTCGGAAATGTCGTGGCTTCAGGCCACCGGGCAGGGGGATGGGATGTGGGAGAGGACACAGGTGGTTGGAAGTGACTGCTGGTGTTTTCGTGACCACCCTGGGCAGGTTTGCGGGTATTTACCATCACCCGTTTCAAGTCATTCATTCCAATTAAAATGGAATGAAAGAAGTCTATGCATGAACCAGAGCTGAGTGTGGGCTGTGAAGCAAGGACCACGGCACACCCAGTTATGCTCGCAGGGCCACAGATTGAAGAGAAGGAGTAAAAGAAAAGTGTTCGTCTATGTAGTCAAGGGAGTCGGTGCTCCTTCCTCTGCCTCCTTTCTTCATAAGCTTAGCATGGCTGATGCCAGGTTACTCTTCCTTCACTCAACCACGTCTCACAGCAAGACTATAGCTGAGAACTCTGATGCTGGGTTTGCAAAGGAAGTCCTGCCGACAGCGTCCCAGCTCCAACCTCTCCCTTCTCACCCTGACCTCCCAGGCTCACCTCGTCACCTGGAGGATCGTGTCTTATTCCTAAATCTCTTGGCTTATACTAGAACATCAGAAAAGTTGCGCTGTATCTATTAGTTATTAATAATAGATTTCTAAGGCCGGGTGTGGGTGGCTCACGCCTGTAATCCCAGCACTTTGGGAGGCCGAGGCGGGTGGATCACCTGAGGTTGGGAGTTCGAGACCAGCCTGACCAACAGCAAGAAACCGTCTCCACTAAAAATACAAAATTAGCTGGGCGTGGTGATGTGTGTCTGTAATCCCAGCTACTTGGGAGACTGAGGCAGGAGAATTCCTTGAACCCGGGATGTGGAGGTTGCAGTGAGCAGAGACCGCACCACTGCACTCCAGCCTGGTCAACAAGAGCGAAACTTTGTCTCAAAAAAATAAATAAATACAATAAAAGTAATAGATTTCAATTAAAGTAGAAAATAAGTGTATGCCTCTTTCCACAGATGAGCAAAACAGGTAACAGTTTACAAAATGATTTGTAGTTTTAAAAAGACATTGATGCATTTTCTTCTAAAACCTAAATATATTTTAATAGTATCCAAATCTTTCATCTACTATTAACTTTTAAATTGAGGTATTCATTAGTAACGTCTGTAAACTAAAATAACTATAAGCCTGAAAATATTAATATAATAGGCCTCTGGGGGGAAAAATGCTTTTCTAAGACAAAGATACTAACGTGTTCCCTTTAGCTACTAAAACTAAATTTCAGAATTACTAATAAGCTGTATACAGGTACGTACCCCACCAAGCATGCTACATCCAAGTGCCAAGAATTTTATCCACTTGATTTTGTTATCACAAGGATCCAGTTGTAACAGCGCTTTGAACTTTTCCTTCGGCAGGCACAAATTCTTCCACTTCTGCTCCAGATCGGTTAGTCCCACGTATTTCTTGTGGTGGCACTGTTTAGAAAACACAGTATGACACAATGTAGGTACGTTTTAAAACCTGGGAAGCAATTGAACGCTCGTGAATACTTCAGCATACACCAAGTAACCCATCCCACGCCGTTGAAAGATGAACTCCAAACTCATGGCAGTGGGTTGTGTCGGCCCTGGGGAGTGGGGCGGAGAAGGTGGCGAGCGGCAACCTTTTATTTCTATTTTTTTTTTTTTTTTTGGAGACGGAGTTTCGCTCTTGTTACCCAGGCTGGAGTGCAATGGCGCGATCTCGGCTCACCGCAACCTCCGCCTTCTGGGTTCAGGCAATTCTCCTGCCTCAGCCTCCTGAGTAGCTGGGATTACAGGCACGCACCACCATGCCCAGCTAATTTTTTGTATTTTTAGTAGAGACGGGGTTTCACCATGTTGACCAGGATGGTCTCGATCTCTTGACCTCGTGATCCACCCGCCTCGGCCTCCCAAAGTGCTGGGATTACAGGCTTGAGCCACCGTGCCCGGCCCTTTTATTTCTTAAATGAAAAAAGGACGGTGAAGCGGATACGGCATCACGTCGTGACTTAATGAAATAGGCATACAGATACTGGGTATATGGTACTGTACCGTCTGAAATGCTTCACAATAAAAAATAAACCTTAGTAAGTAAAAACACTTTAAAAATACAGCCCCTAAACACATTAACAGTTAGATAGGATAAATCTTAAAACTGAAAATAAATGTATTCCTTTTTTTTTTTTTTTTTTTTTTTTTTGAGACAGTCTCTTTCTGTTGTCTGGGCTGGAGTGCAATAGTGTGATCTAGGCTCACTGCAATATCCACCTCCCAAGATTAAGAAATTCTCCCCCCTCAGCCTCCTGAGTAGCTGGGATTACAGTGGCTCAGCATCACACACTGCTAAGTTTTGTATTTTTATTGAAGACCGTGCACAGCCTTCCTTCTATTTTAAACAATCTATCAAGACTGATAACTTCTGCACTCTGCTAGCGGTATCTTGGGTGAAAAGGCAAGATACCGCTAGCAGAGTGCAGAAGTTATCAGTCTTGCACTGATAACTTCAGCGTGTCTTTTCCCAAGCTACACCATTCAAAAGTTATTTGTTTTCCTTAAGGTAGCCATGGAAAAATCCTAGTTTCAAAATTCAGCGTATCCTATGTAGAAGCACAGCACTTCACAACATAGAATGGGGATAAGTCAGTTTGAAAATCAAGGTTATGCCACTGGTGTTGCTTTTAGCAAAAGAACCAAGTCATGAGGAATGCCAAGCTTTGCTCCGTTACCCATGTCTCTAAAAACAGGATGAGGTGTGGGGCCAAGTGCAAGGCAGGAAGGGGGCCCAGGCTCTCCACAGAACTGGACACCAGAGGCCGATGCCCACAGCGGGCGCCAAAGGGCAGCCCTGCCTTTCAGATGGAGAAGGCAGAGGCTCACGCAGGCCCATACATGGCTTTCACAAATACACACCTGGAGAACAGACTGGAAACCCTCCAGGTTCTGGAAATTTGTATTTTTTGCCTAGCAGAATCTAGTGTCATCTAAACTTTGTATTTAAAAGAAATTATATGTCACTTGTCTAAAATCCACCCCTGGATAGTTACTTTGGGTTAAGCTAGAAAAAGACCTCGTGAACACAATGCATTTCCTCCTTGAATAAACCTTGATGATGCGTGGCAGAGAAGGCAGGGCTTCAGGGACCTCTGGAGGTTTTGAGATGCACCGCTGGGGTGGGTCACGCTCCGTGATCATGCACAGTGAACGGTAAGGAAAGCACAGGCTAGCTGCCTGAGGCCACAGACCCCCTCGTACCTGCTTGTGCAAAACTTTAAGGAGTCCTTGAGTCAGGCCCGTGTCTGTTTTCTGGGTTGCCGTGGGCATTTCCATCCTTTCCTTTACAGGAAGTGGGTCTCCTCTCGACAAGGCTGAAAAATATCTAATAAATAAAAGAGATCTCTGAAAGCTCATCAATACACAAACAGCAGCTATGCAATGCATTTCTTAACCCCTGAAAACAACGGTGATGAGGAAGGACCAGCATCCCGGGCTCGAGTCCTGGATCCTCCACTTAGCTCTTTGACTTATTAACCTTCCCTGCATGCCTTAGTTTCTCTGTTGGCCAAACGGATAACGAGAGTGCCTGTTGGCGGGTCCGGGAGCACTGTGTGTGTGAGCAGGGCTTGGCACAGTGGCTGCCACTCGCTCCTTCAAAGTGTGTTATTCTTCCCCAGCCCCCAACCCCCTGCCGCACTTCATAATCAGCTGGAACTCCATGTAGTGTTTTTTTTTTCTCCTAAAGCTTTTGAGACAGGGTCTCACTCCGTCACCTAGGCTAGAGTGCAGTGGCATAATCACGGCTCACTGCAAGCCTCGACCTCCCAGCCTCAAGGGATCCTCCCACCCAAGCCTCCTGAGTGGCTGGGACTACAGGCATGCACCACCACACCTGGCTAATGTTTTTCATTATTTCTTGTAGAGCTGGGGTCTTACTCCGTTGCCCATGCTGGTCTGGAAAGCCCAGCCTCAAGGGATCCTTGCGGCTTGGCCTCCCACAGTGCTAGGATTATAGGTGTGAGCCACTGTGCCCAGCCGTCATCCCACAACAGGTGGGTTTGGTCTTGCTGCTTTTTGAGGTGCTTGACTTTAAGCGTCTCTGCATATTTAACTCTGAGGCAGCCCGGGAACACACAGGCCACCTATTTCCACACTGGGAATGACAGGTGCTGGCCTGTCCCACCATTCCACTGTTCCTGCCTGGCATTTGTCCCCTTAATTGTTCCTTTCTGGGACACTGATATTGTTGCTGATGTTGGGGACAGAGTGGGGAACTATTGGGGCAGTAAGTCAAGAGGGAACCCACATCCAGCCTCCGGCTCGTGCTGGCATGGGTGCCAGGCAAGACCTTCTGAGAAACCCATGCCCCTTGGTATCTTTGCCAGAGGTGGCGATACTGAAGCCATCTCCTTTGGGGCCCTAATGACTTCAGCCTGACGAAAAGAGACAGCATGTCCAGGAAATGAACATGAAAGCATATGCCAGGGCCACAGGGCAGAGTTTAAAGCCACGAGTAGTCAGAAATTTCTCGTACAGATAAATATGGGTAAGTCGATATTTGATAGACTAAACTTCCTATCTCATCCTTTCTCTTTTTTTTTTTTTTTTACAAAGATGGAGTTTCACCATGTTGGCCAGGCTGGTCTTGAACTCCTGACCTCAGGTGATCCACCCACCGCACCCGGCTCGTCCTTTCTATTTACATCCTTCCAATTTGACTTTCTTTTCTTCTTGTAACAACTTCAGCTCCATTTTGTGGATTTGTTAAGGATTTGAAGGAAAGTTAAAATGATGGTGGCAGTGAGTGAGACAAACGTGGCCCTAAAGACCTAAAGGGTGCAGGCGAAGAGCGGGCACCTAGCCACATTCCTACTAATCAAGGTTTTCATCTGTTTCATGGGGGTAATTCCTCATAACTCAGGTAAGGAACCCAGGCTGGATGCAGCCTCTGGAGGCAGGGCTGTCAGGGGGGTACAATGCTCTCCCTCTTCCTCCCCTGCCAAGGCATTTGGCAATTTCTGGAGACTTTTTTTTTTTTTTTTTTTTTTTTTTTTTTGAGACACAGTCTTGCTCTGTGGCCCAGGCTGGAGTGCAGTGGCACCATCTCGGCTCATTGCAACCTCCACCTCCTGGGTTCAAGAGATTCTCCAGCCTCAGCCTTCTGAGTAGCTGGGATTACACATGTGCACCACCAAGCCCAGCTAATTTTTTGTATTTTAGTAGAGACAGGGTTTCACCATGTTGCCCCCAGGGTCATCTCAAACTCCTGAGCTCAGACAATCCACCCACCTCGGCCTCCCAAAGTGCTGGGATTACAGGCGTGAGCCACTGTGCCCGGCCTGGAAACATTTTTGTTTGTCACAACAGAGGGTGGATGGTACTCCAGGCATCCAGGGGGTGCAGGCCAGGATGCCCCTTCCTCCTGTGCCCACCCCAACGGTCAGTAGAGCCGAGGCTGGGAAAGTCTGCTTTTGAGGTGGGACCGACTAATATTACCCTCTGCCAGTTCCCGGAGGTGCACGCGAGCCAAAGCAGCCTCTATTACGTGACCGATTCTTGCGTTCATTGTCCTGTGTGAGGCACAACTGCGCAATGGTATCATAGGAACAGCCGACTCCCCTCACGGTGGAGTCCACAGGCTCCGGGGGAGGCTGGCTCATCTTTGATATCTGGCCACCTGAAAAGCTCCTTTGAAAAGAACCCTAACCTGAGGAAACAGGGATGCCTACTTGTTTGCTCCTTTTATTTTTTTTCCTTTTTTAGACAGGCTCTTGCTATGTCACCCCAGCTGGGGTACAGTATTGTGAACAGGGCTCACTGAAGCCTCCAACTCCTGGGCTCAAGCAATCCTCCTGCCTCAGCCTCCTGAATAGCTGGGACTACAGGCACGTACCACCACAGCTGGCTCATTTTATTTTTAGTACAGACAAGGTCTTGCGATGTTGCCCAGGCTGGTTTCGAACTCCTGAGCTCAAGCAATCTGCCCACCTCGTCCTCCCAAAATGCAGGGATTACAGGTGTGAGCCACGCGCTCGGCCCACTTGCTTGTTCTAAAGCAGTTATGTCTGTGGGTATCCTGGTTTCCTGTTTCGGTTTTGATGGGTTTTCTTCTTCTGTCTCCGCCCCCTTCTTCCTGTGCTGCTTCCTCTTCCTGGAATGCTCTCCACCCCACCTGAACCCCAATCTCTGTGCCCACAAAATCTCTCAAGGACCAAGTGACTCTTCGCTTAACTTTCACGACCCTTCATTTTTGCACTTACCAAGTCCCACCTTGAGTTACTTATGAACAGCTCTCCCTAACAGATTACATCCTGTGACAGCTGAAATGCATTTGAGCCTATTACAGACACACTGCTGAATGATTAACACCTGGGTTTTCTCCTAAACTCAAAAATTGATCTTGGCTAGCCACCGTGGCTCAAGCCCATCATCCCAGCACTTTGGGAGGCCAAGGCTGGAGGATCAAGGTCATGAGTTCGAGACCAGCCTGGTTCACATGGTGAAACCCCGTCTCTACTAAAAATACAAAAATTAGCCAGATGTGGTGGCAAGCACCTATAATCCCAGTTACTCAGGAGGCTGAGGCAGGAGAATCGCTTGAACCCAGAAGGTGGAGGTTGCAATGAGCTGTGATCTCGCTATTGCACCCCAGCCTGGGCAATGAGTGAAGCTCCATCTCAAAATAAATAAATAAATAGATAAACAAACAAACGAAGCAAAGCTTAAAACAACTGTCTCTAAGCTATTACTAAATACAATTTAATGTTCCAAGAAAAAGTTGATAAGTCTTGGAATTTTTTTGTAGACACAAGCTCTTATAAATCCTTTTATTTAAGTTTGAAAAACGGTTAAAACCAGAGGCTATGTTTCTTTAGCAAGAACCTTGAAAGAGTCTTTCAGAAACAATTGATAAAAGGGTTTCTCAGAAGGCAAGCACTGGATGGAGAAGCAGCTCAGCTGGTGGGTAAAATAACAGCCCCAAAGGTATCCAGGTCCAAGTCCCTGGAACCTGGAAATGTTACTTTTCATGGTAACAAGGATTTTGTAGACTGATTAAGGATCTTGGGTGGGAAAATTGCCCTGTACTATCTGGATAGTCACTGAATGCAATTACCAGTGTTCTTGGAAGAGGGAGGCAGAGGGAGATGTGAAGATGCTGGCCTTGAAAATGGAGGAAGGGGACATGAGCCAAGGAGTCTGGAATACAGCTCCAGAAGCCAGAAAAGGCAAGCAAATGAGCTAGGTTCTCCTGAGAGTCCAGCAAACAGCAAAGCCCTGCCAATGCTGGGATTCACATGGGGTGGCTGGCAAAATATTAGGGAAGTTATAGATTATAGTCTCAAACTTTTTGGAAGGCTGAAAGGTTTTAATGACAATGGGCTGAAGGCAGCCAGTTCATACATTAGAGTATTAAGTGATAGAGTAAAAAGATTAGGATAATAAAAGCTTCCCCAATTAAGTCCATGTACCCCACATTCCTTTGTCTCTACTGTGTTTATTCATGTAAACTGTGCTGGATGGTCCTCTACGGGGAGGTTGAAGGGGGATTACCTGTTAATGGTGTTTATTCTGGGCCCAGAATCAAGACCTTTTATCATCCGTAAAACCTCTCTTTTAACCATGTTAATTATCCACAATCATGTTGACTTAGAAGCTCCGTTATTAAATCTACACCGAATAAATGCAAGGAGGAACAGGGAGTGGTGGTCGGCTGGCTGCAATCTCCCTCTGAGAGCAGCCAATGACCATCCCTAGCCCACTCGACACTGTATTGTGTGTGCGTGAGTGCATTCATTCACCTGGTCACTGAGTCAGGATCTGCAGGACAGACCTCCACAGGTGGTGATCAGTGTCTCATGCCACCTTGATTTTAGCCTAGTGGAACTGATTTTGGACTTTTGGCCTCCAGAACTGCAGGAAAGTATGTCTGTGTTTTCAGCTGTCAAGTTTTGTGGTGATTTGTTACAGTGGAAGGAAATTAATTCACCTTGGTTATAGAATTCAAAGAAAGTCAGCAAAATTTCACCTTTTTTTCTTTTTCTTATTAAAAAAAAAATAGAGATGGGGTCTTCTATCAGCCCAGGCTGATCTCAAACTCTTGGGCTCAAGCAATCCTCCCAGCTTGACCTCCCAAAGTGCTGGGATTACAGGCATAAGCCGCCAAGCCCAGCCAAAATTTGACATGTTGATGACTAAAATATTTAAATTAAACTTACACCTATGTTGACTCTTGTCATCGTAAAAGTTTTTGTTTTACATCTGTTTATTGAAAAGGGGCAAAGAGCTCTCCTGTAAAACCAAGATTTATTTTAATGCCTCTAAGATCTGTTTACTTGTAACTCTGAGATTATGAATGTGTATTCCTGGAAAGGGTTGGAATGTTTGTGGCAAAAAAACTGTGAAGGTTCATTTGCTGGACAATTTACCATGAGCACTCCTTGGATGATGACCGCAGTACGACCTCGGCCATTCCGGTTCTAATAAATTTAACCAGCTCTGGGTATGCATAGCTCTGAGAGGATTCTCTGCAGATGAGGAACTTAGCTAAAAGAGTCCTCTTTGTAAAATCATTTCACAAAGTTATCGCAACCGCGCAATATTATAATATAGACACTTCTTGCGCAATGCAATTGCTTTGTTAAGTTTTAGTCTATCTTCATAAACACCACTTTTTAACAATTGAGTTGACATTACTTTGTAGGTAAGTGAGCATTTTACAGTAATTTCGGGTTTCATGGTCAATACATCGAAATGGTTCCTACATAGACACTCAGGTATAGATGTCACCAATGCTAAGGGGAAAATTTTGCCTGATACTCTAAGGACGCTGAGCGCCGCGTCGGGCCCCTGGTCCGGGAGAAGCTCTCTGGTTCTGTCTTGGACTCACAGACCGGACTGCTCCCCGGGCCGAGGGCGCTTACCCCGCGGACCACTGCAGCACGTCGGCCGGCTGGGTGCGGATGGCAGCCTTGGTGAACTGCTTCAGGATGTCCGGCAGCTCCGGGGGAATGTGGATCTGCTGAGCGCAGAACATGGTGTCCGGAAGCGGCATCGCTCTCCGCAGGCCGGACCAGGCTGGGGAATCGCGGCGCGCTGCGGGGAGGAAGGGCGGCCGTCGGCTCGGGCGCGGTGGAGCAGCTAGCAGCGCGGGGATCGTGGCCCGGGCCGCCCGCCCTCCCGCTCCTGAGGTTGGGGCCGGCTTCCCGGGTGCTCTTACCGGCTCCTCCGCGGGTTTCCTCGAGAAATGAGGACCAACTGCCTCCCCAGCTACACCCTAGACCCTGCAGATAGCGAGCTTGGGCCGCTGCTAGGGACGCGCTCGGTATCCAGGCAACCGGGACGCGCGCAGGCCCCGCCCCCGACACCGCGCACGCGCACACGGCCCTGAGCGAGGCGGGGCTGCCCCGGGTGGGATGGGGAGGTACTGGCGGGGTCCGGCTGGGAGCCCTCGCCGGTCTCCAGTGCTTCAGAGCCGCGGGAGCTGAGCGTCTCACCTAGGTAAGGGTCTTCGGATCTGTTTCCCGCCGCCGAATGTGAGCGGCGAACTCACAAAGGACTCCTTCCCCGTGCTCTGGCTACGTGAGGCTGAGGCGAGGGTACTCGGGCCTGCTAGGAGGGAAGCGGGTGAAGTGACGGGGCTGATCGCCCGGGCGGCGCGGGACCCGACTGCGCCCGAGGCCGCTTCTCCCAACGTCTCGGGCCTCGAACTGCCCACGTGCCTAAGCCGTCCCTTAGTGAATCTCAGTTCTTAAGTTAAAAAGCCACTTAGACAGTGGGCAGTTCCAGCTAAAACAATATCGTATTTCTTAAGATAGGGTGGTTGAGCCAATGTGACCGGCTCTAGGAGAAAATAAGTCACATCTCCTGTCAAAAGAGCTTTGAGTGGAAGGATAGGAGAAACCTCGAATTTGGTGGGTGCTGACCAAGGCACCATAACTTTGCTGTAGGGAGTGACCTGACTGGCTGCTGCAGTTGCCGTTAACAGCCACCGTATGCGTGAGACCCCCAGACCCACCACCTCTTGCTCACCTCCAAACAGGAAGATGGAGAAAACTACAGTGAGCTACTTCCAAGACGGGTCAATGGCAAGCCCTCTCTTCAAGGAAACTGGGGAAGTTGCCCGATTTTGATCGTTTCCGTTGGGTCCAAAATACACATATAAACATTTCTGAATTAACAGCATTGGCAAAAACTGAAAATACTTGTCAACAAGGAAATTGGGCCAGGCGCGGTGGCTCAGCCTGTGAATCCCAGCACTTTGGGAGGCCAAGGGGAGCAGATCGCCTGAGGTCAAGAGTTCTAGAACAGTCTGGCCAAAATGATGAAATCCCCGTCTCTACAAAAAATTAGCTGGGCATGGTGGCGCGTGCCTATAATCACAGCTGTTTGAGAGGCTGAGGCAGGAGAATAGCTTGAGCCCAGGAGGCGGAGGTTGCAGTGAGCAGAGACTGCGCCACTGCACTCCAGCCTGGGCGACAGAGCAAGACTCTGTCTCAAAAAAAAAAAAAAAAAGAGGAATCTTACACAGTGTTGAGGATGTTAATTAGTACCTTTAGGGGGCAATTTGACACTATAAAATTTTTTTATGATTGTGCAATATTACTTCTGGGAATTCATCCTACGTAAATACTATAAAAAGTAATATGTATGAAAACCTTTACTATACCATATAATTAAATGGGATAATTGTCTTCTGTAAAACAAATCATGGCCTGGCCACACAATGGTATGAAAAAAGACACCCATGATATATAAAGTGACAAAAAGCATCTTGTCGAACAATCTGTGCAGTATGACACATTTATGGTGATAAATGATTCTGTGAATGTGTGTCTGGAAGCATATAACTAAACTATAACAGCAGTTACCTATGGGAAATGAGAC
Source organism: Sapajus apella (assembly GCF_009761245.1). Lineage (NCBI taxonomy): Eukaryota > Metazoa > Chordata > Mammalia > Primates > Cebidae > Sapajus > Sapajus apella. The sequence continues at coordinate 31,899,389 of NW_022436951.1, forward strand.
AGGGCTTTCAGGTTTTATTTTGGCCACATTATTTTGATTCTAAATTCATAATTTATTTACTAACTTAGCAATACTATTGAGTACCAAATATTTGCCAGGGAAGTGTTCTGGAAATACAGTAATAATTGTTAAAAAAAAAATAAAATCTTTGGAGCTTACATTCAAGTGGGTAAAATATGCAAATGTAAACAAAGGTAAACCATATGTTTAAAAGGACAAAAGAGAGCAGGGAGTACAAAATACAGCAGGGAGATGAGACAGGAATTCCCCACTAGCTGCAGCTTTCAATAAGCCTCAGTAAGAATGACACTTGAGGAAAAATGAGGAGGCTGAAGAGCCTGAATGAACATTTGGGTAGGGCAAATAGCAAGTGCAAAGACCCTAAGGCCTGACCTGTTTTGGAAGCAGGGAGGACAGCGGAAGCAGGGTGAACACAGAGGTGATGGGTCACAGAAGGAAGGAAAGGGGTGCCCCATGGTTTGCCCAGCTTTGAAGGCTATTGTGGACTTTGAGTTTGATGGTAGTCTATTGGAGAGTTCTGAGGATTGGTGTGATCTGACTTGGATCGCAAGGAGAACATTCTGGATTCAATGTTGAAAATGAATGGAAAAAAGCAAAGGCAGAGGCAGCAAGCTCAGGAGAAACAGCAATTGAGACTTCTTTATGTAATCTAGATGCAAGTCATTTATCAGAAATGTTTTGCAAATATTTTCTGCCATATTACAGCTTGTCTTTTTGTTCTCTTAATGGTATCTTTCAAAGAGAAGTTTTCAATTTTGATAAAGTACAAGTTATCGATTTTTCCATCTTGGATTGTGCTTTTGGTGTTGGATCTAAGAAATCTTTGCCTAACCCAAGGCTGAACATGTTTTCCTTGTTGTCTTCTAGAAATTATAGTTTTGGGTTTTATGTCTAGAACTATCCATTTCGACTTTAATCTTTGCATGCGTTAAGATATGGGTCAATTAATTTTTAATTTTGCATCTGATTACCCAATTATTCCAGCACCAGCTTTTCAAAACCTTTGCATCTTTGTCAAAAATCAGTTGTTCACATACATGCTGGGCTGTTTCTGGACTCTGTTCTGTTCCATCAGACCAACCCACAGCAAGCAGAAGGGACTGATCCCAAAAACATATGAGTGAATGAATGGGGGTACTGGGTATGAAGCTTCTCTTCTTTAGGTGTGTCCTAAAGAAGAGTTACTGAACAAACACTGAGAAGCAGAAAAACTCCAGCACTGCTACATATGTAAAGAGGTTTCAGAATAATTAAACAATGTCAAATGAGGCAAAAAAGGACCTCCATGTAGCATTTACATATGGGTGGTTTTGGAGAAGTGTGTAAGTAGAACGAGATAGAAGGCTGAAAGAGTAATGGTAGGGGGCTACATACACAGAACAGTGACTACGGAAGTGGCAAGGCCATCTCTCCCAGGTGAATCCTTCTGTGTTCCCCATGGCATTTTATTCATACCTCTGTAATACAATCTTTTGCTCATGTTTCTGTTCCACTTTGAGCTCCTTGAAGGGAGACATCGTACCTCATTCAACTATAGTACTAAGTACAGTGCTAGAAATAAAACGGACACCAAAATAAAAGCATTGGGGAGGGGAATGTTACCTTCTCAGCCCAGTTCTCCTTTATCACTCTGTGTTTGCAACAAGAGTAGCTAACTGTGATGTGGAAGGGGGAAATTGATGGCCACTTTCCTGAACTTAACCATGCAATTTCCTTTGCTCAAAAATTTCAACTTCACAGACTAAGGATATGTATGATTCAAATAGCATTTCCTCTATCACCCCTGCATTTAAAGTAAATAAAAATGCATTTGGTTGGGGGAAAACAATCATGGAAAAAATGTTGAACCTAGAAACAAGGAAAAATCACAAAGTCTGTGAAGCAAAAGGATCTCCTCAGGGCACTCAGAAGGAAAAAAAACATCATGCAAATCTCTCCTTTTTCTCTGGGATATATGGTGAAGTATGTAAAATGGATTTGATTGGTTTTACTCTAAGTATTCAGCTGAAAGACAACCTTAGCAAAACTCTTTCTGATCTCATAGCAGACATGCAGAAGTGGGCAGTATCTTGCCATCGCACAAAATGTGGGGCTTTCCTCTTTCCAGTGAGGAGTCTACAGCCCAAGTTGGGGAAACTGGACGGGAGGGATGTGTTCTCTGCAACTATACATTTAAACTTATGCATAAAGGGGAGGAGCCAGTCACATTTAACTGGAGTTATTTTTCTTTCCTATTAAAAACATCTAGATTATCTATGCGGGCTAACAATGCATAATTCTGCAATCTTAAAGCAATTTTGCAACAAGGCAAAAAAAAAAAAAACTAGACTACAACTAACATCCACTTTATTCAATTTTGTTCTCTCAACTTAGAAGGCAACGTCCCTATGACCATCAGAATATATGTACATAAAACTGATCTGGGTACCTAAGGTGTTTAATAGAAGATTAACTAAATGTTCTATCTAGCTTCTACAACAGTTATTCCTAGACCTTAGTCATAATATATTTTTTAAGGTACTACGACACTTTCATGAGGCACTCGTACAAAACAGGAATGAAAACATACATAGAGTGTCTTATCTTTATGTTGTATTAATGCCAAAGATATTGTCAGGAATTTTAAAGAAGCCCTTACTCATGATGGCTATTTTTAAAAATGGCACAGAACAGTAACAGGCTGAAAAGAAAACGTTTGATTGAAGGGACACCTTAAGTAAATATAAGACAGCTTAACCAAGAAAGTTAGCGAAATCTCCACAAATGAGACTTTTAATAATACTTCAATGGTAAGACATTTTAGTTGTTTTTTTCTTGATGGCTGAATAATTAACAACCTAAAGGAGTATTTTAAACATACCTTTTAATTTTACAATGTAGAAAACTTCTCACATTAAGTAGAGAGCTTACTCAACCCTGAAAATGAAAAGAAGTAGCTAACTTGCCAAGTTTTAAAAGTGCCAGTGTTCTGTGGCACTACATTTTCCTGCATGTGTGCGTGTTCACGCACATTCGCAAACACAATACAATGTAGAAATGTCCAGTGTTTGTTTTGTTTTAAAAAGTCATCAATTCAACCTAAATTCAAGAATTACACTTTAATAGTGGCATTTTGCCAATACAGAAATGACGTATCTTGGATCAAATCATTTGAAGGAAAGTTATTACTTAAGGGAAAGAAAATCCACAAGAATCCACAAGAATAACAGTTACATTAAATGTTGAAATAAAAATTATTTTTTGTTTACATCTGGAATTCAGATGGCCCATCTTCACTGTTTCTGCAGAGAACTAAGAGGGGGAAAAGAAAATCACCGAAATACATGGAGGTATTTTTTAAGGCTAGCTATACACAAACTCCACATTGGCATTTTTCTTCAGTCTTCATCTCAACTATTAAAGAGTTTAAAAATCAAACATAATTTACTAATGAACAACTGCACACTTCATATACTATGACCATTTGATAACCAGTACAACTAACCCCAAATGCTGATTTGTCCTCAATTTATAAATAGTAAAAATAAAACAAAAAGGTCTTTCCTAGTTAACTTTCTTGAAGGTTGTTTTAACTCAATATAAAATGAAGCAAAATTATACTATGATTTAAAAAAAAAATGTGAAGGCAGCAATACTAGCATTTTCTGAACTATGGGTTTTAAATATTTAAAAGACTCTTGATTAATATGAATAATAAAACCTGGATGCTGCCCAAGCAAATACTATGCCAGAAAATGCTTTCCCTATGAAAATACTTATCTCATTGAAAACAACAGGATATAACGTACAACTGAAAAACTAGGGGAGAATTCTTAAGTAAGACAATATAAATTACCTGCCAGTGAAACGGAGGGCAATTTTTTGGCCATTCATATTGTTTTTTTTTTTACAAAACATCTGATAAGATTCATTTAAAATTCTGTAGGATTAAGAATTTTTAACCTTTTTAAGTACCTGCCTAGGATCTCTGTTAAAACAAGGTATGTTCCAATGACTTTACACCTCCACAAATTCTTTGAAAATTAAAAAAAAAAAAAATGAAATTTATCAAGTTGGCCAGACATGGTGGCTCACGCCTGCTGTAATCCCAGCACTTTGGAAGGCCAAGTCAGGAGTTCAAGACCAGCCTGGCCAACATAGTGAAACCCCATCTCTACTAAAAATACTAAAATTAGCCAGGCAGGGTGGCGTGCACCTGTAGTACCAGCTACTCAGGAGGCTGAGGCAGGAGAATTGCTTGAACCTGGGAGGCAAAGGCTGCAGTGAGCCAGAATCGTGCCACTGCACTCCAGCCTGGGCAACAGAGTGAGACTCCGTTATAAAAAAAAAAAAAAAATTATATAAAATCAAGTTATATGCCCAATTCAGTAATATTTTTCTCTCAAATAAAATAATTTACATTAGAAATACACCATGACAGGCAGCATTGTGTTTTAAAATCCTCTTACATTTTTATAGGCCTAAATTTCTGAGTAAAGGTGGGGTAACAAAGACCTTACCTTCAAATGAGAGAAACGGCTACTCCAAAGTGCCAAAGAGTGTTAACACTGAATCCTATGTCAAGCATTATTTCTGATACTGATGCTTTTAAAAATATATTTTAAAGTAATTACTTACCACTTAGGGGTAAAATTGCTGATGCATAAAACCACCAGAACACATTGCTCTTGATTTTGGTAGCTTATGTTTGGCTGACTTGCATATGTTAAAAATTCTCAGATTTTAGTTCATGGAGTTTAATACTATATGATAATTCTTTTACAGTTTCTGAAGACCTATGCTATATACTTCCTATGAGACCTTCTAAATTATCATCCAAAAACAAATACTAAACTTCAATGTACCTCTAGCATTAAACACTTAGATCATGTACCCAACCATTCTATTTTTCTAAACTTCTAACTCGAAGCTTTGGTTATGAGGGAAAAAGTCTGTAAGGTTCAGTTCTCTGAGATTTTTCAAAAAGTTTCCAATGAAATAAATTCCTATGTTAAAAGGCCACCTCGGCCAAGCTTCCTCCTTCTGGACAAATAATGAATTGGTTTTATTTGAAGTTTTATTCTGTAAACAAAAAGCTCTGGAAACTTTGGGATTTCCTGATGAAAAGCTCGGAGAAATGCACACGTAATCCTCACCCAGTGAGGCAAGACCAAATGTTCTAACCAGTCTTCTCCAATGCTGTCAGTCTAAGACCACGACCACATCTGTACTTCACAAGCATCTCAGAAGTCCTAAATCCAGTAAGATGCAGTACAGTTGGTGATGTCATTCTGAAAGATGTATGACCTTGCATGACGGTTGGCCACTGCTACAAAAAAGAGATAGTTGTGTGTGGAAAAGGGAGGATGGTGGCAGCGGGGGTGGGGATTGGGGAGTTGGGGAGCTACTGAAAATCTTTATTTGGACTTTTTTCTAAGTATAGACATGCCCCTAACAAGCACTGAAACCCAACTCCCAATGCTGATCACATCAGGAATATTAAATTACCAAATTAAAAATAATTTCCTCACCTAGCACAAGATACTATACAATATAACAAACAGACACATGAAAAAATCAGGCAGTAGAAAATGTACAACAGCTTTGGTGTTATACAATATAACCTCGACAAACGACTAACAGTGAAGCATAAAGTTCATGTTTTCTTACCACAGACACTCCACTGCTGATTTCTACTTGTTTCCTTTTACGTTCTTGATAAGGTCTGAATAGCCAAGAAAGAATGAATGTACAGTTCCCTTAGAGAGAGCTGCTAGGAGCATCATGAACTGTGCTCCACAAGACGTCACTGAGAAGTCTTGCCTGTGCACTACTGCTCTGTGGCACGTTTCCTGTCAAGATCACAGCAGGTCCAAAATAAAGTGACAACTAGATTTAATAAATTAATATACATTTTGTTTAAAGATGTACAATGCACATTCTGTTTAATCCAAGGTTTTAGGGTATCAAGGAACTTCTATTTACACATATACAAATCTCAGACAGCAGTAATGTCAGAAATGCAGGGAAGAGCAGCAGAGCCTTACACCACTGCTCTCTGAATGCTGAGAACAAAAGTCAAATACATTTAACTTAAAAACGCTGAGAGATCACTGGGAAAAATCTCCAAGGAGAGAAGTCCACAAAAAAGGACACGAAAAGGAGAAGGTCAAGTTGCTGAGACAACCACTTTATTCTTGGGATGACTGTGGAGGTGGTGGAGATGAGCCTTGTTTGCCAGATTTCCGTTCGTAGTTCACAAGTCGTTGCCCCACAAGGTATCTAGGTTGCAAAAACAAAGTGGTTACTCTATGAACTTACAGAGTAAAACATTCTTATGTCTTTTTTAATCTAACTCCTACTTAAAACCCATCAATGGTTGGGTGAGCCAAAGGGAGTCATGAGTGAACAACTGTGTAAGGGCCGGCATGTCTAGCTGGGTATGGGTTTGTAGGAAGCTGCAGGAGCAGCAAAGGCTGGAAGGCTTCCAATGCTGTGCAATGGAGGACATGATTCAGTCAGTGGTTTAGGGGGTTCTTATCAACTCAGACACTTGGAGACCAGGAGGAATACAGTAAACTTATGCAGTGAATTTATCTGTTAAGGTTCAGATTTTATAAAACAACTTAATGGGCAGATCTAAGGAGGTGGACTGAAAACAAGACCATCAGAAAGCTGGGAAAGGGCTGGGCAAGGTGGCTCACACCTGTAATCCCAGCACTTTAGGAGGCTGAGGTGGGCAGATCACCTGAGATCAGGAGTTTGAGAGCAGCCTGGCCAACATGGTGAAACCTCATCTCTACTAAAAACACAAAAAATTAGCTGGGCATGTTGGCACGTGCCTGTAGCCCCAGCTACTATGGAGGCTGAGACAGGAAAATTGCTTAAACCTAGGAGGTGGAGGTTGCAGTGAGCTGAGATTGCGCCATTGCACTCCAGCCTGGGTGACAGAGTGTGACTCCATCTCAAGGGGAAAAAAAAAAGGAAGAGACAAAAAGTAAAACCAGAAGCTCTTGTTACAAAAAAGGAAGGAGAAATCAAAGGACAGATTTCAGTGAAGTCAAAGGGAAGATGGCATGGCACTGAGTGTGGGTGACAGGAGGTAGGAGAACATGGTTCAACAACAGAATGGCAAGTGTTACGTATGTGGTGAAAGGAGAAGGCAATGGCAAAGCCTGCAGGGCTGTAGAAACAAGGCAGATGTTACTGTGGCTGGAGCGACAGGGCTGGAGATCCTGCTCAAGGAGACAGACATCTCCAATGCCAGGGAAGGGCGACAGCTGCATAGAAGGCTCACTGAGGGGCTGGTACATAGTAATGACAGAATATCAACACACACAAAGAATATGGTCAGCATTGTGGCAATGACAAAATAAGTAAATAAAAAGCATACAGAAACAAAGTTAACTAAATTGTACAAGTCCAAAAAGTAACTCAATGGCAGAGAAAGAAGACTCTGAACCCAACTCCCTCTCTTCCACCACCACTCTCTCACACACAAGCCTACCACACACACACGCACGCGTGCTCACTCTCTCTCAGCACCTCCTATAGACCAAACACTATGCTAAAGAGTACATAGACCTTAGCTTTCTAAAAAACAAAACAAACAAAATGCTTCAAGGCTTAGCTTTCTAAAAAAAAAACCAACCAAACAAAAAAGTACATATACAACAGCAGACAAGACATGCCCTCACCAAAGTCTACAGTTCAACACTTTTCTGCATGAAGGAATATATGGGAAAAGAAGAAAGAGGACACTGGGCTACAGGAAAAAGCAGAAGATAAAACATGAGAAATAACAGGTCAATGGGAACAGACCCCTGGCAAAGGCCGAGAAGGACAGGGTACAGAAAGGCAGGAAGAAACAGGCAGAAACTTCCCTGACGGCATGTCTTGCTTGTCATTCTGTTTGCAGTAACATACTTCTCTGCCAAAAAGTTAAGAGCTAAAAGTTGATTTTCATCATTGGAAAGACGCTTCCTCTTCTTTCAGCTGACAGTCCTTGGTACTCTGACTGCCGAAGTATACGTGTATTTTTTACTGTCAGTAAATGCTTTGGAGAAGTCTTGAACACTATAAATTTCATTCTCAAAAATATTACTCCTCAGAGTAAGGTAACTCTATAATTTGTTGTGCAAAGGGGGACAAGCACAAGTAAAAGGGGGTACTGTTCATAATGACACAGAGGCAGCAGGTGTAAACTGGGACTCTCTTGGCCAACTGAGATGAATAACAATAAACTCACTTTTTCTGCTAGACCCCATTGAAGCAGATCATTCAGCTGACAGGACAGGAAAGGTCAAATATTACCCCAGAAAGGTGTTTTCCTGTGCTTTCCTCAAACTCTCACTGAGATCAAGTGACAGAGTTTTCAATGGTTTCTTCAAGACAGAGAGTCCTACAACATTTTTATGGCAACCCTCAAGCCTCTCTGTGCAACCTCAGAGGCCCTGCATAAGCAAGAGGGGCTTACGCAGGCACTGCTGGTTTGTAATGCAAGCTTATTTTTATCTAAACTATTTAATATACTGTCAGACCAAAACATTTGAAAACTAAAAAACTATTTGGAATAGGCATTAAAAAATCTCCCGGCCAGGTGTGGTGGCTGACACCTGTAATCCCAACACTTTGGGAGGCTGAGGTGAGCAGATTATGAGGTCAGGAGATCGAGACCGACCTGGCCAACATGGTGAAACCCTATCTCTACTAAAAATGCAAAAATTAGCTAGGCGTGGTGACACACACCTATAATCCCAGCTACTCAGGAGGCTGAGGCAGGAGAATCGCTTGAACCCGGGAGGCAGAGGTTGCAGTGAGCAGAGATCATGCCACTACACTCCAGCCTGGTGACAGAGCAAGACTGCGTCTCAAAAACAAAACAAAACAAACAAAAAAACCCAAAAAAAACCTCCCTCTCCAAAATAGTTTCTCCCAGTCTTTTCCAGCTCCATAAATGACAACTCCATATTCCCTCCCTGTTGTTTGGACCAATTAAATCCTTGATTCCACTCTCCTTTACATCTTACACCTAATCTGTCAGGAAATCTTGCTAATCCCACCTCCAAGTATATCCAGAATCTGAGCACATTTCTCTCCTATGATTTGTCACATCAGACACATAAATTAAGAACTGAAAACACAAGAGATGAATAGAACACCAGACTTACTTGTCATTTTTAATATGTTCATAAAGGCGCTTAAACTGGCGGACTTGGAAGGATAAGATTGCCATCAATACCACAACCATCAGTAAAAATGGATAAATCCGCCGATGGACTAAGTTTTGCATTTCTGCAGTAACACCTAGAAAACCAAAAAAGAAAAACTTTAAGTGTATGTGAAGTAACAGTGACATGAAACATAAACACGTCCTTCTCCTGGGAAGAATGGACTGGGGTAGACAAGCTTTCTAAGCCTCAGGTCTGTTGACTTTCTACAATCTGTGTGGGTCATGAGACCTTTCTGACACCCACCTTTCTCAGTCGTAAAACAAGGAGGCCAGGCATGGTAGCTCATACCTCTAATCTCAGCACTTTGGGAGGCCAAGGCGGGTGGATCACTTGAGGTCAGGAGTTCTAGACCAACCTGGCCAAGATGGCAAAACCCTGTCTCTACCAAAAAATATTAAAATTAGCCAGATGTGGTGGCGTTTGCCTATAGAGCCAGCTACTCGGGAGGCTGAGGTGGGAGAATCGCTTGAACCTGGAAGGTGGAGGCTGCAGGGAGCTAAGATCGCGCCACTGCATTCCAACCTGGGCAAGAGAGTGAGACCCTGCCTCAAACAACAAACAAACAAAAAAGGAACCGGATGAGATTACTTATCAGGCTCCATAAGCAGCAGTGTCATTTATACATTTCAACTGCATCATGGTTTAAAGAGATAAAAAACCAAAACTGTGCTTACATAATAAAAAGTATTCTTAAACTTTTAGAACACACATGTATTTGTTTTTCTATATTTAACCCATGAGTTTTAATACTTCTTGGCAGAGGGAGTTGGGGGCTTTAAAATCAGAGCAAGTATTTTCAAAAAAAAAAAAATTCAGAAAATTAATACCCTCAGGTGGATTATTCGAAACACCACAACAGTGTGCTGTGCATAAGCTCTGGAGCTGAGCTTGAATTTGAATGCTGCTCTTACCCCTTAAAAACTAGACTTTGGGGTAAGACTATCAATCTCTAAAAACCTCAATTTCCCATTTCTAAAATAGAGTTGATAAAACATATTCAAAAGCTACCCTAAGAATAACATGGAAGAATTACATAAAGCCTCTAAACAGGGCAAAACAAGTACTAACATTTTTCATTTGCCACTCTTTTTCCCTTCCAAAGACTTTCCAGAAAGGCTCACAATAAATTTTTTTCATTTTTTTTTTTTCTTTTTTGCTATGGCAAATCAACACAACAAAATTTTTAAAAATGAAAATATGAAGGACTGGTTTGGAAATCCAAATTCTTAAGTCTACGTACTATTAATGGGCAGAACATAATATATACCAATGAGAATTAAAAAAGAAAACAGGGCATTCCTATTCTAGACAAAACCAGTAAATAGTCAAAATGATTTAATTTTAATAACGTATTCAACTAATAAGCAATGGCCTGGGCTTGGTGGCTCGTGCCTGTAATCCCAGCACTTTGGGAGGCCAAGATAGGTGGATCACCTGAGTTGAGAAGTTCAAGACCAGCCTGGCCAATATGGTGAAACCCCATATTTGGTGAAACTCTACCAAAAATTCAAAAATTAGCTGGGCATGGTGGCGCACGCCTGTAGTTCCAGCTACTCAAAAGGCTGAGGCAGGGGAATCGTGTGAACCTGGGAGGTGGAGGTTGCAGAGAGCCGAGACTGCACCACTGTACTCCAGCCTGGGCGACAGAGCGAGATTCCATCTCTCAGAACAAAACTAAACAAAAATAATAAGCAATGAGCTCTGAAATAACATTTTGCATGTTTATTTTAATATGGTATTTATGATACTGGGCATAGTCACAATTCAAGCCAAGTAAAAGCCTTGAAGTTTCTACTTAGAAGGAACCAGGAAACAATGCAGTTTGCACACTGTGGGTCCTCCGATTAACTGTTCCGTTTCCCATGCCACCCTGCAGACTGAGGAATACATTGCTTAGCTTCTGTCTATACAAACCTGCATTTAGCAATTTTTTTTTTAAGAGACAGGGTCTTGCTCTGTTGGCTGGGCTAGACTGGAATGGCACAATCTGTAGCCCTGAACTCCTGGGTTCAAGTGATCCTCCTGCCTAAGCCTCCAGAGCAGCTGAGATTACAGGCATGTGCCACCACCCCCAGCTAATATAATTTTTTTTTTTAGAGACTGGGTCTCACCATGTTGCTCAGGCAGGTCTTGAATTCCTGGCCTCAAGCAGCCTCCCACCTCAGCCTCCCAAGTAGCTGGGATTATAGGTACAAGCCTAATATCTTTACTGGCTGAGAAGCAATGAGGCTGTTAGAAGCCAAACCAGTGGCCAAAGGTAAAGAAAGGCAAACACAAAAGGGCTTCCAAGGGGCTGGAAAAGTTCTATTTCTTGACCTAGTAAGGTAACATACAATTATACATGTTACACTGCAAAAAAGTTTGGTTGTGTTTTTTTTAAGCTGTTCTCTCATGGTTAAAGGGAGGAGGGGGCATTTCTGGCAGATGGATAAGACAAATCAAAGTCTGGAGATAGGCATGGGAGAAGAGGACATGGTGTGTTTTATAAGAGGCCATTCCACAGCTGTTTAATCCAACTCAAGAGTATATGACTTAGAGTGAGAAAAAAAGTAAGGTCAAACTGAAGCCCACATCAATGCAAACGAGAAGCCTTGTAAACTATGCCAAAAGGTTGTACTATATTAAAGGCCACAGAGGGACCAATGAAAAAATGTTCACCAAAGAGGTACAATGAGATACATTCTTTTGAAAGGTCATTGTGCCCAGTGTGGAGAAGTAATTAGTGGTAGCAGGTTCAAAGCTGGGAAACCAGATAGGAAGGTGTCATAGTTAAGGTAGGAGATGAATGACTCAACAAGTCAGGAGCAAAGGCACCAGAGAGAAGAGACCAGATTGCTCAGGGAAGAATGAGACACCTGGAGACCATATGGACATGGAGAACAGAATAAGGTGACAGGGATAGTCTTCAAGGTTTCTGACTTAAACATTGTTGGATGATAAAGTTTGTGACTGAGAGATGGAATTCTGGAGAAGAAAAAGATTTGGAAAGAAAAGTCTCTGCTTATAATTTTGAAAATATGCTAGGTTTAAGGAGCTATGAGGATTTTTCAGTACACAATCAACAAGACAGTATATTTCCAAGTATAAACATGCTGCACATTAGCATCTCCTCTTTGAGTCTCCTTTTATGCCCAAGAATATTTTTTAAAAATTAAATATAATGACACTGTTACTTAATTTTACAAGTATATGATCACAGCATTTCTAGTCAGGAGACAACAACTTGAAGGAAATCTGCTCCTGCCTATTTTGTAAAGCATGTACATTACAAATTTTATCACCTGCTAGAGAAAAGAACTGTACCAAAGAGCTTTATGATCGTCTAATCTTACCCAGAGTAGTCAAATCTAAGAAAAGTGGTATTTTGAAATCACTGTTTTAGCTGGATTCATGTTTACAAATAAAGCATATGAAGTGAGACATCCTTTTTACTGGGGGTGAAAAGAATATTCAATGTTAATAAAAGTGCTCCTTCAAGGCTCCACAACCAGCATTACATACCTAGTAAAGGAACAACACCAGAAGCTATGACATAAGGTACACACAGGGAAAGCAACAGCACAGAAATCACTGGAGCTGCCAGTTTACGAACAATATAGTGAAGGTCAATGTTCCGGATGCCATTTGCGTAAACCTGAAACATTACAAAAAAACAGTTAGAACAAAAACACAAGACAAATTCCTCCAAGTTATTAGAGCAATCTCTAATGAATCCATAAAACTAAATCTGCCAACCCAAAAAGAGTCAAACTGTTTACTTTTTCTAAAGTCAAGGCAAATTCTGGTATACCAATATAAGCATGGTGCCCATGAGTTTCTAAAGAAATGTATTTACCCACTAACACTTTACAGTTAGCTCTGCTAAATGATGAAATAAGATACTAACCTAGAATAATTTATACCTATTTGCACTATACAATACCAGATGACATTCAGTGGTATTCACTGAAGACCACATAACTTGAAGTAACTTCATACATCTTATGTAAAAAAAATGTAATATGTAATGTTGTATTATACAATATTGCATTCATTTTTTCTGAGTATGACAAGAAAACACTGAAGCAGGAAACGTTTCTGAAAAGCTTGCATAAATCAAATTTTAACAAATCAAAAGGTATTTTATTTAAAAATTTAGTATGAAAGAATTCTATAGTGAATATAAAAAAAGAAAGTCCAAGAATTACTAGAATGTTTCCATCATCTTATCCAGAAAACTCTACAAGAGTACTGCAGAGGAAAGAATGGATGGAAATGGGAAAGCCTTGGAAACAGAAATTTAGATGGCATGCAGACAGAGATGAGGCAGAAGAATGCTGTTTAACCTTTTAAAGGCATATTTCCATTCCCAAAGACACCCAGCTAACCCAAATGCATTTTAATCAATGAAGCAAGGCATCCCAGTGTTCCCCAACCATTTCCAACCATTTTACTTAAATTTATAGAGACACGTACACATGCAAGAGAAAATAATGAATAAGAGAACAAAATATTTAGAAGATCAATGATATTCCACAGCCTCTAGTATGAATAAACCTCATCTCCACACTCCTTTTACAAGGGCAGAGTTTAACCTGGTGACTCTACAGTGGACTGGCCTGCATTCTGATCCTGCCCATACTCTAGAGACACACACAAACACACAGCAATTCTCTGGCTCCCCTACCTCCCACCCCTAAGAATCAAAATCTTGAGGTACAGGCACTTTCTGAATGAATTTTCTTGAGCACGCTTGACTAAGAACTATTGTCGTTACTTTTCATACCTCAAAAAGAGGTGTACTTTACTGCTGGAGAACTGTAACGTCTTATTTATGGGGCACTGGCCTAAGAATAAAAGGGGTTCCCCACAAGTACATTTGGCTAGATAACTAAAGTTATCTAGAAGTACCAAAATCTGTTATTTTGGCTGTTTGGGACAGAAATTTTCCTTAAATGAATTACCATACTTCCTAGTCTTATTATCGGAATGCTACAGTACAATCGACCTTTTCCAAGGTATTGCCACAACAAATTATCTGGCAGTTCTGTAATACAATAATAGTCTTAGGTACTATATAGCTAGGTCAATCCAAAACAGCTCTCCTGTGTAATCTATTTTTTCCTCTGCCTTTTCTTTTATTACCTCGAGCAATAACCTTCCCCTCACCCCCAATGTACTATAGGCTTAGAAACATCAGTATCAAGCTTCACCAGAAAAAAGCACATATTATCATTTTGTCTCCACTATAGACAGAGTTCTAGATACTATAAGCTACCGGTTAACCTTCAGATAAAGGATGGCTTAAACGTGGTTGATGAAAATTCATGGGAGTATAGAAGACCACAATATGTCACCCTAAAAATATGCCTCCTTGGCATAGGGATTGTTTTGAGCTGAAGGCAACTAAGAAAGAGTAGATGCAGGAAAACTTTCTGTCCACCCTCTATTGCCTAGAAGCAGGATATAAATGTATAAAGATAAAAGGAGCCCATCCCACCTCCCTCTACCAGTGAGGACAAAGACTACCCACTGAAGAGAGCTTCAGACCTTTCCGGGCCTCTAGATGGCACCAGAGGAATCTACACTGCCAAGTTTGACTAAGGAGCAGCACCTGCCATTTGAGAAGCAATGAGACTGTGAGAAGCATTTGCCACCCGTACAGACTCAAAGTCCTTTTCCTTTATCTTGTCACTTCTCTAAAAACTTATTGTTCTTTGTTGAAGATTAGCTGAACTTCAAAGCCACCTCTTTGAAATTACTCACTCCCTGGGTATCTCCGTATCTCCATGTATATATGTACATGTATCTCCATGTACATATAGGAAAGGCAAGTAGCTTAAGGTCATAAACGGAGAAAAAGCAAGCTATTTCTTCAAAAACTTGGGAGTTTAATGCAAAACATTAAAAACACCACACTGCACATACCTGTCTACAGCTTGTACTTTCCCCCAACTCAGAAACATGCCTGGGAGCTATCGCTATCAAAACAAATAACTCTACTTCATTTTTCCAACTGCTGCCATTCTCTACTGGTGGACATCTGGATCACTTCTCATTTTTTGTCATGATAAAAAATGATGTATTTGCAGAAACGGCCTTGCTCATGCCTCCTGCATACATGCAATAGATTCTCAGGTCAAACTGCTGAGTCATAATATATAAGCATTTTTAAACTTTTGATGGTACCAAAGAATTCTCTAAGGTGATGATTTCATATATGACATATGTACATTAATAAACTTTTGTTTTTCTGTTGTTAGAGTTTTATTACAGGGCTCCATTTTAACTAAGAAAACAAGGGTTGAGGACAAAATTATTTTCCTCCCCTACAGTGGTAAAACAAAACTGCCATCTTAAAAAAGTTATATATGCCCATTAAACAAAAAGTAGAAAATTCAGCAAAGTAGGAAGAAATAAGAGGTATATCCGCCAAACATAAACACACAATTCCAGAATGTCTTTCCTAAAAACTTTTTTGATTTTGCTTACCTGTTCAATTACAGTTTTCAACCACCACTGAGGACCCATCAATGTTATAGCTGCAATGATTTTGGCATGCAGGACTCCAAGTGCCCAGTCCTACAGCAAAAAAAAAAACATTTAACAGATTTCTATTGTTTTTTAACCATAAACCCAGCAGATAGGCTGTATAATTTTCTTACATTATTTCACATCAAAATAGAAGTTCTACAGGATTGAAAACAATTTTACAAAAGAATAACATATACTGAAAACCCAGAGAATATTTTTTCTCCAACAGCTGAAATTCAATGTTTCCATAAAAAATCGTTCTTCTACCTTTTAAAAATCTATATGCTTTTCCCAAGAATTAGAAAAAAGCCTGGACATTAATGGAGATCTCAAAAAGCAAATAAAATAAATGCCAAGATTTTATTTCAAACTATCTTTAGGCGATTTCATTGGTTTCAACTGAGCTCATTTATGTCAAATTAAGACTGTGGGGCAATGTTTGGCCATTCTAAAGGCTTACAGATAGCATCTAGTTTGAAGCATTTGTGGTTCTACTGGGGAACTGTTACTAGGTTCCTCCTCATGGTGCAATGAACTCTTGGCCTGCCCACTTTCCAACTCTCCACCAGGCAGTCAGAGAGAGGACTACCTCCTCCCTCCCCATCACACCCTCTCCTAACCACCAAGTATCTCTTTAAATGCAAATGAAATCATGAATGTAAACTTCCCTGCTTAACAACCCTAAAGTCCTTATTAGCAAGGCACACAGAACCCTTTATAACCTGGTCTCTATCTAGCTTATTTAAAAAAAGAAAGAAAGAAACCACACGTGACATTTAGACTTATTCTTACATAAAACCAACATCGTTACAGGGAAGACTGGAGTCCTTTGGGACCTATCTTAAATCCTGATCCCTCCCCAGTAATAACTACTACTAGTTTTGAGTACATACCAACCATGATTTTCCCCATGCATTTGTCTGTCATATATATAGCTGGGATATAGTCATCAATATCCCATAAAAAATATTTAGTATCATTTTTATACAGACTTTGCTCAGGCTGTTAATTCTCCTCTTCACTGTCTACCATCCCATCTTGAGGCCAATGTTCCCATTTCTTTACTGGTTTGATTGGTTAGTCTTCTAAGGATCTTATTCAAATGGGGTGAGAGGCTGATACACACACTGAATTCTTGAATACCCTCAAATATCAATCTTCATCCTGATAAGTGAACAGCTAAATGATTTTTTGTCTGGGTAGAGGAAGCTTGATTTTTGTCGCTTTTATCTCAGCTGTCTACAAATTCTCTAATATCTTATGATTTTCAGTGCTACAGAAAAAAAGTCCAATGACAGTGTGGTTTGTTTTGAAGACTGTATACCCAAGTAAGTGTTTTTCTCTTGAATTCAATCTTACCAAATCTGGTGAGCCCTTTCAACCTATGGAATCAGATCTTTCTTCAATTCAGTTAAATTTTCTCCTAGTTTTGTTTCAATGCTGCCTTACATTTGCTCCTTCTGGAAACCCCATTATCAGTACGCTGTCTCCTAGATGCTTCCTACAAAACCCTTCTCTTTCTCCTCAATTTCCTCTTCCATTTTGCTCAGTGCTTCGTATTAATAATCTTCAAGGCCTCCAAGCCAAGGCCAGTGGTGACTGTCCACATCTTTTTTCACTACTAGATTTGTCTGAAATCCATGTCATACAGCTCCACAACTGCGTTCTGCTTTAGAGCTGCTGTTCATGTGTGCGTGTGAACATACTGCATTCGGTGTCCTGTGTGTTTGCTCTTCTCTGTAGAAGCTCATGGCCCTGCAAGCAGTTCTCTGTCAAACTGGCTTCTGTTCTGACTGCTCAGCCTTAACTTCCTTTCTGTGGCTGCTGAGTCTCCTGCATATAAAGAACTTGTTATAATTTCCTCTGCAGCCTCAAAGAGGCTTGTGCCTGGCTGAGAATATCCTAAAGGGCTTCAAAAGGATGTTTTTTGTTTTTTTTTTTTTTTTTGAGACAGAGTTTCACTCATGTTACCCAGGCTGGAGTGCAATGGCGCGACTTTGGCTCACCGCAACCTCCGCCTCCTGGGTTCAGGCAATTCTCCTGCCTCAGCCTCCTGAGTAGCTGGTACTACAGGCACGCGCTACCATGCCCAGCTAATTTTTTGTAGTTTTGGTAGAGACGGGGTTTCACCATGTTGACCAGGATGGTCTTGATCTCTTGACCTTGTGATCCACCTGCCTCGGCCTCCCAAAGTGCTGGGATTACAGGCTTGAGCCACCGCGCCCGGACTCAAAAGGATGTACCTCTTCAGGCCTTTAGAATGACCGTCCAAACAGTCTCCTACTGATGAATATGGAGAAAGCTTCCCTGCTTTTTCTACACCCTTCCAGGCTCATGGGCAGAGAAGATGCAACCTACCAATTCAGCTTTCCCTCGGCCTTTTGGGAGTCCAGCAGACACACAAATGAAATTGTTTACCCAAGGAGGTCCACGATCACTGTGATTCACGCCCTCTAAAACCCCACTGCTTTGCAGTCCTTTCTCACCAGACAAGACACACCATACTAGCTCCTCTGCTAGAATTCCAAGTGAGCCCACTATCTCACAGAGCTGCAGCCACTTGCTGCAGGAAAGACAAGTAGTTTAAAGTTATGAATGGAGAAGAAACAAGCTGTTTCTTCAAAAACTTGAGGGTTAAATGCAAAACATTAAGGACAGTACACTGCACATAACTGTCTATAGCTGTGTTTTCCTCCCACTAAGAAACATGCATGGGAGTTATCAATATCAAAACAAATAACTCTTCATTTTTTTAACTGCTACATCGATAGTCCACATTTTATTTGGCCATTCTCTACTGGTAGACATCTGGATCGCTTCTCATTTTTTGCCATTATAAAAAACGATGTATTTGCAGAAACAGCCTTGCTCATGCCTCCTGCATACATGCAGTAGATTCTGAAACGTCAACTGCTGAGTCATAATATACAAGCATTTTTAAACTTTGATATTACCAAAGAATTCTCTAAGGTGATGATGATTTCACAGGCAATGCTGAGTACTATAAAGACCACCAAAAATACAAGTATAACTAGAACAAGTTGCATTTATTTCTCATTGCAACAGGGGAGTAACATGCTTGGAGAACTTGGGGCCCCTCAGTAAGAGCGTGCTAGAAAGGGCTTATTATAGGATTTCAGCTTGTGTTGGGAATCTGAGGGAGGATTTAAGGAAGCAGGAATTTGTTCTGTATCAAATGCTATTAGAAAGCAGAGCAATCTGTGAATGGTTATCTTAATAAATAAATCTTATCTAGAAAATGAGGCAGAAGCTAAAACTGTAATTGGTAATGAAGCAGTAGCCAATCATGTTAGCCAGTAAAGGGGAATGTTTGGTCATTTTTGTGGTTTGAATAATGCTCACGTTCTGTCTGTCTTCAGACACGACTGCAGAGGGCCTTGCTTTTGTTGTCCTCTATCATGATCAGAGTGACAGGGTATGATGTCATGGCTGCTTTGCCTTTTTCAGGGCTGCATATTGTAAAACATTAAAAGGCAGATAGTATCTGCGTGTCTCATTTGCAGCAACACTATGCTTGATCACTGACTGGGTTAGGGTATTGTCAGCCTGACCCCTTCGCTTGTTGTGTGTTTCCCTTTGAGCCCATCAAGTAATTCATAAGGGGACACTTTGCCACCATGCAAACAATCACTTCTACACTGCAATGATATCATAACATACCTGCAAATTCTTTTCCCGTCATGTGGAAGGGGTCTACGGCCTCTTCCCTTGAATCTTAGCCAACATTTGTTACTTGCTTATACTCAGTAAAATGTAGTGAACAGTCATGCTATAGGGCTTCTGACATGGGGTCATAAAAGATGATGCAGCTTCTTGCTTGTAGGGTCACTCATTCCCCTGAACTACAACGTAAGAAGCCCAAGTACCCTGAGGTTACTGAGCTATGAAGGAGGAGCTCCAGTCAACGGCCCCAGATAAGTAGCAACCAACAACAAGCATCAACTCTCACACTGTTGAGTGATCATACCTCCAAATGATTCCAGCCATAACTGTCAAATCATTCCCAGCCATTGAATCTTCCCAGCTGAGGCCCCAGATATTACTGAGCAGAGACAAACCAATATGCAGTCTTAATATCTGACTCATAGACTACAGACAAAAGTAAAATGATTGTTTTAAGCCATAAAGTTGTGGGATAACTTGTTACGCAGCAACAGCAACTGAAGATCAATCATTCATCTGTTGGGGCCAATATTCATTAACAATCCTTGTTAGAATCAATTATTTTGTTAGGTATTACAAAATAGCATTTTTCTAATAGTGTTAATCTCTCTACCTTTATTTGCTGGCATTTTTCTGTAAAAACAAGATAGCTCTTTCCTTCAATTACGGATACTATTTGACTACCCTGGAATACGGCTCTTACAGAAAGGCGTAACATATGCTTAATTAGATCCTCCTTAACTTACAATGATGTTAGGTCCTAATAAACCCATCTTAAATTGAAAACACTGTTAAGTCAAAAATGCATTTAATACATCTAACCTATAGAACATCATAGCTTAGTCCAGCCTATCTTAAATCTGCTCAGAGCACTTACATTAGCCTACATTTGGGCAAAAGCTTCTAACACAAAACCTATTTTATTTCTTGCCTTGTTGTGTAACTGAGGCCTAACCAAGTCTATTTTATAATTACATAGTGAATATCTCCTGCAATTTACTGAATACTGTACTGAAAGTGAAAAACAGAATAGCTATATGAGTACTCAAAGTACAGTTTCTACTGAATGTGTATCGCTTTTAACCATCAAAAAGTTAAAGTCACAAATCCAAACAGAAGTCAGGTCTGTACTTCTCTGTGTTACTCATTTCTCACCTGTTGTAGTCTATGAGCCAGACAGCCTACACAGGAGGCAGTTTCCCACATATGCATGCCATGTCTCACTCCAGGTCTGCCTGTCGGTGCCCTCGTGGAATATACTTCATTTCCTACCCACTTCTCTGTACTCCACTAGTTAGGCTGGCTTAGATATTATCTCCTACGGGAAACCATACCTGAAACTCCCAAAGCTAGGTTAAATACCTCTCCTACACAATGCCATGGTTCCTTGTGCTTCCTCTAATCACACCACACAACACCTGAGTACCTGTCCAGCTTTCCCACCAGAGTGTAAATTCCTCAGGAAATTCTGCACTAGCCTCATTTTCATCTGGGTGATACAATATAGGGTGTGGGTACACATTAAAAGCACTTAAATAAAATTTTCTGGTAAAATGAAGTTTGTGGCATTCTCCAATTGGAAAGCAGAAAAAGGGAAATACGGCTCAGATAATTTTCATTTTCTGAAAAATCCACTGCAATACACTGAGAGAGAAAAACAAAGCTAAAAGGCCTTTGAATGACTCAAGTCAATGCCTAGCTCTTTCCCCCCAATACCTACTAAGAACTTGAGATCTTAATTCCATAATATTAAAAACCTCAGGCTCTAAATGGAATAGAAAAGTTCAATTTCTTTTTCCATGAGCTTTAAGACCTTTGCTGTGACTTACATGGTTTCCCTCGGGATGCTCTTAGGTTTTTGTTTGTTTGTCTTAAGACAGGGTCTCACTCTGTCACCCAGGCTGGAGTGCAGTAGCATGACCTCAGCTCACTGCAACCTTGGCCTCCCAGGCATAAGCGATCCTCCCACTCAGCCTCTTGAGTAGCTGGAACCACAGGCCCACACCACCACAGTTGGCTAGTTTTTTGTATTTTTGGTAGAGACAGGATTTCACCATGTTGTCCAGGCTAGCCTTGAACTCCTGAGCTCCGGTGATCCACCTGCCTTGGCCTCCCAAAGTCCTGGGATTATAGGTGTGAGTCACCACACTCAACCAGCATACTCTTTTTAATGAATCTGTGACTTTGTGAGAAAACACGCTATAATAATTCAAAAGTATTAAAGCCTCCAAGTCAAAAGGAGTAAGACTGACTCTACCACAAAGGTGAAAAAAAATCAATACCTATTAGTTTGCATTTTCAAATATTAGAGAAGCTTAAGTGAATAGTCAGTAACAATTTAATCTATAAAGTAAGCTATTTTAAAGGGGTTATAAGACCTGCATATTTCTGAAACAAAAGATCAATAAGACAGCATTACCTAAACAATTTGTAAGGTTCCTAAAATTAAATAAATAAGAGTCTTTCTAAACTAGCTGCTTAAAATCACCTAAAATAATTAAGAATTCATTTTTTTCTTTTTTCTTCTTCTTTTTCTGAGACAGGCTCTCACTCTGTCACCCAGGCTACAATACAGTGGCATGAACATGGCTCACTTCAGCCTCAGGCTCAACCTCCCAGACTCAAGCGATTCTCCCACCTCAGCCTCCCAAATAGCTGGAACCAGAGGCATGAGCCAATTTTTTGTAGAGACTAGATCTTGCCATCTTGCCCAGGCTGGTCTCGAACTCCTGGGTGCAAACAATCCTCCCACCTCAGCCTCCCAAAGTGCTAGGATTATAGGCGTGAGCCACATACCTGGCTAGGATTATTTTCTGATCCCAAATCCTTAATAAAATAACATAAGCAAAAGATATACATTTACCTGCCATGGATAAAAAAGAGGAGTCTGATCCAAGGGAACCCTCAGGGGAGCAACGATGACCAGCTCAAACAGGAGCCCCAGAAGGAGAGGGACAACTCCAGCCAACAGCACTGCAACTATCAAAGTCTTCATGATCTATTAGGAAACAGGAGGCCACATCATTAAAGAGGGTCTTTCTGACTGAGCCAACTCTATTTCCATTTTGAGGTTTAAGATCTGATGCCTAACAGAGCAACTATAGTCATCCCGCAGTATCCAGTGGGACTGGTTTTAGGACCCTTGCAGATACAAAATCTGCAGGTGCTCAAGTCTCTTACACAAAAAGCACACAGGTGGCTGGGCTGTTTTTTCTCACAATCTAATTCTCAGGACTAGGTTTCTGTTTGTCCTAGAAAAGCCATCGACTAGCCAAAGCCCCTGCTCTAACAGTGGCCTACCCATACACAGGCTGATCTGTGAACCTTGAAGAGGACTGGTACCCGGGAAGGGCTCTGCACAATCCTAACGTAATAAAACTGATCAAACTGGCTCCCTCAAACAACACCATGGTCCAGTAGAACTTACTGTAGAGAGAGAGAGAGAGAGAGAGAGAGAGAGAGAGAGAGAGAGAGAGAGGGAGAGAGCGTGCGAGCGTGCACGCACGCACACGCATGCTCATGCACATGTATTAAAAAAAAAACATACTACTAACTGATCCAGTAAAAATTTAATATATATATACACTTTAAAAAATACAGATGGTGTTTTGCTTTGTTGCCCAGGCTGGTCTCAAACTCCTGAGCTCAAGCAGTCTTCCTACCTCCGCCTCCCAAAGTGCGGGGATTACAGGGATAAACCACTGTGTCTGGCCTGTTTTTCTTTTAAACCTCAAATATATCTGAATGTAGGACTTTGAACAAGAATGAACCAGAAAGCCACTATCTTAAAAAATATTCCTTCTAATTCAAAAAATCAACTATTGAAACAATATAAGGAAATAAATGTGCAAAAAAAAAAATTTAAGAAGATGACTGGAAAAGTATTCACTATTCCTAACAGACAAGATTAGTCTTTTATTACAAAAACGTACCATGAGAGACCACTCTTTAACCTTCTGGAAAATCACTCTGCGTCCCTGAGGCATCCATGCCACCAGCACCGTCACAGCCCTTATGGTTAGCCAGCAAACATAGAGACCACAAGCAGCTGTGTAGAGCTCGTGGATTTTGGCAGTCCCCGTCCAAAATGACATTAACCAACGGCCAGCAAATACTGAAAATAGAAAAGCTGATAAATGAGAATGTGGCTAGGTAAAGAGAATTGTAATCTTCATGTTGTTCTATTAGTATTTTCACATTAGGAAAAAGATACCACATTCAATATAGCAATGTCTTCAACAACAACAACAACAAAAAGACAAAAACCACAACATCTGAAGAGTACACGATTATTTGATGAAATCAACCAAAACAAAGTAAGTTAAATGGAGGCGAATACTCCTGGGAAAAGCGCTCTGATTTGTCATGCCAATTACTTGTTCTTTTAGGTCTAAAAAAGCTTTTGGGAGAATAGATGTTTTTGTTGTTTTTATCACCAAATGAAACTTTTGTGAAAATAATAGGACAAAAGAGGGGAATTTCTTCCTTTTATTTCTGATGTCAATACATTTAATATTTAGGAACATTGCAAATAATTTAGAGTAACTTTCTTCCAATTGGCTCATTCATCAAGACAGAAAACTACACTTATTTTGATAAGGAGTGGGCACAATAACATTCTAAAGCACAAAAATCAAACAATACTATATTAATTTTCTTTAAAAAAAAAAAAAAGAGTATCTGAATACACTGGAATGTGAAAAATGGATCTGAGAGCAGTTAAGGGAGTGCCTCATACAAAAAGTTGTTAGGAATAAACTCTACAGTGCCCCACAACAATCACTTGAGTACGATCATTTATATAATTTAGTAACTTACTTTACATTGATTACTTCTCAATAGGCTAGAGAGAACAGCAGGACCCAAATTTCCAGTGTAATTTTTCCTACTGATTGCCTTCCTAATATGGCACTATAATTTTTGTATTCCTAAAAGGAGCTACAGACCTAACTAAGGCGGGAGGATTGCTGGAGCACAATAGTTCAAGGCTGCAGTAAGCTATGATCACACCACTGCCCTCCAGACTGGGGAACAGAGCAGGACTCTGCCAAATAACTACATAAATAATCTTAATGATGCTATTAGCTGAAGGCTAGGACAAGCTCATACCTGGTAAAGTAAGGCAGATGAGGCTGGCAATCAGTAATGTTATACACATGAAGACAATCAACAGAAATATCTGCAAGGTAAAACATAAAGAGTGCATAAATAGTGAACATGTGCTCAATCTATTTTATCAAAGAATCAACATAATCTTCCCATTAAAAAGAAATCGCTTGTACTTGTGTTGCCAGGTTTCCTGCAATTCCACATAAATTTTTTATTTTCAGTAAAATTACCTATGATTTAGGCCAAAATGAAAATAAGTATCCATTCTCACATAATCAGATACACCCCACAAGTAAAAGGCAAATAATATGTTTTAATCAGAGAGCATAAAAATAAAACATTCAGTTTGTTATTAAAATAAAACACTACAAACTAAAAACATTCACCTTTTAATCAAACAACAGTGCTATCCAATTAGAATGTTCTATGATGACAGAAATGTCTAGATCTGCACTGCTCAAGGCAGTAGCCATTAAGCCACATGTGGCTGCTGAGCATTTGGTATGTGATTAGTGTAAATGAGTAATGGAATTTTTAATTTTATTTAATTTTAATTAAATTGAAATGTAAATAGCCATGTAAGCTCGTGCTCCTGTACTAAGAAGTTGGTATGGTGTGGCTGTGTCCCCACCCATATCTCACCTTGAACTGTAATAATCCCCACATGTCAAGGGCAGGGCCAAGTGAAGATAACTGAATCATGGGGCAGTTTCCCCCATACTGCTCTCATGGTAATGAATTGATCTCACCAGATCTGATGGTTTTTATACATGGGAGTCCCCCTGCACAAGCTCTGTTGCCTGCTGCCATGTAAGATGTGACTTTGCTCATCATTCACCTTCAGCCATGACTGTGAGGCCTCCCCAGCCAATGTGGATGCTATGAGGCAATTAAACCTCATTCCTTTATAAATTACCCAGTCTCAGGTATTTATTAGCAGTGTGAAAACAGACTAGTAACGGAAGTGCAGATAAAAAGGGATCACAAAGAGGAGGAAACCAGTTTCCCTGAGCAGAATGGCAACAACTGTGGCTTGCCTGCTACCTTAACAGGTTCATCTCCACAAGACCAGAAGGCAGAACTCTGGTGGGAAGCCTGAAAAGGACAGATGACAAAATCCAGGACTCTGAGGCTCCGTCAGCTCTAACTGCCTGAAAACTCATTTATTGATTCTGTCTCTAATCTGGCCAGAAAGTAACTCTTGCACAGGCCTTTTTTGTCTCTGGAGAGGTGAAATAGCTGAGTAAAGACCAGGGGGGAAAAAAAGGAGCTGACTATGAGGTCTGCTATTAAGAGATAAAGGAAAAGATGACCTTCATGTTTTCCTCAGGGTTATGCAGCAAAGTCCTCTAGAATAAGCCACCGAATCAGGAACAGAGATATGCCCTTCCAGGGGACAAAGGAGCAGAAGAACAATTCAGTGAGTACAGACACTTGCAGAGATGGTGCTCAAGGCACTCCATTATCTGGTTCCTGCCCATCCAAGAGCCTTATCTCCCACCACTCCTCTTGTCCCTCACCTCTTCCATGGCCCTTCATCTCTCCCCTTGTTCCTCACCACTCCTGGACATAGACCTCACCCTCTAAACATATTCAATTAGGTCACATGCAGTGGCTTACACCTGTAATCCAGCACTTTAGGACGCCCAGGCAGGTGGACTGCTTGAACTAAGAGTTTGAGAACAGCCTGGGCTACATAGCAAAACTCCGTTTCAACAAAAAATATAAAAATTGGCCAGGTGTAGTGGCATGCACCTGTGGTCCCAGCTAATTGGACAATTCAGGGTAGAAGAATCGCTTGAACCCAGGAGGTTAAGGCTACAGCGAGCCCTGATCGCAACACTGTACCCCAGCCTGGAAAACAAAGCAAGACCCTGTCTCAAAAACAAAACAAACAACACAACTCCCTTATCTGCAATTCCAAGCCTACCATGTCATGTGTCCTGGTCCTGATATATTCCTGGAATCCCCTTCCCACTTCCTTTTTTCTTACTCTCTCCTCAGCCTCTCAATGTTTAAGACAAGGCATCACCTATTCCAGGAAGATTCCTTTGGGCTCATATTAAGAACGAGTGGTTCTTGATTGAAGGAGTCACAGTATCCATTGTAAACACCCACCATTAGAACCCAAATCTGTCACTGCTTTTCTTATTTCTCTGAGTAGACTGTAAGCTCTTTCTGAGCAAAGATCACGTATGCTCTCTATATCCTCACGGACACTGAAAATATCAATCACAGACACTCAAGACATGTTTGCTGAATGACTGAATGGACATATGTCACCCACAGTAATCTACAAAGGTATAATGACTATTTTTACAAAAACAAATGAGAGTGTGAGAGGTTAAATAACCTAAGTTTTGTGGGTGGCCGGTTAACTGAATTGGTTAGAGCGTGGTGCTAATAACCTAAGTTTTTAAAATGATCTGACTCACAAGCCTAATTCATTATTAAAGGGCATTTAAAAATAACGGACTTGATATAAATGAAGGATGACTTCATTGTAATCACATAGCAGTCATCAGCTTACATTTCTGACAAAATTCTGAGTTGCACAAAGACTGATCACTTGCTAGTTAAAGAATATAGAATAGGTACCTTCTTAACCAGTATTGCCTTCAGTTTCCTCAGCTATAAACATGAAATTATTGCCTATACTTTGCAGTATTTGGGTGGAGATTAAATGTGACAACACCAAAGTGCCCATTCTAGCTCCTGACACATTGTTGAACTGTATCAATAAATAACATTAGTTTCTTATTTACTCTAGAGTCTTTTCCACTTAAATAGGGAGCAAGAGCCTAGGGAATCCCAACTCTGTATCTCTAAAATGTAATAAACTTACCTGATCATTTACATTACATAATGAGGGTAATAAAACGTGGAGCATGTCTACACAGAGGACAGGATGCTAACAGCACCAATTCTCAACAGCAATTAAAAAAAAAAAAAATCTCTATATCTGATTAAGTCTGCATAGTACCTACCCTGAGTGGAAAATTTAAAGGTCGGCGGTAAGGTTGAAAGCCAACAGGCCCTCCCTGCTGGAGTATGGCTTGATGGGCTGCATGCAGGCCTTCCCCCACCACAGGAATAGCGTTGTTATTTCGAGCATGTTGATTATTGTTGACTTGTTGATTTGCACTGTTCTCATTTTCTTCCTGGTCTCCCAATAAGTAAGAATGAAGATCCCTGTGCAAAAATCACATCAGTAACAAGTCCTCATTTCAAGTCAAAATAAAATGGCAGACATGACATTCATTTTCTTCATATTTACTACTAAGGGTAGAAAATGTACAGTGTAGAATCTGTACACCATATTATTACATTTTGGTCTAAATGTTCGTACCTGCTTTAAATGAAACCTTTCTAAATTTAACGTTAATTAACTTGTAGAATACACCATATCCCATAAATTCAACCTATTTTATGTTTTCTTCAGCCAGTATCTGAGAAGAAAATCACTAACTGAAAGAAAAAAGTACAACATATAAAATACTTACAAGTACACTTGTAAGCACAAAGTGTTAAGTACATACTTAGAATATATAACATTGTTAAGGATCTACAGGAGGAAGAGAAAAATTTCTTCTGTACAGATCTGCAACATGTAGCTACAAGCTATACATCTGTAAAACCTTCAAGCTATAAATCAGTTAAGACAAAAATGAGACTGGGAGAGAAAGCAGTTAGAGAAGGACAGATCTGTTCGATCAAGTATAAGCAAATCTGTACTTCATCTTTAAGATACCTACAAGATGCCAAATATTTTCTAAACAACTTTGAAAGATTCAACTTTTAAACAGAGTATATAAAGCTTGAAAAAAAAAATAAATGCACCATGTTCACTGAAAGACTGAGCAATCAAATCTGAGAAGAAGCCACTTACCAGATTATGAACACTAAATAAAGGTAAGTAGTTGGTTTACAGAAAGGTAAATTGGTTTGTTTATAATGTGCTAAAAAAAAAAAAAAAAACGCTTACTCCATGAAAGCTGGACCAGCAGCAAATCTCTGTAAGAGGGCAAAAATAGGCATACATTCTCCATGAAAGGATGGACAACAATAAGCAAAAAAAATTTTATTTAAAAGTATTATATCACTTGCATATATTACTATATTATCTCTTATTAAAACTAATTTCTCTTGAGTGGGCCATGGAATATACTTTTTCCAGAAAGGTTATTCAGTAATCACAAATGGCACGCATGTACAAGGAGTCAGCTGCCCATACTCACAGCAAGTATCCGGCAGTCACAGTCCACGCTCGCACCAGCCCCTTCAGCCACTGTCTTGTGTGTCCCTGTTCAAGTAATGCTGGTAAGACAACCTGAAGCAGAAGCAGCTCGAGAGACAGTTCACTCACTGGAGCATCACTGAAAAAGCCAGGATTTATAAGGTGAATTGTATTTTGCATATGACTATATTATATTAAAATATTTAATGGGATTACAACAAAACTCCTTGAGTCTAATAAACTTACTGTCTTTATTACCTCTCCTTTCTCTCTCCAACTCAGTGAGGCTTTCCCCGCAAACACCACCAAAACGCTTCTGACAAGGGTCATCAATGACCTTCATTTTGCCAAATAGATGGTTAGGTCTTGGTTCTCTCCTCATTTGCTTTATCAGTAGCAGGTTACACAAAAGGTCACTCCTTCCTTTTACACTTCATATCCAAACAGCTAAAAAATCCTTTTGACTGTACCGGAACAATATCCTAACATTTCTCATGGCCTCCACTGCTACCTCCCCTTCATCTCTGCCACCCTCACCTCTCACCAGATCATTGCATTAACCTCCCAGCTGGCTTCCCGCTTCTGCCCTAGCTACTCCAACCCAGTTTCCTCTCATCACAGCAGTCAGAATGATCCTCTTTAAACCAAAGTTAGATCACTCCTTTGCTCAAAGCTTTCCAAGAGCTCCTCAACTCACACAAGTACAAGCCAAAGTGCTTATGATGACCTACAAGGCTCTCTACAAGGTGGCTCTCCACGACATCTCTGGCTTCAGGGCCAATTACTTTGCCTTCCTCCTCCTACTGCACACAAACTGGCCTCCTTGCTGGTCCTCAAACAGACCTGGGCGTCACTGCGCCTACTTTCGGCAAGGATATTCCGCCTTCAGGGATCCACAGGCTCACTCTCTCATCAACTCCTTTAGGGCTTTCCTCAACTGCCGCCCCCTCAGGTCTTTATCAGTCACTCTTCCTAAACTGTAACCTCATCCTGCCCACTCTCCATCCCCTTATCCAACTTTAATTTTCCCTCATAGCACTTATGACCACTTGGCATCACTGTACATTTCATCTATTTTAATGTCTATCTCTAGCATTAAAATGTAAGCTCTACTAGAGCAGGATTTTTTCTTGATTCTGTTTTGTTCACTGTTACATCCCTAGTACTCTGAAAAGTAACCCGCATATAATGGGCTCTCAATTTTGTTTAATGGATGAATGAACTAAATACCACTATAGCACAAACAATCTGCTAATCTTCTAGGTATAACTGATCACCACAATGAGTTTATCCCAACAACATATAAAGCTCAACTTGTGTGTGTTTCCTGGTTCTCATTATGACTGGACCCTCCAAATCTATAAAAATCCTAAGTGTAGAAAAATAAAATTTTATTACAAAAAAGTAACATTTTAAAAGTCATAAACTGATGTTTCATTTTAAACTACTTACTGGCATTTTTTCTGCCATTTTAAACAATCAGGATATAAATACTTCCCAATTCTAATTTAACAAAATACAAATTTGAGATTTTATGGTGTGTACAATAAAACTTTTGTTTTTGACCAATCATGTTCCTATGCAAAGCATTAAGATCCATATAAGAGGCTAGACGCAGCATCTCACACCTGTAATCCCAGCACTTTGGGCGACCAAAGTAGAACGGCTGCTTGAGGGCGGGAATTCAAGACCAGCCTGGTCTTGAATAGTCAGAACCCGTCTCCACACACAAAAAAATTTTTAATTAAAAAAAAGAGAAAAAGACCTAAATAAGATATGACTTCTGCCATCTTGGATAAAACAATAAATACCTGCAAAGTAATGGAACAAATGCTATAAAAAAGATAAATATTGCAACATTGAAGAGAATTTTTTTTTTTTGAGACGGCGTTTCGCTCTTGTTGCCTAGGCTGGAGTGCAATGGCACAACCTTGGCTCACCGCAACTTGTGCCTCTCTGGCTCACGCAATTCGCCTGCCTGAGCCTCCCGACTAGTTGGGATTACAGGCATGCACCACTACGCCCAGCCAATCATGTATTTTTAGTAGAGATGGGGTTTCTCTATGTTGGTCAGGCTGGTCTCAAACTCCCAACCTCAGGTGATCCGCCCACCTCAGCCTCCCAAAGTGCTGGGATTATAGGCATGAGCCACCACGCCTGGCCTGAAGACAATTTTACAGTATGTAATGATGGCATGGTGGCTCATGCTTGCAATCCCAACACTTTGGGAGGCTGAGGCAGGCAGATGGTTCAAACTCAGAAGTTCAAGACCAGCCTGGGCCACATGGTGAAACCTGTTCTCCACAAAAAATACAAAAATGAGCCAGGTGTGGTGGCTTGCACCTGTAGTCTCAGCTACTCAGGATGCTGAAGTGGGAGGATCTCTTGAGCCGAGGAGATTGAGGCTGCAGTGAGCCTGATCACAACACTGCACTCCAGCCTGGGTGACAAAGCGAGAATCTTTCTCATAGAAAATAAAATTTTAAAACTTTAATGTGGATTTTAAAAAGAATATCATATGCTTGCCAGCCAAATGTGGACAAGAAAGTTATTGTAAACACAGAGAAAAAGATAAAGAATAGCTAAGTAAATCAGGGTAGCCTCAATGGTAGTATAGCACAATTAAAAGAATTCAAGTCAGTCAATGCTGAGGCAAGATACTGAAAAAGCAACAAGATTATGCCAAGCCTTGCATCTCATTCTAAACAGTGTAGATATCACATAGATTACAGAGGAAATGCTGACAACTTTTAAACAGAGGGCTAAAATAATCAAAGTTTTAGAAAATCTAGAGGCAGAGGTGTTGAGGATGAATGGAGAACAAGAGGAAGGCCTAAATTAAGTTAGTAAATCAAGCTGAATTAGTAAGAGATCTTAAAAAATTAGAATTGACAATACTTTAAAGATTGATTAGAAGTAAACTTGAAGTTGGGGAGAGATAGCATGGGGAGAAATGCCACATATAGGTGATGAGGAGGAAGGCAGCAAATCACACTGCCATGAGTGTACCTATGCAACAATCTTGCATGTTCTTCACATGTACCCCAAAACCTAAAATGCAATAAAAATAAAAATAATAATAATAGAAACAAAGCAAAAACTACAGATTCCAAGACAAAGTGGCTTAGGTATTTGATATGTAGTGGGGGATGGGGGGGAGGGGAAGGCGGAGAAAAATAGCAAAGCAACATTTACTTTGGAGTTTGAAGAAACTGATGGATCTTGCTTTCAATATGTTAAGGGTGTGACTTCTGAATGTGTTAACAACAGCTCTCAATAAATCTGTGTGCTAATTTAAAAAAAAAAAGAACATAATACATACTACTTGTGTAGCTAACAAACAAGTACATAAACAAATAAAAGAGCAAATATAAAAAAAAGAAGAAGTAAACTTGAGGAAGTAATCCAATTTGTCTGCAATTGGGATAATGACTGTGGAGATAATGTAAATCCCTAAAGAAAGAGCATATAGGATGAGTGTTGAGATTAGGTTTCCGGATGACTTAAGTTTTTTTGTATTTTGGGGTTTTTTTTGACGGAGCTTCACTCTTGTAACCCAGGCTGGAGTGCAATGGTGAGATCTCAGCTCACCACAACATCTGCCTCCCGGGTTCATGCGATTCCCCTGCTTCAGCCTCCCGAACAGTTGGAATTACAGGCATGCGCCACCACGTCCAGCTAATTTTTTTTTTTTTTTTTGTATTTTTAGCAGAGATAGGGTTTCTCCATGTTGGTCAGGCTGGTCTCATACTCCTGACCTCAGGTGATCTGCCCACCTTGGCCTCCCAAAGTGCTAGGATTACAGGTGTAAGTCATGGCGCCCTGCCTATACTTAGATTTTTAAAGCAAAAAATATTTTCCATCCACACACCTTGTACCCTATTTTTAATCCATAATTAAACGTGCAACTTTGGCTTCATTCCTTATAATGTGTTTCAAAATAAAGAGGATACTACTGAAACACTCTCATTAGGTATGGTAAAACATTTCAATGCTGTGCAAATGCATACTTTATGTGCAGGAAAAAAGTCTGTCTTTAGAAAACTTAACTACTAATGTTTATACGATCTAGAATAAGGCAAAATTTACGTAAAGTGGAAAAGTTCCAGAAAATTTTTTTAAAATTTAATTTTAAAAACAAAAATAAGGGTAGAATAAGGCAAAATTTAACTGTCAGGTGATTTGCAGTACACATAAGAAATGTTTTAAATGTTTACTGTAATCTGAATATCAAATCCCTAACAGAGATAAATTAGTAAAGGTATTCTGACTTTTTAAAACTTACCTGTAGAGCATGACATTATATGGAAGAAAATTAGGCAGCAGACTCTTAATTATACGTATAGGAAGCCAAAGCATCAGGAGGACAATGGAGCCAAAGACAATCTGCAGAAGGAAACAGGGTATGACACCACCATAAGAGTCAATCACTTCTGTGAGACACAGGCAGACTTCTGAGCATACTCAAGCAATATGCGGTCCAGGCCTGTAATTACTAAAGGACCAAGTGGTTCCCATTCTACACATTATCCTCGAGTTGCTTCATATAAAAATGTTTTCCTAAGATGGCTGCCCCTCTCCTTTTAAGGACCTACCATCTTGGACATAAATGCTAAAAAAGAAGTCACAAAGGATAAGCACCACATGCTACCTAACCAATGAGCTAGAAACTTAAAATGAAGGAGAATGCCTGCAACTTAATAAATCACTTGTAACCAGCTAAAAAATGGCCCCATGTTAATGGCTACAAAAGCTTTCAAAAGACACAATGTTACTTTTAGAATTTATCTTAGAAAAACTTAGATTTAGGGCCCAGCACAGTGGCTCACACCTGTAATCCCAGCACTTTGGGAGGCTAAGGCAGGTGGATCACAAGGTCAAGAGTTCGAGACCAGCCTGGCCAACATAGTGAAACCCTGTCTCTACTAAAAATACAAAAAAATTAGCTGAGTGTGGTGACGGACACCTGTAATCCCAGCTACTTGGGAGGCTGAGGAAGGAGAATCGCTTGAACCCGGGCGGCAGAGGTCGCAGTGAGCCAAGATTGCACCACTGCGCTCTAGCCTGGGCAGCAATAGAGTGAAACTCCACCTAAAAAAGAAAAAAAGAAAAAGAAAAACTCAGATTTAACTAGGTAATTTCTTCTTCCAGGTGGGGAAACTTTGACACGCTTCTGTTAAGAGTTTAATTTACAAGCCAGTAGGAAGTCTCCATTGCTTCAATGCAAATTAAATGTAATTCAGACAACCGTAATTTAGCAATCAATCATACCAGTGGTCCCCAACCTTTTTGGCACCAGGGACTGGTTTCATAGAAGACAGTTTTTCCATGGGGTTTTGAGATGAAACTGTTCTGTTTCAGATCATCAGGCATTAGAGTCTCATAACAAGCACACAACCTGGTCCCTCACACTCACAGTTCCCAACAGGGTTCACAGTCCTGTGAGAATCTAATGCCGAGGCTGATCTGACCTGCTGGCCCGCTGCTCACCTCCTGCTGTGCAGCCGTTTCCCAACAGGGCATGGGCCAGTACCAGGCCAAAATATGGGGGCTGGGGACCCCTGAATTACACTACTATAGAACAAGAAAGCATCTTCCTTTCAGTAAATATCTTTTTACTCATTTATACTAACAGAGTAACCAACAGCTATTTGACAACTGAATACTGTAGGCTTAAAGAAATATATTATTCAACATACCCTAGGAGCTCTCTTGAGAAATGGGGGGAAAAAAAAAAAACACTAAAGAAAACTACAGGGTAGCAAACTTTATTCAAAAAAACAATGGAAACATCTTCTTACCACTGACAAAATAAATCTTCGGAGATGCCTATATATTGGCAAATGGATCATTTCCTGTACTGGATTGAAATCTGGATCATTCAAATTCCTGAGAAACCACAGGACACCAGGTCGAAGTACCTGCAAATACATTTTAAATACTGTAAATATTCACCAATGTCTTCAAATTCTATATATGAGCTAAAACATTAACAGAAAGATACGCACTTAAAATTATTCTGGTATCTAAAATGGGCCCCAGAAAGTATATATGGTATTCCTAGGAAAAAAAATTCCTGAACCAGAATCTTTATGAAAACTACCATGTCTGATGATGTCCTTTGACATCATTCACTGAAAAAAAAAACACCGTGTCCAATGTGTCAAGAAATCTAGACCTCTGAGATGAAAAATAAATGAACACAACCATTACTATAGTAAAAGGGTTATGTTGCAATTTATAAATGTCCTAAATAGAAGATCTGATTTCAGTCTTACACTTCCACAGAGGGATTATTTTTTAAAAACCCTACAGCCTCCGAATCTTCATTTTACTATCTATACCTTCCCCCTGTGAATGAAAATCATCACCCAAGATGCTGTAGGTGATGGGGTCAAAGAGGAGTCTGGGTATTAGTCCTATGTGGTCTAAGCTCACTGAACTATTAACACATCTAATCTGCCCAAACTTCTGTTCTCCACTTTTTTTTTTTTTTTTTTTTTTTTTTTTTTTTTTTAGAGATGAGGTCTCGCTATGTTGGCCAGGCTGCAGTGCAGTGGTTATTCACAGGCGCAATACCACTACTGATCAGCACGGGAGTTTCAACCTGCTCCGTTTCCCACCTGGGCCAGTTCACCCCTCCTTAGTGTTCTCCATCTTCTAAACAAGGGAGTTACAATACATTATTTCTAAGGTTCTGCCGAAGTTCCAAATTTTATATCAACAAAACCATCACACTGATAAAATGAAAAAAAAAATCATTATAAAACATTTTATTCACTTAATGAAGTAATTTGGAGTTCACATATAATTTCATTTTTAAGAAATACGTTTCTGCAGTTGCTTTAGTTCTCAATCATTTCTTTTCTTTCTTTTTAATTGATAGGGTCTCGCTATGTTGCCCAGGCTGGAGTGCAGTGGCTATTCACCATTGCGATCCCACTACTGATCAGAACGGGAGTTTTGACCTGCTCCGTTTCTGACCTGGGCTGGTTCATCCCTCCTTTGGCAACCTGGTGGTCCCCGGCTCCCGGGAGGGCACCATATTGATGCCGAACTTGGTGTGGACACCCAATTGGCATAGTGCACTACAGCCCAGAACTCCTAGGCCCAAGCAATTCTCCCACCTCGGCCTCCCCAGTAGCTGGGACTACAGGCACGTGTCACAGCACCTAGCTCAATCGTTTGTTTCAAAGAAAGAGTGAAAGTTTCAGTTACCAAGAGAATTTACTGAACATACTGGATGATTCCGGAGAATGCTTTGGCCCCTGAACCCTCTTCCTCTTCCTCAAATCTTGCAAAGAGCAAAGCACACCAAGAACAGCATTCAGCCTTTATGCTTTTGCGGTCCATTCCCACTGGAATTGTCAACCTGCTCCTCCACACCCTGCACATCTCCATCACCAGTCTGCATGTAAGCTGACTTTTTCAATACTGTATTCATTTTCAGGCTGTAATATTGAGGAACTGTGCCTTTGTTTCCCACTGATATCCCAGAAGACAGTATAGTGTCCAGCACACAGTGAACATTCAGTATTTAGGGAATGACTGAGCTTGAGATGTACACTAATAAAAATTCATCTGCTTTCGTCATCTCCAAATCAGTAAAAACCAGATTCCAAAAATAGGATTAATAAAGGTACCAGGCCAGGTGCAGTGGCTCACACCTGTAATCCCAGCACTTTGCGAGGCCGAAGTGGGCGGATCATTTGAGGTCAGGAGTTCAAGACCAGCCTGGCCAGCATGGTGAAACACTATCTCTGCTAAAAATACAAAAATTAGCTGGGCGTGGTGGCGGGCACCTGTAGTCCCAGCTACTTAGGAGGCTGAGGCAGGAGAATCACTTGAACTCAGAAGGCAAGGGTTGCAGCGAGCCAAGATCATGGCACTGCATTCCAGCCTGAGCAACAGAGGAAGACTCAGTATCAAAAATAAATAAATTAATTAAATAAATAAAGGTGCCCATCAGGCCAGTGAATTGGAATAATAAAGAACCCTCTATAATTCTATACTTAAGGTACCTAAATCAAAACCATTTTAAATGTTCAATCCTGCAAAGCCAAATTCTTTTGGTTACTTCCAGCATTACATTTCCTTGAAGTCTAAGACATAATTCACATCATACAAAATTCCAAGAGTCTGTATTAGAGGATGGCTAAAATACATATGAAGTATAATAAAATGAGTACTATTACTTTTTTCCTCAGTTGAATCATCTTTCCAACTCAGAAAGATTAAAACTTGCCAATTATGAAGACAACTGAAACAGTTTAAAGCAATCAAGTCAAAGTCCCCTATAAATTATTCCCTCTCAGAATAAAATACTAGAGAATATGATTTAGTTAGGAAATCATCATAGCCTTTGAGACATGACTGGCAGTAAATGCAAAAGTCCTTTTTATAAATGTACAGCATCAGCATTTCCCTGTAGACTTACCTCTCTCAGTAATAGAATGAAGGACGCAAAGTAGAAGACATACACCATTCCCACTAGCCAATGCAGAAACATGGTAGTACCTGGAGCAGACTGAAAGCTCAGTTCTCGATCTTTCAGAGTAGCATCAAACATTTCCTGAGCCAAAAGAGGACAGGTAAGAGATGTGTGCCCCCTACATTTGCAAAGTTAACATTTCCATCTTCTAGGAAATAAATAATCAATATGCATGCGAGGAACGATTTCCAGAAATGCTATTTATTTATGTCATTTCATGGTGTCATAGAGCTATATACAAGACTGGCTACTGCTTCAGATATAAGGAATGATAAACCAATTGATAAAAGCTTTATTAAATTGATTCTATTAAAGAACTATTTTTTATGAATGTAAAACCTTCTTTTCTTGGTTACAGGTCTGCATTCTCAACAAGTTTTAAAAGTAAGGTATGGGAGGGTAAATGTTATCTCAGAACCAAAGGCAGCTTTTCTACACATAAAATATTTTTGAAACAATCAAGAACTGCTTATCCCTAACAGCAATTAAAGAGTATAATCAAGACTGAGCATCTTAGTTAAACCAAATGATTAGAGTGGAATTTATTACTACAAAGATAGTTTCCTTATCAAATTATTCTCTATGTATATATCTTAGCATTATCTATAAAAATTTGAGAGCGCAAAGTGGGCAATAAAATTCTCCACTAGTTATTAGAAAGATTTCAGCCAAAATATCCTGACATAAAAAATTTGCACAAAGCCTCAAAAAACTCAGGTACTCTAGAAAAATTAACATTAAGATTCTATACTAATACACTTGTCAAAAGAATAGGCAAATTATCAAATATTTACTTTCCTTTAAAAAGAACCTATACTGAAGACTTCCTTTTCTGAAGCTTTGAAATTATGCTATTATACAATAATGAATACTCAACTTACCAAGGAACAGATATCCAGCCACCAACCACAAATGAGAGGGAATACTCCAATTTCTACCACCACTAACAAAGAGACCTTAAGTGAAAATAAAGGTCATCAGTATCACCCAA
This sequence comes from Sapajus apella, assembly GCF_009761245.1. Classification (NCBI taxonomy): domain Eukaryota; kingdom Metazoa; phylum Chordata; class Mammalia; order Primates; family Cebidae; genus Sapajus; species Sapajus apella. The sequence goes on from NW_022436951.1 coordinate 31,937,647, forward strand.
GTGTAGGAGAAATCATTTCCAATCTTAAGTTATAACAGGAATTACCTTAACAACAATATAGCAGACTCCTAGTAAGCGACGAGACCTATGAAATTTCACAAGGGTTGCCAAGCCCTACAGCATCTAGTTAAGGAAAAATTGAGTAAAGGTACAATGAAACAGGCAACTACTTAGTATTTTTTGACAGAATTAATTTATTTCACATTTTGTCTACACTGACCCTTACCGCAAATACCTACAACTCTCACTAAGAGAACAAGGAGAGAGACAAGTTTCACCATTAATGAAGAGTTCTTTGGCATGAATAAGATTACTGAATACCCAAGTTGGTTCATTAAAGGATACATGACAAATTATCAGTGTTATTGCTAGAAGTATATACCCAACTATGGTGGTAATTAGGCCTTCAAAATGAGATGCTTGGACCTGGAAATAAAAAAAAGTAAAAACAAAATTTAATTTTACCACATGTCCTACACCCCAGTTTTCCCATATTAAACAATCCAAATGAATAAAAGTGAACTGTCTAGACAATTTGTAACTAAAAAACAACTGTAAAATCCCCTTTGGATGACATCTCTGAAAATCAGATTCTCTCACTGTTATATATTTCTAACAAATGAAGAAAAAATAACACTTTACCCAAGGAGACAAAATAAAAGTAGAGTGAATTAAATTTTACAAAAACAAGAGCACTGTAATACATCAGCCTGCCCTTTATTCTCACTCTAAAGCAGATTTGCTAAAGACTAACCACTGAAAGCAGGAGCATACTGCTCAAGTCGCCCACCAGCTTGGTGATATCCCAGCCACCTCATTTCCTACCACTAGAAATAACTGTTCAAGTTTCCCTTGCTCTGCAAATCTGTTCCATTTTCAACTTACAGACAGTAAGAATTCTGAAAGTAACAATGCCTATTGGTATTTTTTGGTTCCCAAGTTTTAGACAGCAAGTGGCAATAGCTTGGAAAGTCAAAATTTTTCAAAACACTGATCTGAACCTTCTAAGTTCTTGCATTCGACTAGTGATAATCAGAGGTGTACTAAATACTATAACACTTCAGAATGTGATCTCTCTGGTCTCACATATACAAACTGAGCAGATGATCCCAGATAGTCAACTCTTCCTTAAAAGACTGAATTATTCTAGGGCCTGAAGAGAAGTAATAATCCTTCCAAAATTTATTTACCTCTGAAAAATAATAATAAAATGTCAAAATTAAGCACTCTAGAAAACACTAAAACCCATCATTCCAATAGTCTACCCTTTTAAACTTGACTGATACATTGTTACTTTTCTAAATTCAGCAGGGGGCACCTGGGGAAAGGGAAAGAGAATATACAAGTTCATGAGATGAATGGAAAATCAGCTTGTGTAAAACTTTCCTATAGTATGCCTCAGGCCCACCCAGCTGAATGGATTTTAGAGCACATTTTCATTAGTTAGCGACATGACCACTATCTCTTGAGCCACTGTTATTTTTTTTTTTTTTTTTAAAGAGTAAGACAGTATTGGCTAACTATTCCCTTGCATAATGCCAATTGAGAAATGAAGTAACTCTTTAGAATACTATTTGATTATCTGATTAATATTTGATTAATAAATAATCAAATTTGGGAGTAATGAATGAAAGTAAGTTTGTAAAAGTATTATACTCACATGTTCTTCAAATCCCAAACCAACAAGGGAGAAATGACCAATATGGTAAGGGCAAAATGCTAAAAGGGGGGGAAAATTCAATAAAAACGTCAACATCAGAACAATGAACACTCCTACTACAATCCCCCACTAAAAGGAATGAGGGCTTCTTGGAGAAATGAAAGATTCCAGAACTAGGCTAAAAATATACTGCCTAGGACATTCTCTGTAACTAGAGAACAACAAAGTTATTAAGGTCTAATCGGGCCATGCCAAAACAACACAGAAACCACTGTGAAAACAGGCCTGAGAGGATAATATGAGCATCAAAAAAGAATAACGACCAAAACTGATGGAAAAACACTGAACATATACAAATCCATGAGCTTATGATGCTCAAGAAAGGAAAAGCACAAAATTATAATAATCATGAAAAGAGAAAAGGCAACATCAAAGAACAGTTTCATGTTTTGGAAGCACTTAGCACACCAATGGGAGTAGTTAATGTACCAATTCCTTGTTCTGAAAACTAAAATTAAGGGGGAAAAATATGAGCATCTGTCCTACTTGTCCTGGACAAACAGGTTCGGGTTGACCAAAGAGATCCAAATTGATAAGAATTTCTTCTTCTTTATGGAAAAGCCAGTCAATAAATGTAAAAAAATTGACAATTTAAAAATCACCATTTTGCCACCCTTAATGAAGTAAATGATTCTGGCAAGAATCATCACGAGCTAATAAAAATCATTAAGTGGAAGGTTGATAGAGCACTATAAGACACAAAAATATCACTCCCAACAGACTACTTTCTAATGGTAAAGGAAAAAATAAAACCTAAGATTAGAGGCTCAGGTTAATATCACCTGAATCCAGTGATAAAAGTGGACAATCCAATACCATGTACCTCAGCTCCTCACAAATCATATTAATAGGCACAGTGTGACCAGTGAACAATTTGTCCCAGATGTATCAAACCTGAATCTAATAAGGCCCTTTGATCTGACTTCAGGTTTAAGAGAAATATGGGAGACAAAGGATAAAGGCAGAGGATATCCAGGAAGCAGATGGACAGGAGGAAGTTAACCTAAACCCAGCAACGAATCAATGGCCAAATAGGGTGGGTTGGGGGAAGCAAAGAGAAGAGTACTCTAGATTAAAAGACTGACAACTTGGGACTTAACAACTAAAAGTAATATGTGCACCTTATTTGGATCTTCATTAAAATAAACCAATGCAAAATGGTATCTAAAGGGACAACCCAGAAATTTTAAATATGATGGATTATTAGGAAATATTAAAGAAATTCTAGTAATTTTGTAAGGTGAAATAACGGCATTATGGCTAAGTAAGAAAATTTAAAATCTTTATTGAGAATTTTTACAGTCTTCTTTTTCCTCAAGTCTTTCTGGCCAAATTTTACTTCATTCTTAATAATAAAATATAGTTGTCTTTTCTTTATGGTAGAAATAACAGCATAATAGATTACTAGGGAAGTGGGGAACTCAATCATGAAGGCAGAAATCAGAGTGAACCTACTAGGGATCTGGCTTCTAACCCTTTCTCAGTATTCCATGGTAGTAATCTTTTTTTTTTTTTTTTTTTTTTTTTGAGACAGTGTCTCACTCTGTCACCCAGGCTGAAGTGCAGTGGTGTGATCTTGGCTCACTACAACCTCTACTTCCTGGGTTCAAGCAATTCTCTGCCTCAGCCTCCCAAGTAGCTGGGGTTACAGGCACCCGCCACCATGCCCGGCTAATATTTTGTATTTTTAGTAGAGACAGGGTTTCACCATCTTGGCTGGTCTTGAACTCCTGACCTTGTGATCCACCCACCTCGGCCTCCCAAAGTGCTAGGATTACAAGCATGACTCACTGCACCCGGCTGAATCTTTCTGAACATGTATCCTCAATATGTTTAAATTCATTTACAAATTACATATATATATATATATATATATATGTATTAGTTTACTAACATACTGTGTGTACTATAAAGCATAAGAAATTTTAAAAGGCAAAAAGAAAAAATTGTATGTTGAATTTTGCCTATTTTGTTCTCATATCCCAGTCTGAAGATGACTCAACTAGGCCCTTGGGAGGGCCAAGTTTTAACTCTATTTGCAGATGTATTAAATAATTATTAACCTTAAATACCAGGTGCAACAATTAATTTCCATCCCATTATACACAAACTAACGGAAAGGCATCCTGAAATTAAGGATAGTTTCTCAAGATCGTCGCCTTCTGCAGGAAGACCAGAGCTTGGTCAGATTACATTTCTGCAAAGCATATAACTACAAGAGCCAAAAAACTGCCTGTAGAAAACTTCAAGCAGAGCAACCCATGCAGGAAAAAAACATGAGGGTGTTTAATCCCAATGATTAAAAGAAAAAGTATGTTCCTAATGGAAGAAAACTTACTTTATTTCAAAAGATCCTAACTATGTAATAAAACATAAGTTTACTAAGAAATTTTTTTTCACAGTACAAGCTCAGGAGCTTATTAGAAAAAACTTTACTTAGATTTGATTTCTATAAATGAGAGTTCTTATTTGTATAATTCATGTTTTAAATGTGACCTGTTTCTCCAAACATCAATTTAGCATTAAGATTTTCTGCAAGAGTAAAGACTTAAATCTGTAATTTTTTCTCTCAAAAAAATAAAAATAAAGTCAAGATCAAACAGTTTCACAGTCTATATATGAATTATTTTACCTAATGAAAAATAAGCGCAGAATAACATACAGACACCCCCATATGCAAGCAGAACGAAGAATGAGCTTCCTATTAAATTTGCACCTTTGTGAGTGTCTACTAAAAATTAAGAAATCAATGCAGGTTATGCAAAATACTTTGTTAGCAAAATACAAATCAATTTCCCTTTGTCTTTTACAGATAATATACAGAAATCAATTTTTTGTCTCATCCTCAGTCCAAACATTCAAAGCCCCTTAGACCACATGGCTTCTTATTAAAGACATCTGCTTTACAGGTCACAATGTAGTCCCCAACAGAGCAAATAACTTGGAATTTGGTGGAAGAAGCCTGGAGAAATCTCTACTCAACCTCTTCAGCAGAGCTGAGGGGTAAATCACAGGTACTAAGGAAGGAATTGTTCATAGATTATCCCTATATAGAGATATGCTGCCTGAGGTCTCAGACACAAATCATAGGACCCCTAACAATAACCCCATTCTATCAGACTCTACCTCCTCATCCCTAAAAGATACAGAAACTGAACTCTAAGGCCTTGATTTACTCAATTTAGTTTTCCTTACCTCTTCTGGAAAGGAGAGAAACCTCATCAACAGTGTTTCCTCAACCTCACCTTTCTTTCTCCAATACTCCCAATGGGAGGGACTATTGTGTGTTGTCACAGAATCTTCACAGCTGCCCTCACAGAAGTATTTGGAAGTGATTTTGCATGTGCTGGAATCTGGTTCTAAGGGGCACTCACATTTGGGGAAGGCTTACTGCCTTCCCACAAGTCTACATCCAGCTCTGATAACAGCTCCCAAGTCAAGGTCTCTAGAAGGCCTTGGTCAGGAATTTGACAGATGAAAACAAGATCTTCTGCCACAGGGAAGAGCACACAGACAATCAGCACAAAACTAATTTCAGAAGTAGAAAACTGTATATTCTCAAGTCAGTCTAAAACCAGATTCTACAAAAAAAGACACAAACGCCCAACAGAAGCAGAGACAGGTAGGTAACTGCAGTCACTACTGCTTGAGAAAGTATCTGTCTGTCTGGGGCCCATCTACACAGGAGTCCTATATGAAACTATTTTCATATACCACTTAGTATTTATTCCTATGCAAAAAAATTAAAAAATTAAAAATAAACCTATAATAAGGCTCCTACAAAACTAAATTCCTACCGTAATATTATTTAAAAAAGCACAAACACAACTTACCAAAAACAAGAATGAACAGTGTATTTAAAGATACCACCCAGAAGACATGTTCCTAAAGGAAAAAAGCATCAATAATGCATATTGAATTCATATTTAACATATGTTTAACTGGACTACTCCACTTATTTAGCTATAGCCAAATACTAAAATTAGCTAAGACTGAAATTTTCCCTCTATTGTTTTGGGATTTCAATCTAGAAATATGTAACTTTCATTTTTCATTAACTCAACTAAGCCTAATAAAACTCAAAGTTCAAAATATTACATGTAGAAAAAACAAATTCATTTATAAACATTTCCTTTTTAGAAATAATCTATGGCAAATTACACAGATGTTAATAATACTGGATTTCATTTAAATTAAATGACACTGAAAAATTCCAAATGGAGAAAAATTTGAAAGCCAAATTAATTATAAACATCATGTTAATGTCAACTGCAGTGTTTCTTTCAATGTCCACTCTGCTTTCGGGACACCTGCAGGGTCACTACTGCCTGGCTACCTCCCCTTTGGAAAACTCTAGCTTATTCTCCTCTGGTCTCTCCACTCCCTATGTTGCCCTGGCTTTCTTTGTCCTGTCTCACCTAACCATCTGGTTCCCCTCTCACAGTTACGTACTGCCACGTCTGTGACAGCTATCTGCCTATTCCTTCAGCCATGTTACACACACTTTATGCCCTATGCTGACACTGACCAGACTGTCCATGTCAATTCATTCATGCCCACAACCTTCCCCAACCATCAAGTTAAAGGATCCTTCCAGAGAGCTTTTGTTTAAAGATTTCTCTGTTCAGGTCCCCTAATTGTCTACAAATCCAATCAGCTAGAAGGGTGATTAGTTTGTAAATGACTACTACATTTCTTCTCACTATGTTGGCTCAATTTTTCCAACCTCTCTGCCTTCATGGCTCCTAAATTTTCTCTCTCCCCAACATTTTTTATGCTTCAACATCTAAGTTAATCTTCGCTGAAAATTTCCTGCTGACAAACTCTGTTCCACTAAGAAACGCCTAATCAAGCCCTCTTTTGTGCCCCTCTTGTGTCCTATGCACACTTTCTGTCACTGAGTCTAACACATACCTCCAAAACATTCCTTGTTTATGTGTTCATTTCTCTCTACCACACTATAGAGCAACTTTGAAAACAGGGACTCTGTTTCATTCATCACTGAATTCCCCAGTGCCTATCACAATAGCTGGCACACTATAGGTATTAAATATTTTTTACTGAATGAATTCACCCTGTGAAAGGTTTTTCCAATAACTCACATGGGTTTGAGTCAACACCACTACCTCAATGACTTCTGTCCTTCATTTATGAGGAACTGATGGGGTAAGAAATATAAATTGGTATGTGGCCATATAATGCTTTCTATACTGACTGTGATCAAACCATGGCTAGACACTCATTAATATCACATTCCCACAAAACTGTGGAATTATATCAGGTATGTTCCTAAAAATCCACACACTGTTAAATTCAACATCCTCATCTGCAGCCAGCCTGAAGAGAAGGCCAACACTGAGGACAGCAAAGGAGATCGACAGAGATATCTGGGACTCTGATGACATTGTTAGGCCTATAGATCAAGCAACCCTCAAGCCCATTTTTCCGCTGGACTTCCTGTTAAATTAATGTCTCAACCAGTAGAGCTTCTGCTACCTGCAAGAACAAGTCTTCTTTAAAGAACAAGTTCTTTAAAGAACTGCTCCTCACCTTAGAGTTGCAATCTTTACTAATAAGGCAGAGTTCCTAGGTAAAGACAGGTGGTGTTCAGCAAACAGGAAAACCTAACATCAGCCTGGGGGCCTTTCACTGTGAAACTATGCAAAACTGCTTTGCTTCCACCAGTACAGGCAATAAACACTGCAAAATGAAACTTTAAAAGAAGACCAAGTTCTTTTTAACTACCATTAACTCTGGAGTTTATTTTCTTTGCTAAAAATCAAATATTTAATAATTTTTTAAAAATAGTTATTGCTTATATGCTTTTTCAGTATTTTCAGCACACAAAACATATAATCTTCAACATATAAAGTAAGCAAAAGCCAAAGGGCATCTAGACCTTCACCACATACTAGAAATGTGAAGTTTCCAAATCACTAAGATAACTCCAATTCTGTTATTAAAAAGAATTAGTTTTACTTACCAGAAAAACTAGTGATCCATCAAGTCCTAGCATCTAAAATAAACAAAAATGATATGCATTAACTCAAGATGCAACAGAATTTTCTAATTTATGAAAAAAAAACCACATTTTCTTTCAACATCTTTACACATAGTCCTCCATCCACTACTTCCCAATACCTCCTATCATTTTCAGAAAATAAAAAAATTTGTTTATGAGAGTTTTATATTTTGGGTCTCCTTTTATTCAAAACTATGAGATTTATAAAGTCTAAAAAAATTCCATCTTGGATTTGTTACGGAAGATATAGAGCTAATCAAGACTTCATAATACAACTGTATTATTTTGTCAACTAAAGCATGAAAATACTACTTAAATTTAAATAGTTACTTTGTTTTTCAAAAGTCCACAATTTTAGGCAAAACATTTTGTAAATGGAGCAAGGTTTTGTAAGATACAAAAAAAGCCACAAACATCACAATAGTTTCACCACAAAAAGTATATGACTTAACTTTCTCTAGGAATGAAAATTCTGGTAACTTTTCATCAACTGTAACTATAAAGTTAGTGTATACATCTAAATATATCAAAGTTTAAAATATATTTTAGGATTAAAACACCAGGATACGTGACAGAAAAAGGTCGTACTCTTTCCCATGTAAGCTCTTCAGCAGCTCGGTCCCATTCTAAAGCATTCCAGTTCATGTCATCTGAAAATATAATTGCAATTTAAAGGTTACTGATGGAACTTGAACTAAAAATAATAATTAATAAAAAATAGTAAAATGCACTAAAAATAGTAAAATTTAGTAGTTTGTAAGCTGTTGTTCAGAAGCTAAGCCACATTTCCATACTGAGTATTTGCTTGTCAGGGAACAAATAAGAATTAAAACATACATATAAATAAATAATACATATAAAAGAAGGTAATCCTAGATTGAGATAAAAGCTAGAAAAGGAATAAATAGGGTTATGTGAAAGAGAGGAATTCAATAGCTCTAAGTCAGGAAAGAATCTGGCAGATATGAGAAAAGTAAGGAAGCCAGGGGACTAGGACATTCTGAATGACGATGAGGGTAGTAGACAGACAGAAATCAGATCAACAGGAACGTGGAGTCTGGATTTTATTATTTAGTAATATAATGGGAAAATTACTACAAGATTTAAAGGCAGCAGAGTAATATGAACTATGTGGAGCAAGAATGGAAGGAGAAAGAATAGTTAGGAGCTACTATATTAGATCAAGAGAGAGAAATAATGGCCAGGCCCTAGGGTAGCAGCAGACTGCATTCTTAGAGCCTCTGACCACTCCTGCAAAGGCCCCCGGTTCCCATTACACAAGTCACTTTCTCTCATCCTTCAGAGGTCTCAGCTCAAATATAACATACTCTGAGCTATCTGGGAAACCTTATTTAAAATAGGTCTAGGCGAGGCACAATGGCTCATGCCTGTAATCCTAGCACTTTGGGAGGCCGAGGCAGGAGTATCACTTGAGCCCAGGAGTTTAAGACCAGCCAGGACAACAGGAAGAATTCATCTTTACAAAAAAAAAAAAATTAGCTGGGCATGTTGCACACACCCGTAGTCCGGGCTACTTGGAACTGAGGTGGGAGGATCGCTTGAGCCCAAAAGGTCAAGGCTATAGTGAGCTGGGTTCGTGCCATTGTACTCCAGCCTGGTGACAGAGCAAAACCTTGTCTCAAAAAAATTAAATAGATCCCTCCCCAACAGCATCCTCAGAGCAACATGCACAACACTTATCACGACATGTATTTGCTACTTCTTCACTAAACCAGAAACTTTGGGAATGCAGCAGCGTAATGTTTTGGTCACAGTTATATCCTTAGTGTCTAACATTGCCTAACACAAAGAGACACTCAAATATCAGGCATGTCAAGTAGACCCAGAGACAGTGCAAAGCTTGACAGGAAAACTGGTGGGAGGGAGGGAAGGAAGTGAGTGACCAACAGCTGACGGGCAGACCCTGTCCTTGGCCTTTTTTTTTTGAAGATGGAGTCCTGTTCTGTCACGCAGGCTGGAGGGCAGTGGCGAGATCTCGGCTCCCTGCAACATCCACTTGCTGGGTTCAAGAGATTCTCCTGTCTCAGCCTCCCAAATATCTGGGATTACAGGCACACACCACCACACTCAGATATTTTTTGTATGTTTAATAGAGATGGGGCTTTGCCATGTTGGCTGAGCTGGTCTTGAACTCCTGACCTCAGGTGATCTACCTGCCTCCTGTCTTGAATCTCCTTTTACATTCTAGAGTTAACACTACTAGAACATGAGACATTTGATTTCTTTAGATGGCGCCTTGTCTTCAGTATACACTTCAAGATTCTTTTTCAATTTTAAAAGTTGCACTGACTCAAGGAACATGGAAAGAGAAAAGCAAATAAATGAGGTAAATCTGTATCAAAGTCCTTTATTTTCAAAAAAGTAGTACCTAATCCAACTTAAAAAATAACTTCCTCCTATCTATCCTATAAAAAAAGTCCTGTGTAAAAAGGATTTTAAAACACAAAACATGCCATTTCATAGAAAAAAAACATATTTATGCATATGTACTTCCATAAATGCCAGTGTGCCAAAATAAAGTAAAAATAAGTTAAAATTTCAGAACATTAAAATTTGGAAATGCCAGTTCTTTTCCTCTATGCAAATTGAGAGCAGATTTGCAGTGCTGAAGAAAGAGGACATACAAGCAGCCATTACCCTGAGCTCCATTATTAGCATCTGCCACATCTTCCACACCAGCATCATCTTCCTCCTCATTCTCCTCCTCCTCCTCTTCTGCCTGGTCATCCTGGGCCTCAGGGTTTTCCCCCACCACTGCATTCTCAGCTGGTGGGTTAGCAGGCTGATCAGCAGCAACATTTTCTGCACCATTTCCTCCTGCTGGAACCTAAAAATCACAGAAAAGTCCAGAAATTTAGATCTACTTCTCTGTTTTGCTGTTTCCAAATTACATTATTCTTACATTAAAAAAAAAAAAAAAAAATCAGACCAGGTATAGTGGCTCATGCCTGTAATCCCAGCACTTTGGAAGGCTGAGGCAGGCGGACTGCTTGAGCCCAGGAGTTCGAGACCAGCCTGGGCAGCACAACAAGACCCTGCCTCTACATAAAATTTAAAAGTTAGCCAGGCATGGTGGTTTGTGCCTGTAGTCCCAGTTACTCAGGAGGCCGAGGTAGGAGGATCTCTTGAGCCCGGAGGTTGTGAGGCTGCAGTGAGGTATCATCATGCCACTGCACTCCAGCCTGAGTGACAGAGCAAGACCCAATCTCAAAAACCCAAAACAAACAAAAAAACTAGAAAACAAATATAAACTCTAATAAATTTTTTTTAAAAAAGAAAATCTTTCAAAGATATCTTTTTTAAATGTATCCAATGTGCGATCAATTTTAGTATATAAGAACATAACCTCGCTTCATGTACATATTTACTTGGTATAGTTAAGGGATCAACAGTTCACAAAGCATCACAGAAAATGGTTAAGAAATCTAGCTCTCTTAAAAATAACCTTTTTATAAAATGTCTTTTGTCTTTACTGACAACATCAGGGATGAAAATACACTTTTTAAAAACCTTATATATATGTACATAAAGAATTGTTTTATATATACATACATATATAAAATTCTCTGTTATCAGGAAATGTTTTCAAATTTCTGCTCAGTGGGTAAGACTGTGCATATGGACTTTAGTATAGCCCCTAATGCTGTTTCCAATCCAGCTAGAAAATTAAGAGGCAAAATCATAATATCACTTGCTTGATTTTTCACATCTCTCTTAATCTTCACCCAAACCTTTCCACTGCCCTTCTTTGTAATAACAAATGAGTTATGAGGGACATGGAAGTCAAGAGTTTGAGTCTTAGTGAGAGACAATAATTTCCATGACCTACCTAAATAAATTTTGGGGTAGGGGAGTTACCTCATTTTGGTGATGTCCTGCAGCATTGAAGGGTGGAGCAGCATGCTCCAACCAAATTGGTGCTCCCCCATGGACTATCTGCTCTCTCAACCACACCAGGCTGATGAATGCACACAGGGTACATGTCACCACAAAACAACCCTGCAAACAATCTGCCAACAAATTTTCCCTATTAAAAAAAAAAAGTACATATAATTACTCAAAAGAACACTTAAAATTAGGAAAACAAAGGTAAAAAGTTTCCTTTTACACTAAAGTCTCAAATAAAAACAAAAAAGCCAGAAAAATAAATCATAATTTTTTGGATGAAAATCTCAAGTTTCTCCAAAAGAATTATTTGTGATGAAGGTGAAATTCTAATATGAGAACCTATATATACTTGTATTATATATATACTTGTATTATATATCTTAATATATATCTAAATAATACAAGTATATATACTTGTATTATATATCTTATTTATATATCTTATTTAGGCATCAAATACCATCAGAACTATATGGAAATTAGCTATCCATAGCCTATCTTTTGTACATGGCCTAGAAACAGAAAGGCACAAGCAGAAAAGACAAAAGCAGCCTAATACCCGACAAAAGCCATGCATTAAATTTATCTAATTTACCAAAGGTTAAAAACTCTGTCCAACTCTAAGAATTTCTGTATCTTTACACAAGTTTTAAAACTTGATTAGCTGACACCTGAACCCACACAAATTAACAGAATCATCAAATCAGAAAAGAGGAGCACCCCCAGAAAAACCTAATGACAACATTAAATAATGAAGGCTGAGAAATATTCAGTATGCCATGCGTGAGACAAAGAGGTCTATCATAAATTTTATAGAAGTTTGTCACACTTGGCCAGGCGTGGTGGCTCACACCTGTAATCCCAGCACTTTGGGAGGCCAAGGCAGGCAGATCGCTTGAGGTCATAAGTTTGAGACGAACCTGGCCAACATTGTGAAACTCCATCTCTACTAAAAATATAAAAATTAGCTGGGTATGGTGATATGAGCCTATAATTCCAGCCTGAGAGGCTGAGCAGCAAAACTGCTTGAACCCAGGAGGCAGAGGTTGCAGTGAGCTGAGATTGAGCCACTGCACTCCAGCCTGGGTGACAGTGTGAGACTCCATCTCAAAAAGCAGAATCACCTGAACTCAGAAGGCGGAGGTTGCAGTGAGCCGTGATTGAGCCACTGTATTCCAGCCTGGGTGACAGTGAGACTCAACTCAAAAAAATCTCAAGCTGGAAAAAAAAAAGAAGTGTTTCACTTAGAAAGCAAATGAAGTTTTGATGCTAACTGCAAATGCACCAAAGTATATTAGTTTCTCAACAAATCCAGAAAGGTGAAGTATGCTTCCTTTAGTAATCATACAAGAAAATGCACCAAGTATTGTCATACTGAGGACCATTTTGTCCTTTTCCTCTATTAAGAGGCTTAGCTTTCCTTCCCTAGTTCATGTTTATGATTTCAGAATTATTCAGATAACTCAAAAATCTCTGGAACGTTAGCCCTCAGAAAATCCAGCATTTTAATGGAATCACGTTTTCCCTCCATAGAAAACCACAGGAAGTGTCAATTTGGTAGACCTTGACCCAGCAGCTCCAAACTTTAACTAAATCGGCATGGGCCCTAGGAGAATACTGTCTTCAATATGCCCTAAATCAAGAGGAATTCAAACTACCACCTTACTAAGGAACTCTCCAGGCCATTAAATTCTTAAAGGTTGGGACCAAAATATCCCCTTTACATCTTCTTTGCCATCAGCAATAATCCTTTTTATTACAGATATTAAACATTTGGTGACAAACTCTAGAGTCCTTTTCCCTTATTCCTTCAATCTGGGCTGGTTTTGTGAGTTCTAGACAAAGGTGATGCTGTCCAAATTCCAGAGGTCAGAAGAGGGCTTGCAAGCTTCCATTCTTGCCCTTTTAGAATGCTGCCCTGAGACTACCATGTAAAGCCCCACTAGCCTTCTAGAAGATAAAAGGCCTTAGGAGGAGAACCAAGACATCTCAGACAAACCACCTTAGATCATTAAGTCCCAGTAAAACAGCTCAGTGACCTAGACAAGCCTAATAGATGAAAGGCTCAGCTGAGCCCAGCCCAAACTGCTGACCCCAGAATTATAAGCAAATAAAATGGTAGTTGTTTTAAGCCACTAAGGTTTGGGACAGTTTGTTTTGCAGCAATAGATTAAGTGATACAGTGCACCTACAGATGACCTCAATTACTGAGTTACGGAATATATAGCAACTAATAAGACATTACGGAAATTTAAAGTAAAATTTTGCAGAAAAAAATCTATAGAGAATATAAAATATTATTCAGAAAAAAAGTAAGTTTAGTTACAACTTCTATGAGAAAAACTAGCTCGATTTTTCAAACTGTAAAAAAAACCAAGCCATGTTTATAATTTCTTTCGACTATCCCCATCAGGCCTCCAGTGTTCCTCTGGAGTCAACGAGTAGCCTAATGAAAGCAATTCAAGCAACCCTCAAGCCAATCAAGTCAGAGGGAAAAAGAAGCCTGCCGATATAAGTCAAGCAACAATGCTTAATGTCAAGATACAGTAAAGTAACTACAGGCAAGTTTTAGCATTTATATTCTAATAATTATGGAAAGATTTTTAAAAATAAACCTGAGTTCAAATGTGTATATTAACAACACGTTAAAATTAACTCTTGGCCAAACACAGTGACTCACGCCTGTAATCCCAGCACTTTGAGAGGCCCAGGCGGGCAGATCACTTGAGGTTAGGAGTTTAAGACCAGCCTGGCTAACATGGTGAAACCCCATCTCTACTAAAAATATTTTAAAAAAATAGTTGAACTTGGTGCCACACGCCTGTAATCCCAGCTACTCAGAAGGCTGAGCCAGGTGAATCACTTGAACCCAGGAGGCAGAGGCTGCAGTGAGCTGAGATTGTGTCACTGCACTCCAGTCTGTGTGACAGAGCCAGACCCTGTCTTAAAATAAATAAAAATTAGCTCGTCATGGTGGTGGGTGCCTGTAATCCCAGGTACTCGGGAGGCTGAAGCAGGAGAATCACTTGAACCCAGGAGGTGTAAGTTGCAGTGAGCAGAGATCGCATCACTGTACTCTACCCTAGGTAAAAGAGAGCAAGACTGTCTTAAAAAAAAAAAAACAAAAGAACTTTCCTTTTATGAACATAAGACAGTAGTATGTATCTTAAACTGCATGACAGCCTATTTAAAAAGTCATTCCATCATTACAAAACAGTCCCATAAAAAACATATATTTTAAAAGAAATGTCATTTACATTTATCAGCTACTTCTACTGCAGCTATAACTGTTAGTATAATAGACATAAATTATTTGTCCTCAAAACACATTTACAAATTATAACAAAAATAAATATGCGAAGAAAAAAGCAAGCATCATCTATACCATGCAATGTTTGTCACACAGGTTCAATACTCACGTTGACAGCATATCTAATGGCAGTGTCAGTAGTGAGCTCACGGAGCCAGTAAACAAGCACTTGTAGATGCGGCCTACCAAAAAAAAGCATGATGGCATACAGTCACAACTTGCATCATGAACTCATAGAGCTGCTCAAGAAAGCACAGGTTAAGTGGAACGCCACAAATGCCATTGAAATAAACATTTAGTCTTTACAAGCCTGAGTCTCAAAATACGAAAATTTTAAAAACATGGTCAAGCACAAATATAGTCACAATGAAGAGTAAATGTTACACAGTCACGTTTACCATTTAGATTCTCTCTAGGTTTGCTTGCTTTTTTTTTTTTTTAACTGAATGAGCTTAGATGTTTGAAAAGAAAAATCTAAACTGAAGATCTCCAAAATTACAATATAAATCATTTTTTAATTCTAGAATTCCAAAATTCATTAAGTCTGCTCACAAAAATAAAAGGTTTCCATTTTGGAGGTACAAGTCTTTGAAATTAAGAGAATTTTTCAGTAGAGTATGTACTGCAATGCCATAAATGGAAACCTGACAATATTTTAAAAGCACAGATTCACAGGTCCTCTAAAATACAGAACATATTATCCCAAATTCTGGCCATTTAGAGAAAGACAAAGTATGAGTAAATGCACTGTTACTCCCTTACCATCTTTGTCAGAAAAGGCAGAAAGTCTTTTAGTCAGAAAGGCAGAATTCTAGACAGAATGAGATAACAGACCACAGATTTGAAAATGGGGCACAAGAATAAAAACCTGAGGCTTTCTTGCAAACCAGTATTTGTTTATTACCTTAAGCATTCCCTATAAAACCTTGTATCAGAAATTTTCAGTGACTTAAATGGCGTTTTCAAAACCAAGTCAAAATGGAAAGGTAAAAAAAGATTTCTGTAATAAAAATTATTTACATATGTGTATAAAATACACGAGTATGCTTTTAACAATGTAAAACTGACATCAAACCAAATGCTTAGATAGGTAAATGAGTTCATATGCAGTAGTCCCTAATACAGTGCTGTGCATCATTAAAAAATTAGTAAGACAGCAGAACACGCACTTAAAATGGAAAGACAGCCAGGGTACAACGGCAAGGTAAAGAGAAAAGTTCCAGAATATGTATCATGTGATGTAATTTAAATTACACGTGTGTATCTGAATATAAACAAGTTAGAACAGAAATCAAGCTTGTGATTAATAACTGTGTTAAATCTTGTAAGTCTTTACTTTTGCCTATTTGATCTACTGATTTCAGAGAGGCTCGTTAGTCTTCCACTATGGCTGTGAGTGCTTTACGTATTTCAAGGCCCAGTTTTCTAGTATATAAAATTTCTTTAATTCTATTTTCTTAATGGATTATGCCTTTTATTAATATGAAATATAATGCTTTGCCCCATTTAATGCATTTGAATGATATCTGACTGATTAACATTGCTCTGGCTTTTTGTTAGCCATTTGCTAGCAAAATTATTTTTCTATCTCTAAGTATTAACCTGTGCTGCTTTGTATATTCTCTTATAGTGCAAGTTTTATACCTACACATTTATGGAGTTCTCTTTTGTATTAGAGAACTCTAAACCCTTATGGTTACAGATATATTTATCTATTTCCCTACTTCCCTCCTCTGCTTTCCCTTCCTTTCCTTCCTGGCTTTGTTTGAAATTTCCAAATTTTATTTGCTGTTTCCCACTCCCAGTTCCCAGGATGAAAAACTGATCATCCTATTTCTATTCTTCTAGCAGTTGCCCTTGAGTTTTCTTATGTGTTTATTAAAGTACATTTTTACATAAATCTTAAGTGTACAGATGGGTGAATTCTTAAAATATGTATATCCTGGGTAACTACCACCGAAATCAAGATGTTCCATACTTCCAGCTCCCCAGAAGGCTCCCTCAAGCTCCTTCCGAGGCAACACCCCCTGCAAAAGGTAATCACTATTCAGATCTCTATTACTATAGATGAATTTAACCTGTTTTAAAATTTCACATACATTCAATCATAGAATTTTATGCCTGGCTTGTTTTTGTCAAAGAAGCAAAATTCATCTATGTTATTTCAGGTCACTATAGTCAGTTCTTTTTTCACTGCTATGTAGTATTCCATTGTATGAATAAACCACAATGTACCCATTCTACTATTAACAGGCATTTGACTGATTCTAGTTTTTAAGTACTATTCGTAAAGCTGCTGTGGTCATTCTTATATATATGTCCTTTAGTGAACAGAAAGTTCTTGTTCTGTTAGTTATATTCCCAAGAATGGAACTGCTAGATCGTAAGGTATCTGCAATATTCAGCCTCAGTAGATACTGCTGAACAGTTTTCTGAGAAGTTACAATATGTGCACTCCCCTGATCACTGTATACATGCTTCAGATGCTCTACATCCTAAGCAACATTTGGCACAGTCTACTCTTTTTATTTCTTGTCACCCTCCTTGTACATTTTTCTAATGATGCTGAGCACTTTTCCATGTGTTTATTGGCTATTGTTGTCCCTGGAATGTTGACTGGGTTCCAGACTCTCCTCAATAATAAAATAAGCAAATGCTCAAATTCCACATTCAGCATTGCAGAACCCACAGATAGGAAGGCTTAGTATATTTAGCTATCTTTCCAGAAATACCTGTTCAAACCTTCTGTCCACTGTTTAATTGGGATGTGCTTGCCTTTGTTATTGTTTTATATACTCTAGATATAAGTCCTTTGTTGGATATGTATACTACAAATATCTTCTCTCACCCCATGGCTGGGCTTGCCTTTCAAATTTTTTTTTTTATTATTGCATTTAGATTTTTGGGTACATGTGAAGAACATGCAAGACTGTTGCATAGGTACACACACGGCAGTGTGATTTTCTGTCTTCCTCCCCTTCACCTATATCTGCTGTCTTCCCCTGCTGTCTCTCCCCAACTCCCCACCCCCAACTGTCCCTCCCCTATTTCCCCCCAACAGACCCCAGTGTGTAGTGCTCCCCTCCCTGTGTCCATGTGTTCTCATTGTTCAACACTCGCCTATGAGTGAGAACATGCGGTGTTCAAATTTTTTTTTTTTGAGTGCCAGAATTCAATTGCCTTTTATTCTTAAAAGTGTCTAAGGATGAAGAGAAGTTCTTAATTTTAATTATGTTCAATTTATCAGTATTTTCTTTTATGCTTATTCACCTATATTTTATTTTACAAGTTTCTCTTTAACATTCACGCTCAGGCTTTTAATTCATCTCAAATTAATTTCTGTGTTAGGCTGAGATTGAGGTAATGATACGACTCATTTTTTTCTGTATGGCCATCTGGTTGTTGCTATACCATTTACTGAAAAGGCTATCTTTTTTCCACTGATCTTTGGTGGCACTTTTGTCGTTAATCATGTAACAATGTAGTTGTGAGTCTAGTTCTGGACTCTGGTTACTCTTGTATTTTTAATGCATAGTTACACTATATTTTTCTACCTACATCTAAAACATCTATAATCTCCCCACAAATGAGACAAGAAATTTTTAAAGCTTTAATTTCTACCTTCCCCTCACAATTTCTCCCACGTTAAGATCATCTGGAATTTTAGTTCCAGGCTGTTCCCCAAAACCTATTAATTATCGTAGACTAACAATTGAGCCTTAGCTATATGAAGGTCTTCTTTGTATCTCACATCCTTCTCTCCTTGCTCATTTAGTAAAGTATATCCTCAAACAGGTTTTTCAAAAAGGTTTAAGGTGGTAAATTTTCCAAACCTGTACATCTATTGAAACGAGTGTAGTTTCTCCTTCCATCTGAGAATAATTTGCAGGAAGGGAATTTTAGGTTCAAAAATGTCCAATTTTGAAGATTCCATTGTCTTCTGGCATTGAACATTGCTAATTTTAAGTCTGATGCCGCTCTTATTTTCTTTACTTTATAGGATAATCTGGAAGCATACAATCTCTATATCTCCATCACTAACACTTTACCCAGCTCTGGAAAACTTGAAACTGTGTTTAGGTTTGTGAAACTTTTCCTTTACCATGGCCAGCACTGTCTTTCTATCTAAAAGACACCAATTGTTTCCTCATCTTCACTAGACTAGCCTCCATTACTCAATATGTATTTCTCATACTTGTAACTACTTTGTCCCTCTGAGTTACATCCTGTGAGATTTCCTTGGTACAATTTTCTAGTTAACTCACTCTTCAACAGTACCTATATTCTGCTAGTTGGTGTATCTTCCAAGAATTTCATTTCCATATGTCATCAAGCTTATTGTATCATATTATAAGGAGACATGAAGATATTAATTACACTAATTAAAACTCTTGTTTAGCTCTGATGAATCTGTCTATATATTCTGCCACCCATATACCATCTACTTCTCTCCATGTCTATAAAAACAACAAAGAATCCAAGAGGATTGCGGGGTTGATTAGTACCAACCTCCCAAAGAGCTTCCTATATCTGAAAGATAAGCCTCCCAACTATTTAGGACCATTACATGCATGAGTACTTTTTAATTTTTATTTTATCTTGATTTTGTTGAGGCAAGTCTCACTCTGTCGCCCAGGCTGGAGTGCAGCAGCAGGATCTCGGCTCACTGCAACCTCTGCTTTCTAGGTGCAAATGATTCTTCTGTCTCAGCCTCCCAAGTAGCTGGGATTACAGAGGCATGCCACCACACCCAGCTAATTTTTGTATCTTTAGTAGAGAGGGGGTTTCACCATGTTGGTCAGGCAGGTCTCAAACTCCTGACCTCAAGTGATCCGCCCCCCTTGGCCTCCCAAAATGCTGGGATTACAGGTATGAGCAACCACACCCAGCCATGTAAGTATTTTTTTAAAGGACGGTTGCAGAATCCCAAAAGAATTCATCTTTTGCAGTCCTTGAAAGCTCCAGTATACTTCAAATCTAATTATGATTTGATTTTACTTTTTCAATTCTTTCATGAACTTTCATGGTTAGCCTCTCTGTATGCTGTGTTCTTTCCCACATTCATTCAAGAAACTGACCTGTTAAACTCATTCTTAGTTCAGTTGAACATCTTCAAAGTAAGGCTTTCCTAATACATGACATTACGGCGTCAAATAACTAAACATCATTCAAATAATAAAATGATACATATTGCTTTATAATATTAAATACTTCTGCAATGTTTAAATAACTCCAACCAGAGGCATGAATACTCACATGCTGTAAGAGGAACAACTCCCAACCATGCAAAGGCCACAAGTGTATAATGAAACCAATATCGTATTGCAGTACCAATACTTGTAACCAGTCCAGCAAATATGTCTTGAATTGGAAGCCGTGAAGGCATATCTGGAGAATAAACTATAAGCAGGAAAAAAGTACTTACAATTTCATGAATATTTGAAAACAGCTTAATTCATAAATATAAAATAGACATTAAACTTCCAATATTTACCTTGTGCTTAATTTTTTTCCTATTTAAAAAAATAAACCAAATAGTTACAATATCACATTCACCCAAGAAGTCATTCATGAGGTAAATCATATCCGAAATGTGGAAATCAACAAAATCCGAAATGAGCAGGAAAATTGTTCAGTAAATGTTCACATCCCTTGCTCATAGCCAAGAACCTCATACAAGGCCCATTTATACGTATTTTAACATTCAACCAATATAATCAACTGGATTCACAAACTATAAAACATATGTAAAGCAAGCAGGAGCAAAAGATGAAGCTGACAACATGCCATCAAAAAATAACTCCTCCAAATATAAGCATTAAATAGCACTCAAAAAGCACAACAGTCTGCAGCAGATCATTTCAAGTTGGTGCAAACATCCCACTGACATTTGTGAGCCACTTTCCCAATGTTAGCATAATGCTTAAAATTTCAAATGATAAATACGTATCTTCCCACTACTCTGCAAAATGTAGTGGGAAGCGAGAAAAAACCATTCTTTCTTCTGAATCATTCTGGACCATTCAGAAAAAGATTCTGCCACATTTTAGAAGGATTCCCTTTTAAAATGGTTCAATAAAAAACCATTGCTTATTATTAAAAAGCTCTACCACAGGTAGCTCAGAAGGAACATATAAAAAAAAACATACGGGAAACATACAGGAACGTCCAGGAAAAACAAACTCTTTGGCCTCTTTCTCCAATAAGGCCAAAACAAAAAATTAAAAGCAATGATCTAAAATTTATAAGAGCACTATCGCAAATGGTTCACCCCTATGAACACTGAGAAATAAACAATTAACAAATAGCAACTTCTTTTTTTTTTTTGGAGACAGATTCTCACTCTGTTGCCCAAGCTGGAGTGCAGTGGTGTGATCTCTGCTCACTGCAACCTCGGCCTCCCAGGTTCAAGTGATTCTCCTGCCTCAGTCTCCCATGTAGCTGGGGTAAGAGGTGCCCATCACCATGCCTGGTTAACTTCTGTATTTTTAGTAGAGACAGGGTTTCCACCACATTGGCCAGGCCGGTCTCAAACTCCTGACCTCGGTGATATGTCCACCTCAGCCTCCCAAAGTGCTAGGATTACAGGCGTGAGCCACCGTGCTCAGCCACAAATAGCAACTTTTAATAACACATGCCCACAGATCATTGACTTCAATAGGATATCTAGTATACAAGAACAAGTCATCAAAACCAGTAATAATAGAGATTTTTTGAGAAAGATAAAAGAGAATATAACTATTAAATACCCAAGTGAATATTCCTATCAATAGAACTTCATGAAGATATTCAACTATTTTGTCTTAGTCTCCTATAAACCTTGACAAGCTGTATAGCTTTTATGTACTACAGAAAATTAATGACTATAAAATAACAGAATTGGCTTTTTTTATGATGATGAATATACAGCTCCAAAAGTGAAAATGTAGTAACTTTAATCACTTATACTCATCAAATAAAAATAAAGTAAAACACTATTTTACAGCATTTATATTGAGAAGCTCAAGATGCTTTAAAACAAACAAACACACACACACACACACACACACACACACACACACACACACACACAACTAAAACATGAAAAATCCTTTGTAAGGGAAGACAATATGGTGGTCCCAGAATAAAAAAATATGCTTCAAATTTTTAATAATTTACTAGCACAATCCTCTACTTATTTAAGATGAACCATATTAAATATTAATAGCCACATGAATTATAGTTAAAATCTTAAAGGTTGCAAAATATTTTATGAAGGCTTATGATTATTGACCTTAAAAAGTTTCTCTCACAAAAATACGGTAATTTTTTAAAACTTTGTTTGGCCAGGCAATGTGGCTCATGACTGTAATCCCAACACTTTGGGAGGCTATGACAGGAGAACTGCTTGAGGCCAGGAGTTCAAGACCGACCTGGCAATACAATGAGATCCCTCTCTATTTTTAATTTATTATTTAAAAAATAAAACTTTGTCTTTATTATCCTCATCTACACAAGTTTAACTCAAAACATAGTCCAAATCTGAAGATAACTGAGTATCTGATGAAATCAAGGCATCACTGAATTTTTCTAGGTGGATAATGGTATTCTAGTTATGCTTTTTAAAAAGAACCCTTACCTTTTAGATATACATACTGAAATATGTACAGATGAAATTATAAATGTTAGAATTATTTTTAAAAGAATGGAGAAAAAAAGGCCAGGCGTGGTGGCTCACGCCTGTAATCCCAGCACTTTGGGAGGTTGAGGCAGGCGGATCACGAGGTCAAGAGATCGAGACCATCCTGGCCAACATGGTGAAACCCCGCCTCTACTAAAACATACAAAAATTAGCTGGGCATGGTGGCGTGCGCCTGTAGTCCCAGCTACTAGAGAGGCTGAGGCAGGAGAATTGCTTGAATCCAGGAGGCAGAGATTGCAGTGAGCTGAGATTGCACCACTGTACTCCAGCCTGGCACCTGGCGACAAAGCAAGACTCTGTCTCAAAAAAAAAAAAAAATGGAGAAAAAAATAAAAGAATAAAAAGGCCTCTAGAGAACAAGAGCATATGTAAAACAAGACAAGCCATGAGTTGAAACTAAGTGATGGGTACACGTGGACTTCTTAGGTTTTTGTATGTGTTCGAACTTGTCTACAATTAAAAGTAAAAAAAAATTTACATACAAAAAAACCCACCCCACAAATTAAATCTCAAACATATGTGTGTGTTGAAAGGGAGCATACAGTTCTAAAAAATATTTTCCTAAATAAAATAGCAATACTTCCTATTACTATCAAAGATAATTAAGCTGAAAATAGTTACTTTAAAATTGCTTAAGCACTTTTATTCCCTCTTCCTCTGTCAACTGATCATATTAAACAACTTTAATGCTACCCGTAATAATCAAAACAATGCAGTGAAAACGTCTTAAGAACTTACTTGGTGTAAAAGCAAATCTGTGCTTGCATAATTCACAGTATTCTTTTCGACTGTGTTTCAGCCACTGAACTAAGCTGTAATTATAAACAGATTCATAAATACAGTGTTTACAACAAAGAAGCACTACTGTTTTGTTGAAAACATTGTTTTTATTAAAAATTTATATATCATAGTTTTTATAGTTTCAAAAATTTCAAATTTAGAATATTCTTAACATTTTGTAACTGCTTTCTAAGAATAAAAACTACAACAGCTAGAGATAAAAGCAACACATTTTTCTACCATTAAAAAAGGTCAATTAATCAAAATTAATTTCTTCAAAGTGAAATGAATATGAAAGAATCTCCAAGCATCAACATCAGTTCTAATCCTGGTCTGATAATACTGGTACCTGGTAGCTAGGTCTGAATGCTGGTTCTGCCATTAACTGGCTGGCTATGAGACCCAGGACAAGTTATCTAACCTTCCTATGCTTCAGTTTCTTCATTTGCGTAATAACAATACTCCACACCTCACAGTTTTCTTATAAGGATTAAATGAGTTGAGATATATAAAACACTCAGAACAGTTCTTGGCACAAAGTACTTCATAAATGTAAGTTATTGTTATGCCAAGCCAAACTAGAAAACCGTAACACTTTCAGAGGACAAAATAAGCTCTCCATGGTAGAAATAAACATAAGGGTAATCATGTGTACCCGGAAGGCAATACACCAAAATAAGAGCCATGGTATTAAGAATTACTGGATAATTTCTTCTCCAAATGTTTGAATTTTTACCAAAAAAAGAGTTTTTTAGTTTCCTGTGCTCAGGACAATCCAATAAAAATTTAAAAAATAATTACAGAGAAACGTCATCAAAATGATCTCTGTTATCATATACAGGACAAAACTGAAGCTCAGACTTACACAATTTTCTAAAAGTATGACTTACCATTCTTGATGGATAAACTTAATACTGCCAGTACATACACAAGGATGATAAAGTGGTTTCTCAGGTGTTCCTTCCGACCGACACACTCTACATATGTCTGTCAATGAAAGAAGAAAATGGAATTTTCCTTTGGTTAAAAGTTTAAGAAAAAAAAAAAAAGATAACTATAAACCAAAATATTGCACATTAAAGCAAGAATCTATCACTTGGCAAAACATTAATAGCATGGAGAACTGAAAGTTGTGACTAAGTTGCTATTCAAGTGTATATTTAAAACTAAAAAATTTCCTAAATAATGTATTAAAAGACGAGCTGTTCCCTTTGTATGACAGCTTTTAAATAAATCAAAGTTGAAAATAACAGGAACACATGGTTTTATTTAAAACTGTACTCTCCCACAACAAATAACAGAAATAGGTAAAATCAGGTCACCATTAGCATCCTAACAGTTTTAAACTCCAGTCTTAACAATTTACCAGTTCAAAGTCCTAACAGCTTAAACTCCACAAAACACATTTGAGGACTCAACATAATAACAGCAGTTAGACTACACCCCCTTTCATGTCAACTCACCCCACAAGAGTGTGAGGTAGACAGAAACACACACACACGCTCTCTCTCAATCACTCTCTTTTAAAGAGTTGGTGGGGGAGGGAATGCTCCAAAACCAAAAAGGCACCAGACCAGAGATATGAGCCAGGGGCCACCTTAAGCAAAAGAGATAGGAGTCTAGTGCTGAGGGGTCCGAGGACTGCAGCCCATCCCTCTCACCCAGCACTGCACAGCTCTAGGGGCACATTTGTCTGTCCTCCTGCCCGGAGTGGCCCCAAAGCAGCACAACAGCAGAAGAACTGCAATTGATCCTTCGCACACTCACTCTAAAGCTCCTATGTGGATCCACTTAGGGAACCCTAGTTATAACGTTTATTTTAGACCATTCTCAGCTATCCATCAGGGCCAAGCGCCAATCCCTAGCGGCCAATGGGAGGGACAATGGGCAGAAGCTTAATGCACGCTTTTGGCCTGCTCTCTTACAGGCAATTCTTCCTTAATGGGGAATTACTACAATCCCAATCCCCATCCCTCATGAACTTAATGGGTCTCTGGCATCCATCAGATTCCAGTGAGCACATGCTGAGAGCAGTGTGGTGCATGGTTCCAGGCATTTAAGAGCAACACAGGCCTGTGGCTACTCTTTGCACGTGGGGGTGCATGCCTTTTCTACACTGGTGGAGAGATCTGTCTGGTTATTTAACAACCAAGGAGACTACTGGTGTGCTAACCAGTTGGGTGATCCTGAGCCTAACTGCTCAATCTCAGATGGCTGAATGCCACTTGTCTAAATTGGGGGATGCCCAACACTCACCTAACTGGTTAGCATGCTAGTCTCCCTGGTTATCAATTAACTACCAGCAGAATCTCTTCATCAAGTAGAAAAGCCATGCACCTCCACCCCGAGAACAACTATCGATGGGTCAATCCAGTCTGTGCCGGAAGCAGGTAAGGTTGTTCATGTTGAGTCAAATTAAGTTCTCTACTGCTGCCGCCTTTCGGTTCCAGCTTTGAACACAGACCTTTCCCCTACCACACCCAAAGGGTTCTGGTTTCCTGGAAGCTGCCAGTGGGTCACGGGCATTAATGCAGTAGTCAACATCACCACATTTATGTTTGTAACTACACAGGGCCTGAAAGCTCTTTAAACTTCCCACTTTCACCTTCATCCTTGGTTAATGAAAACATCCTTGGCAAAAGCTTTCACTCTGATCAGACTTATTAACAGCCCAACACTTGAGTCCTACAACTGCCCTGTTTAATCAGCTTCCGCAAAGTTCTGACACAAAATAAAACCACACTCCTATTCCATGATTCCCACCAGCAGTATCTAGGCAGCCCATGCTACATTGAACACTAATTTTCTTTAAGTGCACACTTTATCTCCCGGGAAACTCAGGGAAGAGCCCATAAGGTACCAAAAGGCAAGGAGCATGGACTTTCTTGCAATAGACCCCAGCAGCACCCAACATCCTAAGATCCAAAAACAAGCTTTTTTTTTTTTTTTTTTTTTCCAGTGGAGTTTCACTCCTGTTGCCCAGGCCGGGGTGCAGCGGCGTCATCTCAGCTCACCACAACCTCCAACTCCTGGGTTCAAGCCATTCTCCTGCCACAGCCTCCCAAGAAGCTAGGATTACAGGCATGCGCCACCACGCACAGCTAATTTTGTATTTTTAGTATAGATGGGGTTTCTCCATGTTGGTCAGGCTGGTCGTGAACTCTCGACCTCAAGTGATCTGACCACCTCAGCCTCCCAAAGTACTGGAATTACCTGCATGAACCACCGGGCCCAGCCAGAACAAGCATTTTAACTGCCACAAAGTCATCACACCACATTGAAAATGAGATTACTACAGCTACCAGCACCAGACTTGCCCTGCCATAGATCCTCCTTAAAGGACTTAAAGTAGACTCTTTCCAACTACAGGCCTTGAAAGAGTCCTATATTGTTTTCATCATTGTCCTCCAGGATTAGGAGTGGGTGATTTGTGCACCAGCTACCTTCCTTATATAGGGTATTAATTTATCAGGCTCTCTCTGCAGAACCAAATTGAGTTTCCCTATTACTAAGATTCTTGGTCATGGTGGTCACCTCAGTATGCACTACAACTGCCACCTAAGAGTGACAGGGCCATGGCGGGGTGGGGGGCGGGAATGTGACTGATCTAGGTTACTAAAAATCACCAGAGTCACTAAAGCCGCAGGTGTGGATCAGCTCTACAATGACCAGTTATTTATGTAGGAGCTGAACCCAGCCCAGATCCAGCCATTCACAACACTGCTGAGGAGTTAGACGCCTGTGGATTAACTTTTGAGACTGGCATCTGATACTACTGTATGATCTACCAGGGAGAGTGGGTGCAAGTGTGGATGTACAGGTGCCAGGCGTAGGGCTGGGCTCCCTAGCCCACACTCAGATGGCTGTATAAGTAGGAAGTAAGGTATAGCAGCCACAGCATGGCAAAGGGTGTCCCACCCATGGGATGCTGCCCTCCAGAAATATCATGACTGATCGGCCATTGAATATGGCCTGGGATATGGCAAAGATCGTCCTATTGGTACACTGCTGCCTGTGAGATGCAAGGACAACAGGTGGCATGATATCCATGTGGGTACAGCAATTGGTCATTTGGTGGGCTCATTCCATGATACAGGCCACTGTCACCTAGGCAACCTAGTCCTGCACAGCCTGAGAAAGCTGCGGTTGGAAACAAAGCAGTGGCAAATTCCAGGGCACACTCACCCACAGGAGGCACTGCTTACTCCAAGAGGATGGCCAGCTAGTGAACGGTGGAACAGGACAGGTGGAGCGGGGAGAGAGACATGGATCTCCACTTAGGAGAATGTAAACACACACATGAATTAGAACACTGATTTTTCAGAAGACCCCTGACCTTCTGAATGACAAACCAACAAACAAGATACTAAGCAAACCCAACAACTCTAAAATTAAGCCCCAGGGGGCTCTGTTTGGCCTAGAGGAGAGAACTGGGATCCGAAGTTTCTCACTCAGAGAATGCAAGGACACAACTACTATCCTAGTAACACTACTTTTTTTTTTTTTCTTAAGAGACAGGGTCTTGCTGTGTCACCCAGACTGGAATTCAGTGACACCACCATAAATCACCATAACCTCCAACTCCTGGTCTCAAGTGATCCTCCGATTTCAACTCCCAAAGCGCTGGGATTACAGGTGTGAGCCACCATGCCCAACCCCTAAGACTTCTTTTTCACTTATTGTCTTGCCAGTTTGCAGTGGTTTTTCTAGAGGCTACATAAGACAATAGAATGAATGCAGCTAGAGATGAAAAGACCCAGCTGCTTCTCATTAAAGTAGATATTAAAGAGATCTGCAAATATAAAACAAATCCACTCTTTCCTCATCAATTCTGGGGGGAATATTATTTTCATGAAAAACAGTATTTATATTAATACATAATACATGTTGTTATTTTAAAGCAAATTAATAAATACTTCCAAAATTCTTCTTAAAGGAGTTCGTCAAGAGGAAGAACAAGTGCATTAAACCATTTGTTACTTTAAGTGGTTTTGATTACATGAAAACAATGACAGCCCAGGTCTCAAGCGGGGGAAAAAAAAATCCTAAAGGGAATTCTAACATATCATTATTTCCAAACAGTATGAACAACTCTTTAAAATCTCTCTTGTATCTATTTTCACATACAGTCTATTGTATAATGAAGTATAAAAAATTCTAATGAATGAATTAATGATCACTACTGCTATACACTTTTAAGTCAAAACATATTTTATAAAACTACCGAAATGATCACATTTCATAAAGCATTATACCCACTAACAATAGTGCACAGACATGATAAAAGAATAAAGATCTTTAAGATGCTATGGGTTTTCTCCCCCTCAGTTGGATCTTAAGAGAAAAAGGAAGAAAAAGAAAAATTTCTGCTCCATTATACAGCAGAAAACATCAAAATCCAAAACAGTGTCTTTGTGTTCTCAAAATTAATTTTAAGTAATTAACTGGCATTTCATCTTGCATGTCCATATGTCTCTTTTTTTGTTTTTTTTTTTTTTGGCCTACACACATTGGCAACAATAAAAATTACCATTTTGAAATCTTTGTGGGGGGTGGGCATTATGGGAGCACACCACCACATTCGGCTTTTTTAAGAGATGGAGTCCCACTATGTTGCCCAACCTGGTCTCAAACTCCTCGCCTTAGGCAATCATCCTGTCTCAACCTCCTGAATAGCTGGGATTATAGATGCCAGCCTGCAGCTACTTGCACATCTTCTAATTTCTACTTGGCATTATGTTCTAGAAACTTTAAAGAAGGCATTTTAAAAGACTAGTCACTGCCTAAAAGAAAAAAGAAGTATAAAAAACTACAACATCCATTTATTACTTTGACATTATTTAAGAACTACCCTTTATTTAATTACCTACTGATATGGTTTGGCTGTGTCCCCAACCAAAAATCATCTTGAATTCCCACGTGTTGTGGAAGGGACCCAGACAGAGGTAACTCAATCATGTGGGCAAGTCTTTAGTGCTTTTCTCGTGATAGTGAGTAAGTCTCACGAGATCTGATAGTTTTAAAAAGAAGAGTTCCCCTGCACAAGCTCTCTCTTTTTGCCTGCTGCCATCCATTAAGAAGTGACTTGCTCCTCCTTGCCTTCCACCAGGATTGTGAGGCTTCCCCAGCCATGTGGAACCGTTAAGTCCATTATAAATCTCTTTCTTTTGTAAATTGCCCAGTCTTGGGTATGTCTTTATCAGCAGCATGAAAACAGACTAATACACCTACACCATTGCTACACACAGTTCTAAGCATTCTGAATGTATTCCATCATTTAATCCTCACAATACCAATCTCATGGTTCAGGAAATTGAGGTTGAAAGGGGCAGGGTAATGTAACATATCTAAGGCCATACACGATTAAGGAGAAGGCAGTATGCAAGAGACCTAGAATATTACTGAATTGTCACTCTTTCAGAACACTGGCTGGAAATCTCAGAATAGCTAATGCTATTTCAGTTACTGAGAACCAAGTAATTATGAAGGAAGCAGCAAATGAGGATTAAAAGCTAGCTCCCAATTCCAAGAGTACTCTCCTTTTGACCTTATCATACTTCTTCCCCCCAACTACCTTCATCAAGCAATGATTTTATCTTGAATGTTTTATTTTTTCATAATGTCAATATTCTATTTATCTGCTCCTCCAACTTTACAATATTCTCCCATTTGCACAGTAGACTGCTCCCTCTAGTAAAACATCTATTACTGAAATATAAAGATAAAAAATAACCAGGTAGTACAGCAGCTAGTTAAAAAGTAGTTTTATTACTGCCAACCTGAACACTTCCACAGTTTACCAAGTTCTCTTTCTTTATGAATTATCTGTTCAAGTTCTTTGTCCAGCTTACTAATTAAGGTCTCAACAATAAGAAAACTAAAAAACAAACCAGCTTTGTGCTGGGCTAGGTTGAAAAAAAGAGAGAGAGACAGAGACAGAGAGAGAGAGAGAGAAAATGGTTTAAAAAAATCAGCAAAAAATCTAAACACATTCACCAAAAGAGGAATAAAAAATTTTTAATGTTCAAGTCATTTCAGGAAATGCAAATTTAAATCACAAGAAGACAGTGACAGCTGTACAACAAGGTGTACTCGATGCCACTGAAATATATAAACATAGTTAAAATAGTAAATTTTATTACATATACTTTACCACAAAAATTTTTAATAAAAATCACAGTAAGGCCAGGAATGGCAGCTCACGCTTATAATCCCAACACTTTGGGAGGCTGAGGAAAGAGGATCATTTCAGCCCAAGTGTTTGAGACCAGGCTGGACAACACAGGGAGGCCCCCGTATCTACAAAAATTTAAAAACTAGCAGGGTATGATGGCACTTGCTTGTAGTCCTGGTCAGGAGAATAAGGCAGAAGATTGCTTGGGCCCAGGAGCTTGAGGTTGTAGTGAGCTATGATGGCACCACTGCACTCCAGACTGCGTGATAAGCAAGACCCTGTCTCTCAAAATAAATAAATAAATAAAAAGGCTATGGCAGGAAAATCACTTGCACCTGGGAGGCGGAGGTTGCAGCAAGCCGAGATGGCGCCACTGCACTCAAGCCTGGGCAACAGAGCAAGACTCCATTTCAAAAACAAATAAAAAACTCTTGGGCTCAAATGATCCTCCTGCCTCAGCCTCCAAGTTGGGACTATACATGCACACCACCATGCCCAGCTAAATGTTTATTTTTCGTATAGACAGGGTCTCACTATCACTATGTTGCCCAGGCTGGTCTTAAAGGGCTCAAGCAATCCTCATTCACTGGCCTCCCAAACTGCAAGAATTACAGGCATGAGCCAATGTAACTGGCCAAGAAGTGATTAACCTTTTGATGCTTTAAGCTCTGAGGTTTAGGGTAGTTGTGACTACGACATAACTTAGCTGATCCTATCTTATACAGAATCTTAGCAGCTTTGCAAAAACATGAAGCAAGTACTACTCTTACAAACATACAAAATCAAAAAAATAATAGCCTGTTTTGTATACTAATTCCAATCCCACCATTCAAAACCTCAACAGAGTAACAAGGCTAAGGCTACAGAAAGAGCGAAGTCTACAAAAGGCTCAGCTTGAAGTCCTTTACAAAAAATTAAATCATGAAGTAGGTTCTGTGGCAGGTTGAGGCTCCCATCAGACTCACATGCAGTAATTACAAATCTTGCTTAGGCCAAAGTCAAGGCAATGCAACTTGCTTGTTATGAATGCAAACCTACTTATAAACAATATGGCAAAGCTCTTCCTGGTTTGCAAAGGGAAATTTCTTCCATTTAATACTGTGGCAATTTTTGTTGCAGTATTTGGATACCTAAGTATCTTTACGCAAGCATACCTTTGAAAAATTCCAGTATAGAGCTTGGCTCAATAAATAAGTGGGTTGTTTTTCTTTTTTAATAAAAAACTTCAAATCCTTAGTAATCTTCCAAATTCTTACGGAGATAGCCCAGGAGATGAGAAAGAAAGAAAACAACAACCAATGAGAGGAGGTTATCAAATTGGAGCCTACTGTGGAAGTCAGCCCATTCCATCAGTTTTTCTAGCCAACACTACAGTTCAACAATTTATCCTAAGTGCCTACTATGAGGGAAAAAATAAAACTCTAAGTTTTGGAGTACATGTTATAACTCTTAAGCTATTATCTATCTTGAAAGTTCTTTGATGTAAGACTTCAAAATCTCTCCACTTCTCTTCTGGTGACAAATTGGTGATAATTTAATATACAAAGGATTATTATTACTAGCAGACTTTACTTTGTAGAACAGTCTTAAATTTACAGACTAAATGGATCACTTGAGTCCAGGAGTTTGAAACCAGCCTGGCCAACACGGCAAAACCCCATCTCTACTAAAGCATAAAAATTAGCTGGGCATGGTAGCATGCATCTGTAATCCCAGCTACTCAGGAGGATAAGGCACAAGAATCATTTGAACCCAGGAGGCATAAGTTGCAGTGAGCTGAGATTGCACCACTGCATTCCTGCCTGGGCAACAGAGCAAAACTCAATCTCAAAAAACAAATAAACAAAAAATATGTAACTATTTGGTAATACAGAAAAAGATGTAACATTTTTAAATGACCACACTCCTTTACTTCCAACTAGGTAAAAAGACCATAGCCTAAAGGAGAAAATGCAAAAAATGACAGCCACTATAATTGGTTAGATGAGAACATGGGTAATTTTTCTTCCTTCCTCGTCCCCAAATACCTAGTGTTTCATTGCTACTTTTACAATTACACGCAGAAAAAAAAATGTTTAACTGCTCCAATTTTACAAAAAGATTTCCTTTTTCATGGTGAAAGTATACCTATAAACAAAATATGTGAGTTTGGGAATTAGGTCTTGCAAACACAGTTCAAAAATTCCAATTCTCTATGTACCCTAAAGTTGATTTTAGCTCACCAGATTACTATCATTACTATATTAAAAATTCACCTGATTGTGCTGACTTCAAACTATACTACAAGGCTATAGTAATCAAAACAACATGGTACTGGTACCAAAACAGAGATATAGACCAATGGAACAGAACAGAGGTCTCAGAAATAATGTCACACATCTACAATCATCTGATACTTGACAAACCTGACAAAAACAAGCAATGGAGAAAGGACACCCTATTTGATAAATCGTGTTGGGAAAACTGGCTAGCCATATGCAGAAAGCTGAAACTGGATCCCTTTCTTATACCTCATACCTTACACCTTACATAAAAATTAACTCCAGATGGATTAAAGATTTAAACATAAGACCTAGCACCATAAAAACCCATAAGAAGAAAACCTAGACAATACTATTCAGGACACAGGCATGGGTAAGGACTTCATGACTAAAACACCAAAAGCAATGACAACAAGAGCCAAAACAGACAAATGGGATCTAATTAAACTCCAGAGCTTTTGCACAGCAAAAGAAACAATCATTAGAGTGAACCAGCAACCAAAAGAATGGGAAAAAATTTTTACAATCTACCCATCTGACAAAAGGCTAATATCCAGAATCTACAAAGAACTTAATCAAAGTTACAAAAAAAAAAAAAAACATCAAAAAGTGGGCAAAGGATATGAACAGATACTTTTCAAAAGAAGACATCTTTTTGTTTGTTTGTTTTTCTTTTTAAAAGACATCTTTATAGCCAGCCAACAAACATATGAAAACAAGCTCATCATCACTGGTCATTATAGAAATGCAAACAAAACCACATTGAGATGCCAACTCACACCAGTTAGAATGGTGGTCATTAAAAAATCATGAGACAACAGATGCTGGAGAGGACATGGAGAAATAGGAAGGCTTTTACACTGTTGGTGGGAGTGTAAATTAGTTCAACCATTGTGGAAGACAGTGTGGCAATTCCTCAAGGATCTAGAAATAGAAATACCATTTGACCCAGCAATCCCATTACTGGAATTATTAAGGTGGGACTGGGGAAGGAAAGCATTAGGAGAAATAGCTAATATACCCAAAGGATTGAAAATCATTCTATTATAAAGACACATGCACACGTTATATTTATTGCGGCACTGTTCACAATAGCAAAGACTTTGAACCAACCCAAATGCACATCAATGATAGACTGGATAAAGAAAATGTGGCATATATACACCATGGAATACTATGCAACCATAAAAAAGGATGAGTTCATGTCCTTTGCAGGGACATGGATGAATCTGGAAACCATCATTCTCAGCAAACTGACACAAGAACAGAAAACCAAACACCACATGTTCTCACTCATAAGCGGATGTTGAACAATGCGAACACATGGACACAGGGAGGGGAACATCTCACAATGGGGCCTGTCAGGGGGTGGGGGGCTTGGGGATAACAGGGGGTCGGGAAATTGGGGAAGGATAGCATCAGGAGAAATACCTAATGCAGATGATGGGGTGATGGATACAGCAAACCACCATGGCACATGTATACCTATGTAACAAACCTGCATGTTCTGCACATGTACCCCAGAACTTAAAGTATAATAAATAAATTTTTTTTAATTTAAAAATAAATAAAAAATTCACCTGTACTGTTGGTCCTGGAAACCTGAAAACTGTACTTTCTGGCCTCTTTGCTAACTAGGCTTGAGTTAGTCTTGCCAATGAGAAGCACTTCAATGAGATCAGAAGCAGCAGCGAGGCCGGGCACAGTGGCTCACACCTGTAATCTCAGCACTTTGGGAGGTCAAGATGGGTGAATCACGAGAGGTCAGGAGTTCGAGACCAGACTGGCCAATATAGTGAAACCCCATCTCTACTAAAAATACAAAATTAGCCAGGCGTGGTGGCATGCACCTGTAATCCCGGCCACTTGGAAGGCTGAGACAGGAGAATTGCTTGAACCTGGGAGGCAGAGGTTGCAATGAGCCAAGATAGCACCATTACACTCCAGACTGGGTGACAAGAGTGAAACTCCATCTCAAAAAAAAATAAAAAAAAAATAAAAATAAAAAAAAGCAGCAGGGAAACAGCGAAACCATTTTCTACTCCTGGTTCTAAAAACTAGCAGTTGCAGCTAATGGCTGGCACTGCAGACTCCTGCCAACAGATATAGAAGTCATGGTAGTGATTCTGCCAGCAGCAGTAGGCAACATCAAGCTCACGTATCCCCTCTCAACTCCAAATTCTCCTCCCTTTCAGTCCCTGTTCAGTGATAGGGACGCTAAGCTGGTTTTTTTTCTTTTCTTTTTTTCTTTTTTTGGGCAGGGGCAGTTAAACTTTGTCAGTGTAGAGTGCTGGAGGGATATCTAAGGTGAAGGGATATCTAAGAAGAAAGGGATGTTTTCTAGCTCCTGTCACACCATCAGTAGTTTTGTTTTAATGACCACCTTCATACAGCCCTAGTGATGAGGATCCAGCACACTCCAGGACTCGTACAGGTACACACAGTGATATTCCAACTCCCTCTGCATACCTGCCCATCAACCTTGGCTCAACTGTACCCTGGAAGGTGGTTTTCTGCTCCCCAGAAGAAGTGGTGTACCGCTTTACATTCCCACCAGCAGCATATGAAAATTTCAACTGTTCTACATCCTTACCAACACTTGGTATGGTTAGTCATTATATTATCATTTTAGCCACCCTAATAGGTAGGTATGTAATGATATGTCACTGCAGTTTTCTTAATGATTTTACTGAGATATAACATACATGTCATAAAGTTCACCAATTTAAAGAATGCAATTCTGTTGTTTTGAGTATATTAACAGTTATGCAACCATCACCATAATCTTTTAGAGCATCACCATCATCCAAAAAAGAAACCTTGTAACTTTTAGTGGACACTTCCCACTCCATCGGCTCCCCCAGTTTCAGACAACCACTAATCTCTCTTTCTATAGATTTGCCTATTCTGGACGTTTCACACAAATTGGATCATAGAAAATACGTTCTTTTCCGACTGGCTTCTTTCACCTATCCTAATGTTTATGAGATTCATCCAAGTTGTACCATTCATCAGTATTTCATTACTTTGTATTACTGGGTAATATTCCATTTTACGGATAGATCACATTTATCCACTCATCAGTTGATTTGACTATTATAAATAATACTGCCATGAACACTCGTGTACAGGTTTTTATGTGAATATACATTTTGAATTCTCTTGAGTATATACCTAGAAATAAAATTTCTGGGTCATATATTTACTCAGTTTATCTTTTTGAGGAATTACAAAAGTCAGTCACACTATCTTACATTCCTACCAGTAACAAATGAAGGTTCCAATTTTTCTACAATGCTCACCAACACTTATCTGTTCCTTTTTATTATGGCCATCCTGGTGGGTATGAAGTGGTATCTCATTACGGTTTTGACTAACGATGCTTAGCATCTTTTCATGTGCTCAATAGCCATGCACATATATTTTTATTGAAGTGTCTATGCAAATATTTAGGCCATTTTAAAAACTGAGTTATTTGTTTTCTTATTACTGAGAGTTTAATATACTCCAAGTTCCTTATAAGATACGTTTTCTGTAGCCTGTCTTCATTCCGTTAACAGTGTCTAATTTTGAAAGAAATTCTGAATTTTGATGCCATCCAATTTATCCACTTCTTTTATGAATCATGCTTTTGGAGTCATACCTAAGAAATCTTGGTCTAACAAAAGATTACAAAGAATTTCTCCTACATTCTCTCCTAGAAATTTCATATTTTTTCATTAAGGTCTAACATTTTTTTTTTTTTTGCCTACAGCTATTCAACTATTCAGTATCATTTGTTGACAAACTATACTTACCCTTTATATTTTATGGAATTACTTTTGCACTGCTGTCCAAAATCAACCGTCCATGTATGCATGGATCTATTTCTGGACTCTCTATCCCACATTATCAAACCAATGGACTTTAATTTAACTGTTGATTTAATTTTTTAAGGTGATTGACATGTTTTCAGATATGACATTAAGAAGCCACCACCTGTCAAGTTTTGACATAATATCAAAGAACACACAGACATGAAAATATTCATCCCTTTTCAAGGTATATATCTGTGTGAAGCCAAAGTTTTATATACACTAACCAAAACATAACAAAGTGACTGCAAAGGCAGAGATGAGAATTCAGTTGTCTTATGATAATCCAGAAAAAGTTATTTTATTAACATATATTGAGTTTGTGATTTTTAAATATTCTAATTTTGTTCATTTTCATTTATAATATGGTAAATATCTTTATCTTTATATATATAAAACCCACATAAACAAAAGTATTTTGGATCCTCAATGTATCAGTGGTATTCAAACTGTTCCATTTAATAGAAATGCCTCCTGGCACTTTCAATGACTTGGAATGGAAGAAATGAAACATGCAGAAAACATCATTGGCACAGGTCCTAAATACAGAGTAGATATGTACCCAATATTTTGTAAATGGACAAGTAATCAAATAAGACATGGAATCTCCACATATTCTATTTCAAAAGTGTTAGAACTGCACCCTAAAAAAGGTAAATTTGTGTGTAAATTATATTTATTAACCTGATTCCATCTTTACAAAATACACTAAGGTGACAGAAGAGAAGAAGAAGAGACAAGAAAGTACAAAGGATATCATAAGAAAGTTGTTGTAAGAAATAAGTGTACAGGGAATGCTTCAGTCTTCCAAGTCTTCAAGAATTCATGTCTATCATGAGCTGAAATGTTTTCCCCCTCCCCATGTAATTCATATGTTGAAGCCCTAACCTGCCATATACATAATGTGACTATATTTGGGGACAGTCTTTAAAGAGGTAATTAAGTTAAAATGGGGTCTTCAGAGTAGGCCCTAAACCAATATGACTTGCATCCTTAAAAAAAGAGATTAGGAAATAGAGGGAAAACTACATGAAGACACACAGAGAGAAGACCACAGGAAGACACAGAAGACAATCATCTACAAGCCAAGGAGAGAGGCCTCAGAAGAAACCAGGGCTGCCAACACCTTGATCTCAAACTTCTAGCATCCAAAAGTTGAAAAAATAAATCTCTTAAGCACCCAGTCTGTAGTACTTTGTTACAGCAGCCCCTGCAAACTTAAACAATGTCCGAAACTGAACTACTTATCTCTTTCCATTCCCATTTGAAAAAATCTAAAAATCAATCATTTTTAACTCCTCCTCCCTATATTACCTCTTCAATAATTACTATGTTCTATTAATTCTACCTTGGTCTATTTCTTCTTTTCTATTCTTTCCATTCCCTCTACCTTAATGTAAACTCCCATATCTTACCTAGCCTACTGCAACAGTATTCTAAAATACAGCCTGAATTAGTAAGTTTTCCCTTATGGGTCTTACTTCCTATTCACTTTATAAGAACTTTTTCTGTTCTACCTACATTATACTAAAAATAAGTGATATTCATATCCTTAGAGGACAGAAGTAAAACCCACTAAAGTAAGCCTGGCCTAGAAGAAATGGGAAGTAGGTGTCTGGAAGAGGATAGCCCAACAATAATCACTCACAGGACTTCAGCCTAAAAAGTATTTTAATTCAATAATGTAGCAGATCTCTTTTGGACTGTCTTCTCAGATCAAAATGGACACAGCCAGTCATGATTCTTATTCTTACATTACCTTTCCCACCACCATCCAGCTACCTGGATCAAGAGGGTAGGCCACTGACCCAAATTGGGCCAGTGAGAGTCTAACTTCCAGAAATTGTAAGACAAACACAAACGTGTCTTAAACAACCAGGAAAGAGATAAACTCAGTAGCCCTGGGAGATTGGCTTCAAGAGCTCCACAGATACCAAAACCCACAGATGCTCAAGTCTCTTATGTAAAACAGCATATTTTCAAGTAACTTATACACATCCTTCCATATACAGGTGACCCGTGAACAAGGGTTAGGGGCACCGTCCTCCCACACAATCAAAAATCCACATACAGCCTGGGTGCGGTGACTCACACCTGTAATCCCAGCACTTTGGGAGGCTGAGCAGATGGATCACCTAAGGTGAGGAGTTAAAAAACAACCATGGCCAACATGGTGAAATCCTGTCTCTACTTAAAATACAAAATTAGCCAGGCCTGGTAGTACATGCCTGTAATCTCAGCTACTCAGGAAGCCGAGGCAGGAGAATCGCTTAAACCTGGGAGGCAGAGGTTGCAATGAGCTGAGATCATGCTACTGCACTGTAGCCTGGGTAAAAAGAGCAAAACTTCATCTCAAAAAAAAAGGTCCACATACAGCTTTTGACTCCCCAAAAACTACTCTACTAACAGCCTACTGGTGACCAGAGGCCTTACCATAACATAATACAATATAAACAGTCCTACGTTACACTAGGTATTATTAGTTCTCTAGAGACGATTTAAAGTACAGTAGATCTGTGAACACCTCAGTTTGAACTGCATGGGTCCACGTACACATGGATTTTTTTTTT
This sequence comes from Sapajus apella, assembly GCF_009761245.1. NCBI lineage: Eukaryota > Metazoa > Chordata > Mammalia > Primates > Cebidae > Sapajus > Sapajus apella. The sequence goes on from NW_022436951.1 coordinate 31,976,928, forward strand.
CAATCAATATATTGGAAAATTTTTTGGAAATTCACAACAATTTAAAAAAACTTGCAGATGATCTGTGTAGCCTAGAAAGAGTAAAAAAAAAAGAAAAAATTATGCCATGAATGCATAAACTGTACGATATATATTGTATACTGTATTATATGCTGTATTCTTACAATATATAGTAACGTATTATATACTGTATTCTATATACTTTATTCTTACAACAAAGCTAGAGAAAAAAATTAAAATCAGAAGGAAGAGAAAATATATTTACAGCACTGTACCGTATTTACTGATATCTATCTGTTTACAAGATAAATCATTCTGAAATGGCCACCAACCAAGCAACAACCTTCAATCTACGGCACATATGAAGCAATTCTATTTTTTCTCATAATGTCATGCCTTTTCTCAGCTTCCTGGAAAACTTCCAGCATCACTAGTGGCACCTCATATGGATCCAATCATGTTATTCAAGGTTTAAGGTACTGCACTAAATGCAATGAAAAATACACGAGAATCCAGAGAGATACCTTTTACCACATGCAATTTACTGGAGAGTTGAACTGCTCATGCAGAGGTGATTAGCTTCACAAGGTGTTTTAAGTGGACAGGATACTCCCAACACTTGAACTCACAAAAACAGCAATGGAAGGTGGCTACAAAATTATTACAGTAGTACAGTAAGCATTTCAGTTAATTTCATGCAGTTATGATTTGATATTGTATCTTCAAATTTGTTTACATCTCTCAACTGTGAATGGCACCATGTACAGTCTCCATTACATTTTTGTGTGTATACATTTTGATAGATATTAACATTTCATGACAGATTTGTATATATTTTATGACAGTGAGTAAAATACACTAGTATCTACATATATTTTATGCATTAATGACAAAGCTTTTTAACTTTTTACTATTTCTAGACTATACAGTTCATCTGCAAGTTTTTTCAAATTGTTGCAAATCTCCAAAATTTTTCCCAATATATTTATTAAAGAAAAAAATCCATGTGTAAGTGGACCCATGCAGTTCAAACCCATGCTGTTCAAGAGTCAACTGTACTTTAAATTATCTCTAGATTACTTACAATACTTATAAATGTTATGTAGTCATCATACTATACTGTTATAGGAATAATGATTTTAAAAAGTCCGTACATGTTCACTACAAATGCAACCATCTATTTTTTTCCAAGTATTTTCCACCTGACATTGGATGAATCCACAGAAGTGGAACCCACAGATACAGAAGGCTGGCTGCATATCAAGAAAATTTATGTCTCACCTCAGCTCAAAACCCTCCCATGGCTCCCTATCCGACTAAAGTAAAAGTCGACGAAGTCCTACATGCTCACTCCCCATTGGCTCCATGATCTCTCTGACCTCATATTAGACTTACTCTTCTTCCAAGTCTTTTACTCCATTACAGCTACACTGCTCTCCTGGTTATTTCTTGAACACTCTAGGCATGCTCCCATCTTAGAGACTTCACGTAGGCTATATTCCCTCTGCCTGGAAATCTCTGCTCAGACTACCTGCGTGGCTAACTCCTTCTCCTTTGCTCCTTCTCAGTAAGGCCTTCCTTTACTGCTATATTTAAAACTGCAACCCCTCGTGAGCCGAGATTGCACCACTGGACTCCAGCCTGGGTGACAGAGCAAGACTCTGTCTCAAAAAACAACAACAACAACAACAAAATGGCAACCTCTGCTCTCACATCCTGGCACTTCTTACTCCCTCCCAATTCACTGTTCTCCATGGCGTTTATAACCTTCTAGTTACGCCATATAATTTATTATATGTTTATTTTGTCTTAAGCTAATAACTACAATGTAAGCTCTGTGAAAGAAAGGATTTTCTCTATTTTGTTCCCTGCCTAGCCCAAATGCATAACGTAAAATAGTGCCTGGCTCATAACAGTGTTCAATAAACACTTAACAAATAAATGCACATATGCTTGGTCACAAGCATGCCAAACCAGTGAAAGGTGATGTGTGGTAAGAAACATACAGCAGACATGTCTGGAAACAAAGAAGACCATGTGGTTCTAGAAAGAGAGTAACTAGCTGTCTGATTCTGACAATTTTCTATCCTTTTAACTCATTTCTTCCAAATCTAAGTTACCTCACGTTTTGCCATAGTGCCTATGGAACATGATCAACCACAAAACTCTTTAGCTTCACACCTTTCAAATGAGTAGGTTCCATAAACCATAAAGGACAACAGCTTTGATACCCTGTAAAAAAATTACCAAGACTTTGTATTATGTTCTGCTAATATAACTAGCAATTTAGCAAAATGGAGGAAAAAAAAAAAAAAAAAAAAAACTTCAGCTTTGTATTTCTGAGCTGAAATGTGAGCATTCTATGGCAAAATGTTTAATATTATCTTTGAGAACTTCACATAAACACTTACAACACTTTAAGCTGTACTGCTTTTCCTTTAAAAAAAAAAAAAAAAAAAAAAAGAAAGCGTATCCTTGAGCAATGGGTAGATTTTTCTCTGAAACCGAGAAATTTCAGTGCACTGCAGAATCAGACTCCTAAACCCATAAAATGAGGAGGGCAAATGTCTAAGGTCTCCAACTCTGAAGCTGAAAAATGTGAGGATGGATAGCAGTTGACATTAACACATCTGCATTCATACAAATAACATATCTACAGTAAGAATGATTCATCCATCCCTGTATTATGAGAATAGATTAAAAACCTGTTGATTTTACAAAAATTAATTTAATACTGAAGACACTTTAGTGAGATCTTTAAAATCTAGCAAACAATTATGATGAAACGGCCAAGTCAGAACTCAGTATTACTATAAATGCACAATATTCTGAGCATTAGATTATCATATATGGTACCATCAGAGGCAAGCAAGATGCTGTTTTTAAAAGGAAGGGAAGATTTACACACTATATGCATGGTTGGTGTTTTTGTAATATTCTTAATCTCTTTACTCAGAATATTAAAATATGTTTTTAAAGAACAGAGAACTGGCCAGGAGTGGTGGCTCACACCCATAATCCCAGCATTTTGGGAGGCCAATGCGGGTGGGTCACCTGAGTTCAGGAGTGAGAGACCAGTCTGGTCAACATGGTGAAACCCCATCTCTACTAAAAATGCAAAAATTAGCAGGGCTAGGTGGCACGCAGGTGGAACACACCTATAATACCAGCTACTCAGGACGCTGAGACAGGAGAATCACTTGAACCCAGGAGGTTGAGGTTTCAGTGAGCAGAGATTGAGGCACTTGTACTCCGGCCTGGGCAACAGAGCAAGATTCCATCTCAAAAACAAACAAACAAAAAAAAACACAGAGGACCACAACAGTATTGGTGTTTGCAAAAGTAAGTGATAGTGATTTTTTTTAATGTTGTTTTATGTTTGCCATATTTTGAATATCTCCTACCAAAAAAAACTTCTAATCAGATTTTAAAAACCTAAGTTGCATTTTTTAAAGAAATCATATACTACACGTTTAGTCTTCAGCACATTAGTTATTTTAATAGGAAACAGTGTTCAATAAATGTCATGTACACCTTATCCTGACTATAATTTTACAAGGGAAAAAATATATTTAAGCACTAGAAGTATGATGAAAATATTTATTTCCTGATTCCATACATACTTCGAGTGCAATTCCTGAATTACCATCTATTACTATCACACCATAAAAGTATCCAAGTACCAATCCCCAGATCAAAAGAATAAGAATTGAATATAATACGTCCGTACCTGTCATGTGATAAATAAATACATGCCTTCCTAGATTTATTCATTAAAACTTGAATCTAAAAGGATGTGAAACCTACGTAGATGGAAATTTACATGCAAGGACCACCTGTCAAAAACAAAGTAGTAATTCCCAACCTTCAGCAGCTTCACTTTACTATTTTTTTCCAAAGGCATCTCTAGTGGCGATTAGCTACACTCAGTGTATATAATAAATACACAGTGGTATAATGAAAGGGAAACTGTTTGCAATCAGAATGCCTAGGTTCAAATCCGTCTCTTACTACCTGTGTGACCCTTCGACATGCTATTAAAATAAGCCTAAATTTCCACATCTATAAAAGATAATACCTACCTATTCCACAGGCCTTTTACAAAGATCAAACGCGAATGTACAGCAAGTGCCACATGTCATTATAGTTGAGGTTTTTATTAAAGGTAAGACTTCTTTTTTAAAAAAAATCAACTCATTACATAGATAATGTCAAACTTTTTTCGCTCATTACTGCACTCCATGACTGCGTTTGATAATGCATTTTCACTGAAAACCGCCAAACAGCAACCAGTAAGGATGAAAGACGCTTATCCCCCCATAAATATACCTAAAGTAGAAAAGCATTTGCACTGATAACTAGAACATAAAAAATGCCAGAATCATTTACTAATTTCCGCTATAAATTCAGCACTCATTTAAAAACATCTAAAAGCACAGCTGGTCAAAAATAATCTACTACCGTCAGTGGGTAAAAAAAAATGCGCTTCAAAACACATAAGGTGTGGACGTCATATCTTATGTATACATTTTACAAGGGTCAGTTTGTTCAAAGTAACCGTATCCAAAACACACGCAATCGCAAAACAAACAGAACCCTGCTTATAGGTGTCAAGGATTTAAAACCAAATGGATCACAACAAAACAAAAGAGCCTTCCCCTCCCCGTTCGGTCAACAGATTCTCGAGCAGCAGGCCAGCCGAGGACCGGGCTTTTCAACAAGGGTCAGCTCACGCCACTCGGCCGTCACCTGGCGGGGTATTTTTCGCGAAGTTTCAAAGTCAACAAAGAAGTTCTGTGGCGAGGGGGTAGGGCCTGGCGGGCGACAGCAGCAGGACGTAAAGAAAGACAGAACCCGGTGGGGGAAGGGTGCGGAAAACGCCCCCGGACTTCAGCGGTGGCGACAGCGGCCCCGTCCTCTGGGCCAGCGCGCTACGGCGGGGGAGAGGGAGGCCCGCAGCAGCCCCGACGCCCCGGCCCCGGCCCCGGCCCCAGCCCCGACCCGGCAGGGTCCCCGCCCCCCTCGGCGGCGCGGGCGGGAAACGGCGAGGGGCACGCGAGGGGTCACCTTCCGCTCCCCGGCCCAGAGGCCCCGCGGACGGGCAAACGGCCCCGGCACCAGCCCCGCCGCGATCCCGCTGCCCGCCTCGAGCGCCTCGGGCCCGGCCGGGGCACGAACCCGGGCGCCGACGCAAGGGCTCGGGCGCGGCGGCGCCGCCGACTTACCTTCCTCGGCGGTGTCCATTTTGTCTTGGGGGGCGGCGGTGACGCAGCCAAGAGGCTCCCGCGGCCGGGCGGGGAAAGAGGGAGGGGAGGAGGAAGAGGGAGCTGGGCCCGGGCAGGTGCTTGCGCTCAGGTGCGAGAGAGGAAGCCAGAGGAAGGAGAGGGGAGAGGGAGAGGGAGAGAGGCTGACAGAAAGCTAGCAACAGGGGAGGGGGAGGGACGGGAGCGCCGAGGGGCGAGGCCTGGGCGGGGCTCCGAAGCGGAAGAGGCGGGAGCGCCCCAACGACCGACGGCGTCACTTCCGGCAGCTGCGACGCTCACGCACTGCGGGCGGCGGATGCGGGGAGGAACCCTTGCTGCGGGGCGCGGCGAATCCCTGCGGGCGCAGGGCCAGCTGGACTAGTCGCCGAGGCTGCGCGGGATCGCGAGGCCGAAACCTAATTAGGAGCTGAGCTTTGATGGCAGCCTCTGGAGGGACAAAGAAGACGCAGAACTGCGGGAGGTGGGCGCGAGAGCCTGGCGCCCGCACCGGCCGACGTGCGAGACTATGGTCCCTGCGCGGGTGTCCTCGGAAGGCCGGGAGGTGCCTGTTACCGTGCGCCCCCTGCTCCCGCCCCGGGATGCCGAGGCCGAGTGGCTAGAGTGGGCCTAGGCATCAGCATTTCTGTTTGGCGCCTGGGCAGTTGTGGTGCACGTTTTGAGGAAGTACTAAAGCCTCACTGAGATCAATAAGGCAAACGCTGACTTCACCAAAATTACTCCCAGGGAGACTTCTGCATTTGGCTGGAAGAACTATTTGAGTAAACCGCTGAGGCTGGGGTTTGAAACATAATCCTCCTCTAAGGGAGATCGGTTCCAATACCCTGAGTTAGAGACGCTTGCCTGGGCAGAGCTAAGGGAAGAGTGATCAAAGACCAAGCTCTGCGCCTGTCAGCACGCCACCCTCCCTCAGTGTAATCCTTGACTGTTTCTCTAAATGAAGAATTACTTGGAGAATACAAATTAGAAGGGCCGCCGCGTTAGAATTGGCTGAGTGGGAGCAGTCTTTCCAACCTCGAAAAATGTTTAAACGATATGCAGATGACCTAGCACAAATAAAAAATGCTAGCAACCGCTGTTCTGTGTGAGTAGAGGAATTGGGAGGACCCCTCTCCCAATCTTCATCAAACAGAGTAAGGTTTAAAATAAAAATAATGAAATACAGCCCTTCAAAAAGAGCGGTGCTTGACTAATGTTACTGATGTCACTCAGGTTACTCAAGGCAGGAAAGAAATCTAATTCTACGTAGTAACCACTGATTTCAAGGACTGACCCTGAAAATTAAGCAGACAGCCATTCTTTAAATATATTTTTTGTTGTTGTTTGCTTATGACTTTCTTTTTTTTTTTTTTAGATGGGTTCTCACTCTGTTGCCCAGGCTGGAATGCAGTGGCGCGATAGCGGCTCACTACAGTCTCACTATGTTGACCAGTATGGTTTTGAACTCCTGTCTTTAAGCGACCCTCATGCCTTGGCCTCCTGAAATGCTGGGGTTACAGGCATGTGCTGCTACGCCCTGCCTAAATATGCTTTTATATACTACCTCTCAAACTAAATTTAAAGACAGCTTTTCCCCCTAGCCCTTATCCATCTGATCCAGTTCCAGCAAGAGCTCACCCTCCTGTAAGACCTGTAGCAGAGCACTTGTTGGCCTGCTGAGACTAGGGCCAAAGATCAGGACCATCAGACCTATAAGATGTTATATAGCATAAGGGCAAAGCATTCTGAAAGAAAGACTGAGACATGCTGGAGGAAGTACATTCTGTTAATCCTAACCTGGACCCTCGGAGCCGGAGCCAGGTTAGGATTAACAGAATGTGTGTGTATGGGAGGGTGGGGTAGGAGAGAACCTTCCTTTTGTCTCTAGGTACCTTCCCTTGTGATGCTCAAAGAAAGTTAACCTTTTAACCAGTTCGCCCTTCTGCATAGTAATTCCTTCTGGAATTGCCCTGACTTTTTGCATTCAGACTTTAGGCATTAAACGTGAGTAATAAACCAACGTTTGTTGAGTCCTCACTGTGTGTCGGCACTGGTTCTCACAACAGTCCTTTGAATACATGAGTCAGTCATGCCTCTCTTGATTGTCATTGAGAGGACCTCAACTGTTAGGCAGAAGGGACAAATGTACTGTTGATATGGACATACGGCAAGAAGGGGGAGACTGCAAGAAGGGGAGGTTCTCTCCACTCCCCAATACATTCCATTGATCTTAATTTGGTTCTGGCTCTGAGGGACACATACCTGCTCTTAGCACTACTAGTTCTTCCTCCAGCAAGTCTCAGTCTTTCTTTCAGAATCCTTCACCCTTATGCTATAAAACATCTGATAGGTCTGACGGTCCTGACTACTAGAACGAGACTGCGTCTCTGCCCCCATGCCTCAGCTCTGCCTCTCTGCACACTGGCTTCAGGCTGTTGGACCAGCATCCTCCATATGTCTGGAAACAAGGCCACTGATAGCTCCCAACATTTCATCTTCTGCCTCACCATCAGACAGGCGAAGTAAGGGTGACGATCTCTAGTCCCAAGTTAAAAATTCTCAGGGAAGGATAGTTCATTAGTCCAGTGAATTGCCTGTCCCTGAATCAAATGACTGTGCCAAAGATCTGGGATCTTTAAGAACATGGACATTGTCATGTTCTTGTAACTGCCATGTTCAAGTAAGAACAATGGGCATTACCTTATGGAAGTCGAGAAAGACCGTTTCCCCCAAGAAGGGGTAGGACAAAACAGTGGATGTCCATTAGAATTAGAATTCTCATTGTCTAATCAAGAAAAACACTTTTTTTTTTGAGACACTCACCCAGGCTGGAGTGCAGTGCACGATCTTGGCTCATTGCAACTTCCACTTCCCTGGCTTAAGTGATCCTCTCAGCTCAGCCTCCCAAGTAGCAAGTAGCTGGGACTACAAGCATATGACACTCAGCTAATTTTTGTTTTTGTTTTTTTTTGGGGGGGGTAGAGATGGAGTTTCACCATGTTGCCCAGGCTGGCCTTGAACTCGGGCTCAAGCAATCCGCCTACCTTGGCCTCCAAAGTGCTGGAATTACAGGTGTGAGCCACTGTGCCTGGCCAAGAAAGATGCTTTATTAAAGACATAGTATACCTACAATTCCAGCCTGTGTGTGTGTGTGTGTTTACTGTGCTCTGAGAATACTGTGGTCTAGCAATGCTGGCTTTCCATACAGCAATAAGCAATGAGTAAGAGGGGAAGTGTAGGAGGACGCAGTGTAATTTTTGAGCACTAACTGTAACAAACTAGCAATGACAACTAACCAAACTCCCTATGACGTCCAGTGAACATCCATAGCAATCCTGTGAAGTAAATATTATGCACATTTTACAGATAAGGAATCAGACTCACAGCTGATAAGTAATTAGCCCTCAGTCATACACACAGCAGGAAAGGAAGCAGAATTAAGCGACAGGACTGTCTGACTCCAGGCCTCCCAGTTTTAAACCTCGGGTTTGCCATTAGCAGTTACTCTCTTTACACTGCCTTTTAACTCAACTTTTTTACTGTGAAGTGGGTTTATATTAAAACATGTGACTTGGCCCGGTGTAGGTGTGCACCAATAATCCCAGCTACTTTGGGTGTCTGAGGCAGGAGTCTCTCTTAAGCCCAGGAGATTGGAATTTCAGTGAGCTATGATCAGACCACTGTACTCCAGCCAGGGTGACAGAGTGAGACTCCATCTCTAAATAAATAAATATGTAAATAAATAGAACCTTTGGCCGGGCGTGGTGGCTCACGCCTGTATTCCTAGCACTTTGGGAGGCCAAGGTGGGTGGATCACCTGAGGTCAGGAGTTCAAAACCAGCCTGGCCATCATGGTGAAACCCCATCTTAAAAAAAATAGAAAATAAAAATAAATAGAACCTTTGAATTTACAGAATTGCTGCTGAAGAAGCATGGATATGGTAATTAGGTAAAACACATTACCGTATATTAATGTTATTGACATTAACAGATTACTAAAGGCAATTTATGGCGTTATCTTAATAGTAAGCTTTTCCCCCTCTGTTCTCTTTCTTTTTTCTCTTTCTTTTTCACCTTCCCTTCATTCCATCATTCTTTTCTGTTTCTCTTACCTTACCCTCATGAGACCCAATAGTGATGGGGCAAGAACATGGGGACTGAAAAGAGGGCATGCAGGTGGCAGAGAGAAGACTGGTATGAACAGACAATTGATTATATTGAGCAAGTAAGTAAACATATTGAGACGACTGATGGCCATGTTTTTCCCTGTTGGAGAAAATGCAAACATGGAGAGGAGGAAGGCTAGAAAACCCTGAGGTGTTGATTGATTGGAAATGTACGTATCATTATGAACTCACTTTTTAAAATATAAATAACTATAGAAATATATATGGATGTGTATGTATCTCTATATATATTTATATATGTGTATACACATAGTATATTTTACGTATCTGTACTAGGAAATAAACCTATTTCCTGGTGTCATCCTATGAGAGGATCCATATGCAATGATAACCCAGTAGCTGAGCACACTGATTATACATATTTTGGTTTCTAATCCCATGCTCCACTAGGAGGAACCAGCACTCCTTGAAGACATGACAGATTTTAGGGGTAGAGTAGAAAAACAACGAGATGAGCCTGGAACATCTTGTGCCAGAAGTTAAGGAGTGTTCAAAGTCTGATAGGCATGTGCTACATGGACACAGAACCCAGCTCAAAGGGGCTCCAGTTGGCCAAATTATGTACAACTTGACTACAAGAGTACTTACGGTAGCATTATAGTTTATTGAATGTAATAGGAATTCACAAGCTCATACTGATGTAAATAAATAAATGGGGAGAAAGAAAAGCTGTGCATTTGCATTATAATGCCAACCAATCAATGTGGAAGGAATGTTACAAATAGAAGATCATTGGCCAACCATCACAGTGGAGTGACATTTTGATGAGGAACAGAATTTTGGCATGTTGTTGGAATATTTTCCAAAGGTTACAAAAGAAAAAATAGTAACTTTACAATGAAGACATCAACATGACTTGATGTTTAACATCACCAGTGATGGAGTGGATCAATGTAATGAGAAAAGCAAATTATGCCAAGAAAGCATTCCTGAGTCTGGTTATGAGGAAACTTCAAACCATCCTCTGGTTATGAGGATGGCTTCAGTTGGGGGTCATCCTACAGAATGTATTTTTCGAACTACTAAGGACATGATTAGACAAAGACCAAGGGACTGTTCCAGATTGGAGGAGACCAAAGAGACATGACAACTAAATGCAGTATATGTGTCTGGATGGGATACTGGACCACAATTTTTTTTTTTTTTTTTTTGAGATGGAATCTCACTCTGTTGCCCAGGCTGGAGTACAGTGGCATGATCTCAGCTGACAGCAACCTTTGCCTCCCAGGTTCAAGCAATTATCTGCCTCGGCCTCCTGGGTAGCTGGGATTATATGTGCCTGCCACCATGCCCAGCTAATTTATTATTATTAATCGAGACGGGGTTTTGGTAGAGACGGGGTTTCACCATCTTGGCCAGGTTGGTCTTGAACTCCTGACCTCTTGATACACCTGCCTTGGCCTCCCAAAGAACTGGGATTACAGGCATTAGCCACTGCGCCTGGTCCAGAAATTTTTTAAAAATATATTCTTTTTGTTTTTTGAGAGGGAGTCTCGCTGTGTTGCCCAGGCTGGAGTGCAATGGCACCATCTCGGCTCACTGCAACCTCTGCCTCCCGGGTTCAAATGATTCTCCTGCCTCAGCCTCCCAAGCAGCTGGGACTACAGGCACATACCACCACGCCCAGCTAATTTTTTGTATTTTTAGTAGAGACCAGGTTTCACCATGTTAGCCAGGATGGTCTTAGTCTCCTAACCTCATGATCCTCCCTCCTTGGCCTCCCAAAGTGCTGGGATTACAGATGTGAGCCACTGCGCCCAGCCTAAAAAATATATTCTTGGGACAGTTGAAAAAATTGAAATTTAAATAGATTCTGTGAATGGTTTTGTAGCAATGTTAACTTCTCGATTTGGAAGATCCTTGTCTGAGGAAATACCCACTGTAGAATTTAGAAGTAATGTGGATTCAGGTCTGAAGCTTGTTCCCAGTTGATTCAAAAAAAGACTAATTGTGTGTGGTGTCAGGGAGGAGTTAACATTGGTGAATCTGGGTGAGGACACTGTGGAGATTGACTTGCACTCTGCTTGCAGATTTTCTTTGAGTTTGAAATTATTCTAAAGTCATTTTTTCATCAGAAGTTAAGTACTGCTAGAACGCTAAAGCAATAGTTACCAAATTTGACGGTGTCTAGGTCATTGGCACCTTTTGCAATTTGATAAAATCTATGGATTTTGTTCCCAGAAAAAATTGCTTAAACACAAAACATTGCATACAATTTCGGGGAAGGGGGTGGTTATAGATGCCTTGAACTCCATGCATGATTCCCAGGTTAAAAGAAGCTCTCATTTAAAGTATTGAGAAAAGTGGTGATGTTCACTCCGTTTCCAAGACTAGCAGACTGGGTTATTTAGACCAAGAGCTGAAAATTCTATATAAAATATAGAAAACATTCTTAAAAGCACTGAAGGGCTGACAAAAACTTTTTTTTGTTTTGTTTTGTTTTTGTTTTTTGAGATGGAGTCTTCCTCACTCTGCCACCCAGGCTGGAGTGGTGCGATCTTGGCTCACTGCAACCTCCACCTCCCGGATTCAAGCAATTCTCCTGCCTCAGCCTCCTGAGTAGCTGGGATTACAGGCATGTTCCACCATGCCTGGCTAGTTTTTGCATTTTTTTTTTTTTTTTTGGAGACAGGGTTTCACCATGTTGGCCAGGCTGGTCTCAAACTCCTGACCTCAACTGATCTGTCCACCTCGGCCTCCCAAAGTGCCGGGATTACAGACATGAGCCACCATGCCTGGCCTACCAGGCCAAAATCTAAGGACAAGACAGAATACCAAAAAGTAAATGAAAACATGAAGATGGCTTTTGTTTTGCTGAACCAAGCAAACTTGAACTTCTATTTGACAGTTTGTAGCAGCAAGAAGGATGACTGTCAAAGCCCAGAGCCTGCTCAAGGTGGGGCCTCTGTTAAGAGACCTTCCACCAGGAGCCTCGCCCAAGGCCCACACAGCTGCTGTCTCAGGGGAATGGTGAACCAAAGTGAATCTGACTTCTCCTGGAGACTTCCAGGAAACTTAGCTCAGCCTTATTTTTTAAGTTCCTGAAAATTTGTACCTGTGAATCAGCCCTGGCATGGACTGTACCCTAAATTCATACCCTAGTGACCAAGTAATCTTAGGCAGTGAATTTAGTTTAAAATATTCTTAGACTACTGAGACCCCCTGAGCACCTGGCAAAAGCAAACACAAATTCTCTGTGGAAGAATGTACCTGTGTGCTACTCATTGTCCCTATAAATTTATTTGTGGAGATTCTGTGACAAATGTGTGTGTGTGTGTGTGTGTGTGTGTGTGTGTGTATACACATATAAATATATACAGTACACACAAACACACGTTGAACATAAGAACTAGCACGCAACAGGTAGCAGAAACCATACACAAAGACCTCAGATGTGGAAGTTAGCCAACACATTGTAAAGCTACTACACTATGACTTTAAAAAAAGAGTGATGAAACAATTTTATTTTAAAATCTCAATTTTTAAACTGGAATTACATTCTTTGCCCCCATTTAAACATAAAATATGAAATTGTATTCATCAAGAAATGAAGATGCACAATGCATAATTTTTTAGGTTGCATGCAAGCAAAATCTTCAGAGAACTATGTCCTTTTCCATGGGTGAGGGCATGGCTGTCCTTAGGCATGTGAGTGTCTGTGGCCTGTGGGTTCCCAATGACAGAGGCCTCATTTCATGTACCGATGTCTCCCTGAGGCCAACACAGGCCTTGACACATAGTAGGGTGTCACTAAATTTTGACTAAATTAGTAATGTATGATTTTCCAGGAGATACTTTATGTCACTGAAATCGGAAGTAGCGACATGTGTGTGAATGCTTTTCTTAGGAAGAGACAAATTCTTACAATAGCTGAAAAATCGATTCAGTAACAGGCTTAGTGTGTCTATATTCTTATTATATCGGGATTTCGTGGTTATAATAAATTCATTTTCAGTACTTCATGCAAATATGCTCAATGGTGATATATACTGAGATCAAATAATCAAAATAGAGCACGATGTGTTTCTCATACAATGTTCACATAAAAATTGCTTACAATTTAACCCAAATTGTCACTGAAATGAAGGCCTTGAAGACCACAGTTGTTCCTTTCTCCAAACTTTTGTTATAAACTTTTGGAAATATTCAGAAAAGCTAAAGGATTAATATAATGAACACCTGCATGCTCAACCTAGATTCAACAATTGTTTAGCCATATTTATTTCAGTGATATTCATTTCTGTATCATTTGGAAATATATATATATAATATCATAATATTTCTATATGTATGTATGTAGTTCTCTTTTGTTCTGAAACAGTTTTGCTCTGTCACCTAGGCTAGAGTGGAATAGTGGGATCTCAGCTCACTGCCACCTCTGCCTCCTGGGCTCGAGTGCTCCTGGTGCGCCAGCCTCCCGTAGCTGGAATTATAGATGTGCACCACTACACCTGGCTACCTTTTGTATTTTTAGTAGAGATGGGGTTTCACCATGTTAGCTAGGCTGATATCGAACTCTTCAGTTCAAGTAATCCTCCTGCCTTGGCCTCCCAAAGTGCTGGGACTATAGGCACAAGCCACCGACCCTGGCCAAAATATATGTATTTGAACATCTTTGCCCCTAAATACTTTAGCATGTATTTCCTAAGTTTAGAATAATCTCCTTGAAAACCATTCCCACATCATAACATGTAGACTCTAAAGTTCTCTATTATCCCAAGAATGACATTTATAATTTTGTCAGTTTGTTTAACAAAGGCCAATCTGGTTTCCTGTATTGCCACTGATTTAGTCTCTGTAGTCCATCTCCTTTATTCTAGAATGGTCCCTGTACCTTTTGTTTTCCAATGACAATGCCTTTTGGAAGTCCACAGAACAATTGTTTCATGCGATGAATGTCCGTCATTGTAAATATATCTGATTCCTCTTCGTGTCATTTAGCTTGTTCCTTTAGCCCCTGTATTTCCTGTAAACTGGAAGGTAGGCTTAGAGGCTTGATGTGATTCAATTTAAACATGTTTTTGCAAGAAAATTTGACAGATGATTATGTGTTTTTCTTTTCTCTCTCCTTTTTTTTTTTTTTTTTTTTTGAGATAGAGTCTCACTCTGTTGCCTAGGCTGAAGTGCAGTGGTGAGATCTTGGCTCACTACAGCCTCTGCCTCCCAGTTTCAGGCTACTCTTTTGCCTCAGCCTCTCGAGCGGTTGGGATTATAGGTACACACCACCATGCCTGGCTAATTTTTGTAATTTTGTATTTTTAGTATTTTAGTAGAGACGGGGTTTTACCATGTTGGCCAGGCTGGTCTTGAACTCATGACCTCAAGTGATCCACCACTTCGGCCTCCCAAAGTGCTGGGATTACAGGCATGAGCCACCTTGCCTGGCTGATTATGTGTTTTTCATATTACAGTACATCAAGAGGCCAGAAAGTCAGGTTGTGCTGTGGTTCACATTGTGAGTTTGGGTAGTTGGTTAAGGTGGTGGCTGCCAAGTCTCACCATTTATTAAGTATTCTATGGAGTAAGTCCTCAGATTGTTTCATTTATAGAGCAGGATAGCCCAATTTTAAAATTATTCTTAAAATTTGAAATTGCATGTTATTAAAAACATTCTTGTTGTTTATAAAGGTGTTTATTTTACAAAACCTTCTAAGCTCTTTATCACAAAATTCTCCCATAATTTTTCCAGTAAAATAAAACCTCCTCCTCCTGTTTGTGTCAATCTCTAATACTTTTCTTTCTTTTTTTTTCTTAGTGTAATGGTGCAATCTCAGCTTACTGCAACCTCTGCCTCCTGGGTTCAAGCAAAGATTGGAGTGATGCAACCACAAGCCAAGGAATGCTGGCAGCTGAAAGACATAAGGAATGGATTCTCAGAGCCTCAGTAGGAAATGTGGCCCTACCAACACTTTGATTTCAGACAACTCCAGTAGTAGGAGAGAATCAACTTCTGTTGTTTGAAGCCTCCCAGTTTGTGATCATTTGTTACAGCAACCACAGGAAGCAAACAAGGAGCGCCTATTTGGAGGAGGACACAAACCCAGCAGTGGGTTAGGAACTATTCATGCTTACAGCTACCTTATTCATCACTGGTCTAGACTTCAACATTGACTTCATCACTTCAAAGGCTGCAGCTGAGCCTAGAGTTTCAAGCTCATGTGCTGCATGTGGCTACAGCGATTCTTAGGTCAGCTCCCTAGGTGGCAGATGAGTATCTCTCTAACTCATGAGTCTCTTTAAATATACAGTTGGGGCTGGGTGTGGTGGCTCACACCTATAATCCTAGCACTTTTGGAGGTTGAGGGAGGAGCATCACTTGAACCCAGGAGTTCAAGACCAGCCTGGCCAACATAGTGAAACCTCATCTCTACTAAAAAAATAGAAAAATTAGCCAGGCATGGTGGCACACAGCTGTAATCCCAGCTACTTGAGAGGCTGAGGTGGGAGAATTACTTGAACCTGCGAGGCAGAGGTTGCAGTGAGCCAAGATCTCACCTTTATATTCCAGCTTGGGCAGCAGAGTGAGACTCTATCTCAAAAATACATAAATGAATGAATAAATCTACAGTAGGCCCTTCGTATTTGTGGGTTCTGCATCCATGGATTCAACCAACTGTGGATCAAGAATAGGTTCATCTGCCTGGCAGGTGGAGGTTGCAGTGAGCCAAGATCGTGCCATTGCACTCCAGCCTAGGTGACAGAGCGAGACTCCATTTCAAAAAAAAAAAAAAAGAATAGGTTAACATGTACTAAATATGTATAGACTTTTTTTCTTGTCTGTATTCCCTAAATGAGATAGTATGACAAGCCAAGCATGGTGGCTCATGCCAATCACAGCACTTGGAGAGCCTGGGGCAGGAAAATCGCTTGAGCCCAGAGTTTGAGACCAGCCGGAGCAACATAGACACCCATCTCTACAAAAAAATTTTTTTTTAATTAGCCAGGTATGATGGTGTGTGCCTATAGTCCCAACCTACTCAGGAGGCTGAGGTGGGAGGTTCGCTTGAGCCTGGGAGGTCAAGGCTGCAGTGAGCTGTGATCACGCCACAGTTCTCCAACCTGGATGACAGAGTGAGACCCTGTCTCAAACAAAAATATATAGTATGCCAACTACTTATATAACATTTACATTGTATTAGGCATTATAAGTAATCTAGACATGATTTAAAGTATATGGGAGGATATGAATAGGTTACTTGTAAATTCTATACTATTTTATATAAGGAACTTGATCACCCATGGATTTTGGTATTTGTAGGATCCTGAAACCAATCCCCCACAGATACTGCAGAGAGATCATAGATTTTCATCTGATATTATGGCTTCTAATCTGAAATTGTATATTTGCTCCAAAGTGAAACTCTTCCTAAGAGTTTTTGTCTTAGACACATGGACCTTTAGGAATTATCTGGCATATTTCACTTCGTTATTCATGGAAACCATTGAGCTCTGATGTTGAATCTCTTGTTAGCTTCCCATGTATCTTTATTGTTGCACAGACTGAATGTGTCCCCCCAAAATTCATATGTCAACATCCTAGTCCCCATTGTGATAGTATTAGGAGGTGAGGCCTTTGGAAGATAATTGGGTTTAGATGATGTTGTAAAGATGAGGTCCCCATGATGGAATTAGTGTCCTTATAGGATTTAGGCCACTCAGTCTACGATATGCTGAAATAGCAGCCTGAACTGAAACAAGACAGTTATCATCAAACATCATTTGAGTGTTTATTCTGTATCATATGCTATGAAAGGTCCCCAAAACAAGCAGATTAGGCAAGTCTAAGGCCTGATTTCTGTCCTCAAAGAAGGCGAGGCTACAGTTAGTTTAGGAACTACTGCCTAGCTTTACTGGGAGAGAATCTTTTTTACAACATCAGTTGGAGAAGCCGCATAATGATCACTGTTATGACTGCTTAGACATAACTTTGGACTCTAACTAGAATTTCTAATCCCTTAGGCTTAAGTCTTCTATTTGACCACTAACATTGAATGCATGTGCATGTTACATTTGTCTGTTAAGTTCTCCTTCTTTCTTCTCCTGGCAATAATGTCCTCCTTTCTTTTAAAGAACTGCACCTCCTTCACTCAAAACACAGAGTTCTCGGGAAATCAGCCAGTCTGGGGAGGGTGGGTAGCAAAGGCAGGACAACGTGTACCCACTCCTGGTGCCCACAGGTGCTATGTTTCTACCGCTGGCCCCTTCAGTCTACTTTGACCCACTCTTAGTTCCGGCTTCTGACATTTAGTTCATAGCTGTGCCAATGGAGACTGACATTGATCCTAACTATATATATAATTGCGTTTTAAGTTTGGGGGTACATGGGAAGAACATGCAAGATTGTTGCATAGGTACACACATGGCAGTGTAGTTTGCTGCCTTCCTTCCCATCACCTATATCTGGCATTTCTCCCCATGTTTTCCCTCCCAAACTCCCTACCCCCCGCTGTCCCTCCCCTAGTTTCCACCCCCCACAGACGCCAGTGTGTGATGCTCCCCTCCCTGTGTCCATGTGTTCTCATTGTTCAACACCCGCCTGTGAGTGAGAACATGCGGTGTTTGATCTCCTGCTCTTGTGTCAGTTTGCTGAGAATGATGGTTTCCAGGTTCATCCATGTCCCTACAAAGGACACAAACTCATCGTTTTTTATGGCTGCATAGCATTCCATGATGTATATGTGCCACATTTTCCCTGTCCAGTCTATCATCGATGGGCATTTGTGTTGGTTCCAAGTCGGCTATTGTAAACAGTGTGGCAATGAACATTAGTGTGCATGTGTCCTTATAATAGAACGATTTATAATCCTTTGGATATATACCCAGTAATGGGATTGCTGGGTCAAATGGAATTTCTATTTCTAGGTCCTTGAGGAAGCGCCATACTGTTTTCCATAATCCTAACAATATTTTTAATTGAAATTGTATCCAGTTATTCAGGAGCCCTAAAATAATTATAGTATCTAGCATGGATCAATCACTTGCTGAGTACCAGCACCATCCAACCAACAAGACCAGGGTGGAGGCGGAGGACACTCAATTGCAGTGAGTTGCAGAGGCCCTGCACCTCCTAAGTGGCTGCACTTAAGAACTGGCTCCAAGGATTGTGTCAGGAAAGCATGTGGGGCTCCTTGGAGGTTTCTGAGTTCAGCCTGATGTTTAACCTCCCTTGCCTAGAGTTTCAATCTCGTGTGCTGCGTGTGGTTACAATGAGTATCGGGTCAGCTCCCTAGGTCCCAGATGAGTAGCTCTCTAACTGATGAGTCTCTTTAAATATACAGTTGTCCCTCTGTATTCATGGGTTCTGCATCCACAAATTCAACCAACTGTGAATCAAGGACAGGTTCATCTCTAGGAAGGATGTATAGACCTTTCTTCTTGTCTGTATTCCTAAAACAGACAAGGGCATTGTCATACCTGCCTTCCTATAAGGCTTCATGTCCTACTGCTCCTGGGGTAGCCCTCAAAGCTGTGTCCCTACACTGCAAAGGGCCCCATCTCCTCGTTGATTGGTGGTAGGGACCCCTTTCTTGACCTGCCCAACTGCTGCATTGAGAGGCAGAATATGCAGACAGCGGCCAGACCAGAGATGACAGCAGAACTCTGACACACAATGTGCAGTAGCCAGTCCAGGAAGCCAAACCACAACGTTCACAGCAATCTGCCCAGAATGGCCAGGACGTCCTCAATAACTGCCAGCTTCCCCACATTTTGCTGCTGCTTCCAATTTAGGACCAGAGAAAGCGCAACATGTTCCCCTAACCAATCACATGGGATGCCCTGCTCTGTCTAGCCACCTGAGTCTTTCCCAGGCCAGCAGGCTCCACTCAGGGCACACCTGGAGCCTCTCCTTCACCACTATGAAGCTTTCCCACTCCTCCCCTGCCTGTCTTCAAGTCTCTGCTAAGCATTAGAAATAGCAGCCACCTCCTTTTCTACAGCAAGCTCTGGTGGTCTTTGTTTATTTCCACATCGTTTTAGTTTTAACTGGTCCTTAGGTCTTTCTGTTGGCATCCTGCCCTCCCCTGCCTTCACATAGCCTTCACCACTCTCTGTGAGGCCTGTGCGGCAGCCTCAAATCTGCCGTTTCGGCAGGAATGGCCCTGCTCAGCAAGTCTCAGCTTTTCCCTGCAGTGACTCATCATGATGTCTCCTCATCAGGCCACTCAATTCTATGGCAGGGAAGATCTCCAATCACTGCCGAGACACCCACAGAACCTCATTTTAGCCCCCGTGCTGGGGAAGCGGTTGCCATAGCGATGGATGCAGCAGGCAGGCATGAGAAGGGCTCACTGCAGCCAGCCCACGCCAGGAGGGGCCAGCCTTCTGCTTGGTCTGTGCTGCTCACTGCATCCCCAAACCCCAACCCCCACCTCCAACAAAAAATGGGGGCTGGGAGAGGGAATCATCCATGGCTATCACGCTGGGATCTTTGTCTTAGCAGCACACCCCCACACCCACCACCATGTTGGCTGTTAATGGTTGGCGACACTTGGTTGTGCAGATTAGACTGTGTTGCTTAGCAACAAAATAACAAACAGCGTAAATCGTGTCTTCATTGCGTTTGCCTGAATGCCTCACTTAGATGGACGCGATTTCAGTGCTCTGTGCCAAGGTGGGGGTGGGGCGATCCGAACCTTTTTAAATGGAGGATTTACACTTACAGAAAAATATGCACAAAGCATTAGTGCGCATCTTGATAAGCTGAAACCAACACCCAGATCGAGATGTAGAACATTTCCAGGACCAACCAAGTTCCCTCCTGCCCTTCCCCGCTAACCTCCACTCCCTGTGGACATGGATATGACCTTCCTCACCATCCATTTGTTTTGCCTGTATGTGAGTTTCACATGAACAGAACCTTGTGGTAAGGACCTTTTGTGTACAGCTTACTTCCCTCATCCCTGTGTTGATGAGATGCTCCCGTGTTGCGTGTGCAGTTGGAGGATGGGGGAGGTGCGGCCGAGCACGCTTTCCTCCGCCCCTGGCAACAGGACTGGTCTCCTGGCTTTTCCACCTCACCTTCTGTGTTAGTCAGGGTTCTCTTAGAGGGACAGAACTAATAGGAGATGTGTGTGTGTGTGTGTGTGTGTATAAATGGGAGTTTATTAAGTAATAACTTACAGGGTCACAAGGTCCCACAATAGGCTATCTGCAAGCTGAGGGGCAAGGAGAGCCAGTCCGAGTCCCAAAACTGAAGAACTTGGAGTCTGAAGTTCGAGGGCAGGAAGTGTCCGGTGTGGGAGAAAGATGTAGGCTGGGAGGCTAGGCCAGTTTCACCTTTCCACCTTTTTCTGCCTGCTTTTTATTCACTGACAGCTGATTAGATGCTGCCCACCTGATTAAGAGTGGGTCTGTCTTTCCCAGTTCACTGACTCGAATGTTAATCTCCTTGGGCAACACCCTCACAGATATGCTCAGGATCAATACTGCATTCTTCAATCCAATCAAGTTGACACTCAACATTAACCACCACGCCTTCCCATTGAAACTCCTTGGATGGATACCCGTCTGAACCAAACCCAGAATCCATGCCTTCTTGGATTCTGGTCCATCTCTGTAAGTGGATGGGGCTTCTGTTCTGATGCTTCTAACCTCTCTCTGCCCACCAGTCAGTGTGGCTGGGACCCTGCATCCCTTGTTCCTGAGCCTGCCTGCGTTAGGACATCCCAGAGCCCTGGCTGCCCAGATGTGGACAGCTCACTGCATCTCCACCCTAAGGCCTTAGAATTGTTTCCTTCAGAGAGAGCCCCATTCTAGTTGCTTGATCCTCTTCTAATTTTTTAAACTGCTTACTTTTTTAAAATGAGAAAATGCATTTTATTTTTTTACAAATATTAGGAAACAAAATCAAGTAATTTATTTTATATTACAGTGTTTGTATTAAAGACTGTAAGCATCTTTAGCAAACTGAATTTATACCAGGAAAACAAGAGATTTTTAACATTAGAAAATCTGTTAATATAATTAACCAAAAGTTACAAAGAAAAAAATAACTGTATAAGACAGAAGAGGCATCTGATAAAATTTTCTATTGCAATTCAAAATGTAAATTTATAGAAAACTAGAAATAAAAATAGGAATAATTTGTATTTCTACCAAATATTAAGACTAAGCTTTATATTTATCATTAGGAGTATTCCAATTCATGTCAAGAGTCAAAAAAGGGTGCCTCTAATCAAATTGTGCTAGAAGTGTTAACCGGCTCAATCAGTTAGGAATGAGAAATAAAAGGTACACTTTTCTTTTAAAAAAGTAAATATACCTCTCTCTATTTACAGATAAAAAGATGGTCTACATGGAAGATCCAAGAGAATGTACAGGCAAAGTGTTAAAACTACCTAATAAGACAGTAAATACACAAATGTTAATTGTAATTGTATACATTGGCAACATTTTAAAAGATAGTGTTTAAATGTAGTATGTAGAAGACTGAAAATTAAACCACGCTAAAATGTAATATTTAGAAGATAGAAAATTAAACCACGCTAAAATCCAAAAAAATAAGTTTTAGATTACAAAAAGAGAAGTGTGTAGTTTTAAATTGGAAACTTGAAAATAACAAATATGTCACTTAGCTGTTAATCTTAATTTTTAATAGGATCTCACTTAAAATCCCAATAGAGTTTTGGTAATTTTGTTATGTTTTTAATTAAGTTCTGGAGTCCATGTGTAGATCATGTAGATTTGGTGCATAGGTATTCATGTGCCATGGTGGTTTGCTGCATCCATCACCCCGTCATCTGCATTAGGTATTTCTCCTAATGCTATCCCTCCCCGATCCCCCCCCCCCCCGCCTACCCCTCCCCAAGCCCCCCACCCCCTAACAGGCCCCAGTGTGAGATGCTCCCCTCCCTGTGTCCATGTATTCTCAATGTTCAACACCCACTTATGAGTGAGAACATGTGGTGTTTGGTTTTCTGTTCTTGCGTCATAAACTGCTTACTTTCAAACCTATAGAAAAGTTGGAATAATAGTACAAATTCCTGTATACATTCCTCACATTCTCCAGATTTTAACATTTTGCCACATTTGTTTTACCCTTCTCTTGTCCCTAAATACTTAAATGTATATTTCCTTTTTTTTTTTGAAACAGAGTCTTGCTTTTTCGGCACGCTGGAATGCAGCGGCACAATCTTGGCTCACTGCAAACTCCACCTCCCAGGTTCAAGTGATTCTTGTGCCTCAGCCTCCCAAGTAGCTGGGATTACAGGTGCCCGCCACCACACCCAGCTAATTTTTATATTTTTAGTAGAGACGGGTTTTGCCTTGTTGACCGGGCTGGTCTCAAACTCCTGACCTCAGATGATTCACCCACCTCAGCCTCCCAAAGTGCTGTGATTACAGGCGTGAGCCACCCCACCTGGTGGCCCTTGTGCCCTTTTTTTTTTTTTTTTTTTTTTTTTTTTTTTTTGGAGACAGAGTCTCCCTTTGTTGCCCAGGCTAGAGTGCAGTGGCACGATCACAACTCACTGCAGCCTCCACCTCTAAGTAGCTGAGACTACAGGCTCGGGACACCATGCCTGGCTAACTTTTGCATATATGGAGTTTCACCATGTTGCCCAAACTGGTTTGGAACCCTTGAGCTCAAGCAATCTGCCCGCCTTAGCCTCCTAAAGTGCTGTGATTACAAGCAAGAGCCACCACACCTGGCGTGTCTGGATTATTACACCACATACAGTGTCCTCAAGGTTCATCTATGCCTTAATACGACTCATTTCCTTTATAATGAAAACAAACAAACATTTTTCATCTGGTCCACTATCCAGAATCCACACTGCACTTAGTTGTCAGGCCTCTTTAGTCCTCTTCAATAAGAAACACTTCTTCAGTCTTTGTCAAAAATGACATTGACATTTCTGTTGGGCAGAAGCCGATTATTTTGGAAAACGTCCCTTTGATTGATGTGTTGGTATTTCCTCACGACTGAATGCAGGTTCTGCACAGCGCAGAGGGCTAACATGCATGGAGGGCCAGAAGCACGTGTGGCCTATGTGTCCCGCTGCTGGTGATGTTAGCTTTGCTCGCTGGAGTAAGGTTTGTCAAGTTTCCCCACGGTAAAGTGACTGTTTGTCCCTTGGTCATTACTGGGAATCTCCCTCATGGGGAGATAGACTGAGAGCATATACAAATGCTATTTCTCAAACTTTTCTCACAATTTAGCATACGCTGATGATTCTCCCTTACATAGTCATTACTACGGTGGTTCCAAGAGGTATTTTCTTATTCCATTATCTTTTCTGAAATTGTTAGTTGATATTCCACCATAAGAAAGAGTTTTCTTCTTCCTCTTTATTTTTTCATTACTGTACCTGTATGTACTCGTGGGTTCTTAAGACTGTGCTTATAATAAAGTAAGAAGAGTTATAGACTGGGTGTGGCAGCTCACACCTGTAATCTCAGCACTTGGGAAGCCAAGGCGGGAGGGTCACTTGATGCCAGGGATTCAAGACCAGCCTGGTGAACATGGCAAAACCCCATCTCTACTAAAAATACAAAAATCAGCTGGGCATAGTGGCAGGTGCCTGTAATCCCAGCTGCTAAACGACAACAAAAAAGGGTTACAATTCAATACTAACATGATTGTTACTCAGAAGATTCCAGATTTGGCCAATGAGAGCCCCTTCAAGCTTTTGTCCTTTGAATGAATTCCTGCCATTCTTTGGGCACTTTCTTACTGTCTGCCAGAATAACATACTCTGAGCTTATCTTGTTCCTCTCCAGCCTTAATCCCAGAAGTCGCCATTTCTCCACAGAGCCCTGATTCCTTTTAGTGCACCATCTGCACCAGAAGAATCACTAGTGGTGTCCTCATCTGAACACGCCAGCCTTAGCGAGACAGCGCTTCCACCTTTCAAGTGTTTCCATCTGTCAGTCCTGCTCCTCAGCTGCTGAAAGAGTTCATTCTGGGAAGTGGATTACAAGTGACTTCTTTATTTTTTAAATCTATGTGTTCATGTATTTCCTATGACTCCTATAACAAATCGCCACAGACTGAGTGGCCTAAAATCCACATAGAGGATTATCGCACAGTTCTGGAGGTCAGAGCATGCCGTGGGTCACACTGGGCTAACATCAAAGTGTCTGCAGGACTGGGTTCCTTCTGGAGGCTCAGGGAGAATCTGCATCCTTGCGTTTCCCACCTTCTGGAAGCTGCCCGCATCCCTTGGCCGGTGCCCCCCTTCTTCCTCCGTGAAGCAAAGGCATCACTCTGACCTCTCCTTCTGCCTTCGCTTTTCCTCTGCCTTCCTCTTCCAGGACGGTCACTGGATATTGTGTCCACCCAGACAATCCAGGATAATACCCGGTCTAAGAATCTTTCGGTTGCCAGGCGCAGTGGCTCTCGCCTGTCATCCCAGCCAGCGCTTTGGGAGGCTGAGGCAAATGCATCACTTGAGGTCAGGAGTTCGAGACCGGCCTGGCCAGTATGGTGAAACCCCTGTCACTACTAAAATAACAAAAATTAGCCAGGCGTGGTGGCAGGCTCCTGTAATCTCAGCTACGAAGGAGGCTGAGGCAGGAGAATTGCTTGACCTTGGGAGGTGGAGTTGCAGTGAGCCCAGATGGTGCCACTACCCTCCAGCCTGGGCGACAGAGGAAGACTGTCTCAAAATAAATAAATAAAATAAAAATAAAAAAATTAAAATCCTTAGCTTGATCACATTGGCAAAGGCCTTCCACATTATTTATTTATTTATTTTGCTATATAACATGTTTACAGATTCCAGACATTAGGACGTGGACATTTTTGGAGGACCATTATTCTGCGCTATCACAGTATATTTTGTGTATTTTTAAATAATATAAATTATTTTTGTAATCTAAAAACATAACAGGAGTCATGAGCGAGAAGGCCCAGAAGGAAAGCGCACTCCTGACATCCACCGCCAGCCCGTGGGGCGCCTCTGCCCCTCGGCGGGAGGCAGAAGAGTGGGCGAGTGGGTGGGGCAGGCGGGGCTCCCGGAGGGACGCGCGCCTTTCACCAGTCTGTCCTGCTCCTCAGGCTGCTGAATGACTTCATTCTGGGAAGTGGATTTCGAATGACTTCTTTAGTTTTTAAATGAATGTGTTTAAAGGTCCGTGTTCATGTATTTCCTGTAACTTCTATCGCAAATCGCCACAGACTTGAGTTTGCTCTGCGGGGCTGCGCGCGCTTCAGAGGCAAAACCACGCGGCGGCGGGGAGGCTGGAACGCAGCTTGGGTTGGAGCGGACGAACGGCCAGCGCCCGGGGCGGTGGTGGAACCATCTCGGTGCAGCCGGTGACCGCCGCCGTCCCGCCGCAGGTGCCCAGCTCGCCCCGGCTCCTCCCCGCAGCCACGGGCCGCAGCGCAGCGCTGTCCCCGCGATCCGCGGTCTCCAGCGTCCCCCCAGCCCTGCGGCTCACACTCCTTTCTCCTTCTCTACCTAATACAAATATTGCCGTTTCCCAGACCTCCCACCCCGCGCCGTCACTTTGATCCTGAGCCGGCTCTCGGTCAGGGGGAGTCAGGGCGCATTCCGCGGACTCAGCGCCCTGAATTCGTGCGCCCGGTTTCCCTCCCCGAAACTCTCCATCTCCGATGGTTCTTGGGAGAGCTTCACGCCCACCCAGGACGCAGCCCCATGTGCCCCCGCTGCCCTGGGCGGTGTCTGTACTTCTGTCTTCTTCCCCGGCCCCCCACGCCCCCGCGGCCGGAGGTCGGCAGCGACTGGGCTGGGGACCGAAACCACGTGGCGGATCCCCGGCGGTCGAGCGGACTCGGAATTCGAATATGCTTGGCTTCGGGGTCTCCCAGGACTGCCGGGGTGCAATGGCGCTAAGAGCGTGGAGGAAGCTGAAAGAGCTCCTTTAGTGTCACGAATCAGCTTTTTCCTAGGCCTGCAGCCGTTGGGGGCTGGGCAGGGATACAGACCACCCAGCGTCTCCCCCTCCGCCGGCTTTGGCCCCAGAGGCCGCAGTGGCTGGCACCTGGGCGCCTGCAGGCGGCCTCCGGGTGAGCCCTCCTAGAGACGCGCCTAGGGGCTCCTGCCGCTGTGACAGCCCCACCCAGGCAGCCCCCATCACACATGGGGAGAGATAAAATGGGAAACGTAGGGCTGAAGAGGAGGCCAAGAGCAGGGAGCTGTTCCTAAGGCGATTTTCTTGAGCTTAGAACAGAAAAGCTATCCGGCCCTCAAAGGATGAGAACGCTGACAGCACTGAAGGCCTAATTCTGTATAACTCATGTGCCATACCAATAACTCATCTCCAGAACACAACTCCATGGGTCCCATGTTGTGCACCCATGACCACAACCCCTTTTCCTCTCTCTCTCTCTCTCTCTCTCTCTCTCTCTCTCTCTCTCTCTCTCGACGGAGTCACTCTTGTCATTCAGACTGGAGTGCAGTGGCACGATCTCGGCTCACTGCAACCTCCACCTCCCGGGTTCAAGCGATTCTCCTGCCGCAGCCTCCCGAGTAGCTGGGAGTACAGACACATGCCCAGCTAATTTTTGCATTTTTAGTAGAGATGGGGTTTCACCATGTTGGCCAGGATGGTTTCGATCTCTTGACCTCGTGATCCACCCCCCTTGGCCTCCCAAAGTGCTGCGATTACAGGCATGAGCCACCACACCCGGCCCTCCCTTTTCCTCTCTAAAAAGAAAGCCGCCAGTCGCCGTGGCTCACGCCTGGAATCCTAACACTTTGGGAGGCTGAGGTGGGTGGATCACCTGAGGTCAGGAGTTCAAGACCAGCCTGGCCATCATGGTGAAATCCCATCTTTAAAATTTATATATATATATATGTATAAAGCCATACCATTCACAGCCACTCTCAGGCCCCACTTTGCCCCAGACTCTCATCTGCTTTCTTTCTCTATAAATTTGACTATTTCTGAACAGTTCACATGAATGAAATCGTATGATGTGTGATCTTTTGTAACTGGTGTCTTGCACTTAGCATGTTTTCAAGGCCCATCCGTGTTGTAGCATGAATCAGTCCCTCATTCCTTCTATTGGCAAATGGTATTCCGTGGTATGGATATATTACAGTTCACTTATGCCTCTGTGGGTTGGTAGACATTTGGGTTGTTTCCACTTCTTGGCTCTTGTGAATAATGCTTCTATGAGCATTCGGGTGTACGTTTTTGTGTGGAATATGATTTCAATTCTTTTGGCTATATACCTTGGAGCGGAGTTGCTGGGTTATACGGTACTAACATTTTCAGGAACTGTCAAAGACCTAATTTTAGATTTTGGGAAGAGGAATGTGGAGCCTGTTCAAAAAGCAACTGCACAAATCTGCAAGGACACTGGATAGATGACCTCCCAGACATCTTAGGAGAATCTACTAGGTGAGAGGAACTGCTCCCGATATGGAAAGGAAGGAGACAGAACACAGGGGTGGGGGGGGGGGAGGGCTTGAGCCTGTAAGGACCCCCTTCTTCTCAGTGAAAAGGGAGACAGACATTCCAACTCCAAGCTATAACCCGTTACAGATGTTTCAACACAGAGAGTGCAGAAATCCACAGGAACAGCCCAGAAGCTCATGGAGCTGGGGACTTTGATGAGGACATGGAGAGGAGCTTGCCAGCTGAACTAATATTTGCCTTCACCTCCAAGCGATTTTGTGTTTTGGCAGCAAGTTGGAGAAGAGCCTTCTGGGAAGAGAGAGCAGCTTGGGCTAAAGCCCAGCCACGTGGGAGTGTTCGATGTATTTGGCAGTGATGAGAGGAGGAGGGCAGGAGCTGGGGGAGACAGGCTTGGAAGGGTAAACTGAGCCATGACTTCAGTGCTACGCTAGGGAGCTTGGACTTGAACCTATATGTGCTGAGTGTCACTCATGGACTTGAGGTTGGGCAAGGTGGACAGCTTGTGTCCTGGAGCCACGGCCTTGGAGGTGGTAAGGGAAGGAGGCCTGAAGAGGGAGTCTTTGGGGGGTTGCTGCTGTCAGGAGAGAGAGACCACGAAGAACTGAGAGTATACCTGGGAGGGAAGGAGAGGGAGGGAGGAGAAAACAGAGGGGAATGTCCTCGAAACTGCATAAAAGGTGGAGGATAGGGAGGCGGAGGGGAGAGCCACCTGGATTCATCAATATTTTAGGTACTTTGTGCAGGGAGAAAAAAATGACATTGTCAATGACATTGACAGCACCAGGGCATATACAGCCCTTAAATGCTTTAACTGCATGGTTGTTTTACTCAATTGAGTCCCAAGAAGTTAGCTTCAGAAGAAAACTCAGAACCTGTGGGAGGTTTGCAGCTTCTCTTGGATTGGGACAAAGCCTTAGCTCTGTCTTGATGCCTCGACTGGAGCGCCCGTCCTGTAGCAGCTGCCCAGGAAGGCCTCCATCCTGGCACACACACCATCCATGTCCAGCAACACGTGTGCAAACCCCTCCCAGCTCCCCCTTGCTGGCACTGTAAAGCCCACCTCAGCATCAGCAGAAGTATGGAAAAGGAAACGCTTGTCTCCAGGAGCCATCCTTTTCCTTCCTCCTTTCCTCATTTCTGTTTCTGTGTTTCTTCGTTTCCCTTTTCCTCTGTCACACCCAGAGCTCTCCAGCTGCCTGGTGCTCTGGAAGGACCCGTTCCCAGGGTAGCATCGTGTCTCCTCCAGAATTAAGGCCCTGGCACAGGCTGGTGGATCACAGAAAGGGCCCCATGTCTCAAGGGATAAGAGGATAAAACATCCCCAAAGGATGGATGGAGGCTGAAAATCTGGATAGAGTGCTACATAGAGTGCAAGTCAGGGAGTACCTCCAGGACGCCGAGTCCCTAGCTTAAGCCCCTAAGCTTACGTAAGGACACGACTTACCTAAATGTCCTTGAGAGTCAAGGGCATGGTCAGGCAGAACTGCTAAAGCAAAGGCTTTGAAGTGGGAAAGAGCATGAAGAATTTGGCGAGGGTGAATAACTGGCACAGGTGTAGGCAGTTCCCCCGCCTAGATATATCTGCATGGCACTTGCTTCTGAAGGATTTCTTGGAATTCCCCCAGACTGCAGAGGTGGTCAGATATAAGCATGGCCCTGGTCCCCATCCAAGCATTGCTCCTTATTGCCAGAGTGTGACAGGCTTGGCAGCCTGTGGCGACAAGGGCCAAGGCTGAGCCGTACACACAGGATGATCCTGCTCTTCCTGTGTGTCTTTTGCCCCAGAAAACTAACAGTGGTCTAGCTGTGGTGTACAATTGTGTTCAGATGTGCTCACATCCTCAGGGGAGTTGGATCCTTTCATAATTCTACAAATTGTGAAATGTTTAGACATTAGGAAACCAAAGAGAGTTGACCTATAATTAGAGAATAATAGCGCATTTAAAATAGCTAATGGGTTACGCATTACTGTTCTCTAAGTCGATAGTAAAAATCCCCATTAAAAAAACAGGAGGTCAAGGTTCTCTGACTCATCTATAAGTGATTTCTCATCATTTCAAAATAAAGGTTAAGTACGTTAAAGCTGAGCTGAATGTGGGCTTCCAATCCAAAATTTATTTTTAGCCTTATTGTGTCCAGTTGACTAATGGCTCAGAGCCAAGAGCAATTTAATCAATGTTTATATCCACTTTAAACATCACTAACAATTGTGTGGTGGTAGACTGTTACAGCCATGGCCTCCAGTGAGCAGTGTCCCTGTGTCCTCACTCCTTTGCAATGTGACTTTGCTGCTTCTCCCTAAATCAGAAGGTGGGACCTATTTCTCTACCCCTTGACTCTGGGTTGGCCTTGAGACTTGTTGTAGCCAGTAAAATGCAGCAGAAGTGACACTGTGAAGCCTTCAAGAATAGGCCTTGTGGAGTATTGTAAATTACATTTTTAATCCCTTGGAATACCCAGAGTCCACTGGATGAGAGGAGAAGCCCAGCTGGCGGCTGTACCAAGGCCCCAGACATATGAATGGCGCCATCTGGACCCTCCGCCTCAGTGAGCCCACAGGAGACCAGCAGAGTCGTGAGGAGCAATACTTTTTGTTTTAAGCCACTAAGGTTTAGGGACATTTGTTCTGCAGCAGTAGGTAATTAAAGCAAATAGTATCCTAAATGGTGACAGAATGGATTCGTTTTCCTGTAAAAATAGACTTCATCTCTAAAAAGAAATGAGATGTGGAAAGTAGAAAAGTTCTTTTTCAAAGTTTCTTTCTTGTTAAAGAATAATAATAATAAATGTTAGAAATAATAGTCTCTTTTAAAGACTAACTTTCTTCAAAGACTTCTTGCTTTTTACTAGTGACTCTTTGTTAAGCCCTGTCCTATGCAGCTGCTAGATATAAAGGAATAAGTACATTCTATGTCCTTATTCTTTAACCAAGATATTTGTGTTATTACTTTTCTAAATCCTTTTGCAAGCAACTTCCTGTCCCTTCTTTATTTAGACTTCCTCTTTTCCTTTGTTCTCCATTGCTTTTACCTGTTTAGAAAAGCTTTCAGTTGTTAGCCAATCAGGTTTTAGTTTAGATTGTGAGGTCTGTCTCCAACCATTGTAGATCAGACACAGCAGTAAGGATGACCCCAAATGCTCAAAGGATAAAAATATCTGCTTTTCCTTTGTCCCTTGTACTCTCATGGCAAGATGGTTAACCGGAGTACCCTTTCTGCAGAAAGTAAAGATTGCCTTGCTAAGAGATCCTTTGTCTCAGTGCTGATTTTTCTTTGCAGCACCAAGCATCTGTTTCCAACATGAGACACTTCCCAACTTTCCAGAAGAGTAGGGTAGGGTTTCATCTTCGAAATAAGAAAGCAAAGTTGTTCAAGAAAGCCTATGATTTTAGATTCAAATGCCAAAATATAAAACTATTTACCCACTTAACGTGCCTGAGGAGTTTGATCATTGAGACTAAGAGCTAGCTGGGGAGAAAAGAAAAAGAACTTGATGCTGAGCGAGGTGGCTCACACCTGTAATCCCAGCACTTCTGGAGGGCCAGGCAGGTGGATCACCTGAGGTTAGGAGTTCGAGACCAGCCTGACAAACATAGTGAAACCCTGTCTCTACTAAAAATACAAAATTAGCCGGGCATGGTGGCATATGCCTGTAATCCTAGCTACTCGGGAGACTGAGGCAGAGAATTGCTTGAACCCAAGAGGTGGTGATTGCAGTGAGCTGAGACTGCACCACTTTACTTTAGCCTGGGTGACAAGAGTGAGACTTTGCCTCAAAAAAAAAAAAAAAGTTGATAAAGGGGTTTGAGGATTGTGCCTCATTTTGCCCTTCCCAGTGCTTTGCTCGCTTCCAGCTGGAGGGAGTTGGAGGCTGCCCTCCTTTGCACTTCCCTGCTGTTGGCATTAGTAAAGTCGTGCTCTCCCTTTCTTCTCTCTGTCTACAGAGCAGCTCTCTCTGCACTGGTAGGCATTGCTGTTTCCAAAAGGATGTGGTTTCCCTGTACTCTGTGGTCTCACCCTGACATCATGGCATCTCTTGCAAGAATTTAAATTAAAACTTAAGTCACCAAGTTGTGATTTCAGAAAGAACTTCTTTGTTGTTTTAGCGGAAAAAACCCATCCAATTGGATGATATTCCTTCCACTGGTTCTCTTGAAATTAAGGAATTTGATAACATAATTTATTCCTCTATTTGCCAAAATTCTGAGCCGCAAACACCTGGAGAAAAAAGAACACATTAGGAAATTATTGGCAGACCTGGTGGGAGAAGTCAGGTAGGTGGTAACCTTTTGAGACTGACTTCTTTCACTTATTCATTCATGTTTTAAGGTGTATGAATACTTTTTAAAAAATCTCCAAGTAGTGTTTCATTGTATGGATGTACTACAATTTATGTATCCATTTGTTCTTGAGAGATGTTTGAGTTGTTTCCAGTTTGGGGCAATTACAAATAGAGCTGCTATAAACCTGTCTGCATTTTATTTTTTTAATTTTATTTTTTCATTTTTTTATTTTTTGGAGACAGCCTCACTCTGTTGCCCAGGCTGGAGTTCAGTGGCATGATTTTGGTTCATTGCAACCTTCGCCTCCTGGGTTCAAGCGATTCTCCTGCCTCAGCCTCTGAGTAGCTGAGATTATAGGCATGCACCACCATGCCCAGCTAATTTTCTGTATTTTTAGTAGAGGGGCGGTTTCACCATGTTGCCCAGGCTGGTTTTGAGCTCCTGAGCTCAGGCAATCTGCCTGCCTTAGCCTCCCAAAGTGCTAGGATTACAGGCTTGAGCCACTGTGCCTGGCCTCTTCATCTTGATTCGTAAAACTGTAATGCAATATTCGCAGACCTGGGAATCAGGGAAAAAAAAAACAGTAATGCAAAGCCAGGTGCATTGAACCCTGATCACACCACTGCACTCCAACCTGTACGACAGAGCAAGACCCTGTCTCAAACACAAACAACAAACAAAAACCTGTAATGCTGTTGATTTCAAAGCTACTTTGTCCGCAGAAATATTAAACAGTCATTTGTGATACTTTACTTTTTATTTCAAGAGTTGACTCAAGACCTGAACACAGTGGCTCACTCCTTTAATCCCAGCACTTTGGGAGGCTGAGGTGGGCGGATCACCTGAGGTCAGGAATTTGAGGCCAGCCTGACCAACATGGCGAAACCCCATCTCTACTAAAAATACAGAAATTAACTGGGCATGGTGGCACACGCCTCAGTCCCAGCTACTTGGGAGGCTGAGTAGGAGGATCACTTGAACCTGGGAGGCAGAGGTTGCAGTGAGCCCAGGTTGTGCCACTGCACTCCAGCCTGGGTGACAGAGAAAGACTCTGTCTCAAAAAAAAAAAAAAATGTATTCAAGTAGTTTCAGGGGAAGACTTAAGCATTTTTTTTTTCATTATCACTTTTATTTTTAGGAAATCTAGGTATAACTACTTACATTAAACAACCAATAGGTTGGTGATAGATTATAAAGCCAGCACTGGAGTCAGTTGAATGACTGTATATGAGGAAGTTTCACATTTCATTCTGCTGTGTCAGTTGGGGGCTTCCCAGTGAAACAGAACAAATAGGATGGATGGATAGGTAGATGGATAGAGGGATAGAAAGACAGACAGACAGAAGGTAGAGAGATAAATAGAAGACAGGTAGATAGATGGAGAGATACACAGACAGATAGGCAGAGGCAGACAGATAGAGACAGACAGACAGACGGAAAGACAAATAGACAGATATAGACAGACAGACAGACAGATGGATAGAGTTCTGCATTGGATTGTGTCCTCCCCAAATTCATGGGTTGAGGCCCTAACCCCAGTGTGTTTGTATTTGGAGATAGGGCCCTGAAGGACGTGATTGAGAGTAAATGAAATCATAAGGGTGGGTCCCTAACCACCAGGACTGCTGTCCTTGTAAGAAGAGGAAGAGGCACCAAGAGACCTCTTGCTCTGCAGGTACACAGAAGAAAGGCCACGTGAGGACTCAGCAAGAAGTAGATATCTACAAGCCAGGAAGAAAGGCGTCAACAGACACCAACCCTGCCAGCACCTTGATTTTGGACTTCAAGCCTCCAGAACTGTGAAAGAATAAAATTCTGTTGTTTAAGCCACCCAGTCTGTGGTACTTTGTATGGTAGCCCTAGCAGACTAACATAGAGAGAGATTTATTTTAAGAAACTGGCTTCTGCAACTGTGGAACTTGGCAAGTCACAAATCTGTAGGACAGGTTGGCAGTCTGAAAACTCAGGCAGGATTTCTACATTACAGTCTTGAAACAGAATTGCTTATTCTCTGAAAGCCTCAGGGCTTTGCTCTTAAGGCCTTCAACTGATTGGATGAGGGTCACCTACATTATCAAGGGTAAAAATCTTCTTTATTTAAAGTCAACTGATTTAAATGTTAATCACATCTACAAATTATCTTCACAGCAACAATCAGACTAGTGTTAGACCCAACTACTGGGCACCATAGCTTGGCCAAAGTGATACATAAAATTAACCATAACTCTGTCCATCAAATTTTAGGAAAGCTCTCATTTGGAACACGAATAAGAGATCTCTTCCTCCACACTGCTGCCCTTTGTCATCTTGCTTTGTAGATAGAGAGAAAAAATTAATTGATAAAGAAAGGGACTGTTTTTCCAGTCAGCCCAGCAAGGTTTGAACAAGCATTGGATCCAGAATCCATTTCTTTGAACCCAGCAACCTTACCGCAGAGATTTGAGAAATCCTCCCTCTACATTCAACTCAGTAAGACTGATCTCTTTGCACAGTGAGCTTGCAATGGCATGACGCAGTTTAAGAACACTGAAGTTCACAAACATGATAATGTCTTATTGATTGATTGAATGTCTGCCAAGTACCAGGCATTGTTCTAAGCACTTATCATAGAATTTAATCTGTTAATTATATCATTTAATCCTCAGAATAGCTTTTGTGCAGTAGACACAATTTCTACCACCTTTTACAGATGAGCAAAGAGGCACTGAGAGTTAAGCAGGGTAGCAGAGTGTGATTTGCATCCAAGCAGTCTGCTCGGAGCTCAGAGCTCTGCCGCTCACCTATCACAGCTTAGCACATTTCACAGACTGTGACAAGTCAAGGCAAAGCACTTCAAGTTCACATAATAGTTATAAATCAAGTAAAAGGTGGCTTGAAGCAGAACAGATTTACATGTGATCTGAAGATAGAAAGGTAAAATTAAAAAAAATAATTTTGACTTGGTGTATTAAAAAGTATTTGATACATTGGCAGCCAGAAATAGCCAAGGGATGGCATGGATTTGTTAAAACGAGGCTTTTGGTATCCTTCAGGGTAGTTTTTAGGTACAGAGGAACGATGCAGGTGTTCATTTTGGCTTTATGTTTTAATTTTCAACATATGAAACATACAAATCCTAAATGTATATTTTCATTAGTTATTAAAGTTCAGGCTATAGATCTCATTTTCCTTATCATACATCTAGCATACTCAGGAATCAGATTTAAGAGATCTTTGGATAATACTTGGTCCTATTTACTAAGTTCATTAATTTTTTTTTTTGAGACAAGGTCTCGCTTTGTCACCCAGGCTGGAGTGCAGTGGTGTGATCCTGGCTTAATGCAGCCTCAACCCAGGGCTCAAGTGATCCTTTCACCTCAGCCCCCCAAGTAGCTGGCACTACAGGCACTCACCCCCCCAGGGGGGGCTTTTTTTTTGTAGAGACGGGGTTTCACCATGTTGCCCAGACTGGTTTCCAACTCCTGAACTCAAGCGATCTGCCTGCCTTAGCCTCCTTAAAGTGCTAGGATTGTAGGTGTGAGCCACTGTACTCAACCTAACTTAGTTAACTAACCGTCTCTCAACCTTTTCAACCACATTTATAAATTTGATGTAACTGATTTCCTTTTTTTTTTTTTTTTTTTTTGAGATGGAGTCCGCTCTGTCACCCAGGCTGGAGTGCAGTGGTGCAATCTCGGGCTCACTGCAACCTCCACCTCCCCAGGCTCAAGCAATTCTCCTGCCTCAGCCTCCTGAGTAGCTGGGATTACAGGTGTGTGCCACCATGCCCGACTAATTTTTGTATTTTTAGTAGATACGAGGTTTTGCCACGTTGGCCAGGCTGGTCTCGAACTCCTGACCTCAGATGATCTGCCCATGTCAGCCTGGAATTACAGTCCTGGGATTACAAGCATGAGCCACTGCACCTAGCCAGTGATTTCCTTTTAGAGTGCTTCTGCTTTCTTTTTCAATAACAAAAATTGTTTCAACACCAAAAATTCCTGAAAACTAAATAATTATAGGAAATCTAACAAATTAAATTTGCAAAAGAAGAAAAACAAATTCTCTCTTAAGCATTTCAACATGGTAAATAAACTAATTAAGTCTTAATTCTTAAATCACTAGCCTAAATTAAGTATTGACTTACACCTTTTAACTTTGTGTTACACATCTGACCTTCTTAACAGGTCAAATTCTCTTAACTATATTAAGAACATAAAATACCAAATATGCACGTATCCCTACTTAAACAAATTTCATATTAATACTATGGTATGGTTTTGAGTCTCACAAATTTTCAGTACTTAATTATAAATCTTCTCCGACCAAAAGATACATACCTGAATGGTTGTGGTGGTTCATGCCTTTAATCTCAGCACTTTGGGAGGCTGAGGTGGAAGGATCACTGGAGGCCAAGACTTGGAAACCAGCCTGGGAAACATAGTTAGACCCCACCCATCTCTACAAAAGATGACTTAAAAAACTCTCCAGGGCTGGGCGTGGTGGCTTACACCTGTAATCCAAGCACTTTGGAGGCCAAGGCAGGTGGATCACCTGAGGTCGGGAGTTCAAGACCAGCCTGACCAACACGGTGAAGCCCATCTTTAAATAAATAAATAAATAAAAATAAACAATTCTCCAGGCATGGTGGCATGTGCCAAGGTTGCCAAGTAGTAAAAGGAGAGACGACTCAGTACAGTGGCTCACCAGCATTTCATGAAACTGGTAATCCCAGCAGTTTTGGGGGGCTGAGGCAGGTGGATCACCTGAGTTCAGGAGTTTCAGATCAGCCTGGCCAACATGGCCAAACCCAATCTCTACTAAAAATACAAAAATTAGCTGGGTGTGGTGGTGCGCGGCTGCAACCCCAGCTACTCCAGAGACTGAGGCAGGAGAATCGCTTGAAACTGGGAGGCGGAGGCTGCAGTGAACTGAGATCACACCACTGCACTCTAGCCTGGGTGACAGAACAAGGCCCTGTCTGGAAAAAAAAAAAAAAATAGTTACCATGCTGGTTAATCGAGGCCACAAAGGTCAGGGACTTTAGGCAAACGTGAGTCCCGATGCTGCAGGGATCTGGAATGATTCTTCCCACTGCCAATCGTCACGCGGATCCCTTTCTACAGTTGTTTTGTCAATGACCCCCAAAACCTGAAGAAGTGTTGCTACACAACAGTTATACACATTGCTTAATTCAGACACCTTCAGTAGGGATCCATAAATATGTAAATCCTTGCTCCTTTCAATATGAAAGAATTTAAAACTTGTTTGAATCTCACTTTCTCTTATTTTTCAGACCACACACAACTTTTGTGGATATTTAAAATTCTATATATTTGGAATCTGGATAGAACACATGCACCCTTTTTTTTTTTTTTTTTTTTTTTTTTGACATGGCTTCTTGCTCTGTCACCCAGGCTGGAATGCAGTGGCTATTGGTCAGGGGCTCACTGCAACCCGGGTGACAGAACGCACCCCACGTTCAAGCCATTTTCGTGCCTCAGCCTCTCACGTAGCTGGGATTACAGGCATGTACCAGGACACCCAGCCAATTTTTGTATCTTTTATATAGACAGGGTTTCACTATGTTGGCCAGGCTGCTCTCAAACTCCCAATCTCAAGTGATCTGCCTGCCTCAGCCTCCCAAAGTGCTGGGATTAGAGGCATGAGCCGCTGCCACAGCAGATGCACCAACTTTTGACGGTATTCTGACTGAGGCCTGCCAAGAAGCCTGCCTGAGTATGAGGTGCTTGCCCTAATACCCCGAATTCATTAAGGCGACCTCATTAGGAAAAAGGCTCTTTGCAGATGTGATTAACTGAAGCATCTTAACATGGGATCTTCCTGGCTGATCTGGGTGGGCTCTAAATTCAAGAAGTGTCCTTTCCTATAAAAGACAGAAGAAGATGCAGCCACAGAGGAGAATGACACTATGAAGAGAGGGACAGAGACTGGAGTGACGCAGCCACAAGCCAAGGAACAAGCCAAGGAACAAGATGGGATTCTCCCTGATACGGTTTGGTTCTGTGTGCCACCCAAATCTCCTGTCGAATTGTCACCCTCAGTGTTGGAGGAGAGGCCTGGTGGGAGGTGATTGGATCATGGCGGGGAGGGGTGCGGACGTCCCCTTTGCTGTTCTCATCATTAGTTCTCATGAATCTGGTTGGTAACAGTGTGTGGGACCTCCCCTTTCCCTGTCCTCCCCCTGCTCCAGCTTCCCCTTCCCCTTCCACCGTGACTGTAGGTCTCCTGAGGCCTCCCCAGCCATGCTCTACAGCCTGTGGAACTGAGTCAATTAAACCTCTTTTCTTCATAAATTACCCAGTCTCAAGTAGTTCTTTTCCTTCTCTTTCTCTCTTTCTTTCCCTTCCTTCTTTCTGTCTCTCTCTCTCTTTCTTTTTCGGAGTGGAGTTTCACTCCTGTTGTCCAGGCTGAAGTGCAGTGGTGCCATCTCGGCTCACTGCAACTTCCACCTCCTGGGTTCAAGTGATTCTCCTGCCTCAGCCTCCTGAGTAGCTGGGATTACAGGCATGCACCACCATGCCCAGCTAATTTATTTTAATTTTTATTTTTTATTTGTAGTAGAGACGGGGTCTCACTATGTTGGCCAGGCTGGTCTCAAATTTATAAACAGCCTGCCTAGGCCTCTCAAAGTGCTGGGATTACAAATGCAAGCCACTGCATCCGGCCACAGACAGTTCTTTATAGCAATGGGAGATTAGACTAATCCATTCCCCTGGAGTCTTCAGAGGGGCACGCCCTGCCAGGCTTCCAGTCTTCAGAACTGTGAAAGAATATGTTGCTGTTGTTTTAATCCACCAAGTTTCTGGTCATTTGTTATGACAGCCACAAGAAATTAATATAGGTCTGGTCAGGTGCATACCTGTGTGAAGCTGGTTCAGGCGTGTATATCACGAATCTTAAAATGCAAGTATAGGCTGGGCACGATGGCTCATGCCTGTAATCTCAGCACTTTGGGAGGCCGAGGCAAGTGGATCACTTGAGGCCAGGAGTTCAGGACCAGCCCAGCCAACATGGTGAAACCCAGTCTCTATTAAAAAATACAAAAATTAGCCAGGTGTAGTGGCACACGCCTGTAATCCCAGCTGCTCGGGAGGCTGAGGCATAAGAATCGCTTGAATCTGGGAGGCAGAGGTTGCAGTTAGCTGAGATTGTGCCACCACACTCCAGCCTATACTGGAGTGACAGTGTGAGAACCTGTCTCAAAATTTTTTTCAAAAGTTGCAAGTATAGAAATCCAATATGAGAAATAAAAATGAAATCCTAAGCCTCCCAAGCAACTGACGGTCTCCAGACTCCCCCCACTCCCCACCTACCCGGCCAAGGGGACTCCAGAGAAACCTGGAAAACTGAGTTTCTGGTCATGATGGGATGGAAGGTCAGACACGCCTCATTATAGCCCTCATGCCCTGGATAACCACCATGAGACTTTCTTTCCTAGGGGGCTAAGAAGAAACCAGCCCTTGGGAAAGAGGCTTCATTCCTGATATCAACCAGCCACCTGATGCTGCCCTGCCCTTATGTGGTCTGGACAAAAGAACTGACTGGCACCCTTGATAAGAGGACTACTGGCCACGGAGTGGTTAGATAAGACACTACTGGCCATGAAGTCATTCTGGTCGGTCTCCAGGGGCTGCACAGTGAGGATTTTCAAGTCCTCTGCTTCATCTTTTGATGTCAGAGGCCTGAAACAGCCACCCTCAGATCACACTAACCCAGGTCCCCAGGAAAGACACGGAGCTTGATTACACACGCGCATATTTCTCCTCTCATCAATATTCAGGGCTCCTCCCATAGCTCATCAAATGTGTGTATTTGGCCACTTCATTCAGCATAAACTCCTGTCTTGTTCTTCTGCCCCTGGAAGGGTCTGTTTCTGGCTTCTGGCCAGAGGCTCTGCTTCTCAGCCTGTCACAATGGCCGCCCTGCAGGGTGCACCCCTTTCTGAGAAGAAACCTCTTCTTTCCAAGTTTATGAACCTCGTCATTCCTCAGTTGACAAGTGACATTATCTGAAATGTAAAAGGGACACTTTTTTAATTGCATTTTAGGTTTTGGGGTACATGTGAAGAACATGCAACATTGTTGTATAGGTACACAAATGGCAGTGTGATTTGCTGCCTTCCTCCCCTTCACCTATATCTGGCA
>NW_022436951.1:32022113-32032040 GCF_009761245.1 Sapajus apella
GCTGGAGTGCAATGGCGCGATCTCGGCTCACCGCAACCTCCGCCTCCCGGGTTCAGGCAATTCTCCTGCCTCAGCCTCCTGAGTAGCTGGGATTACAGGCATGCGCCACCATGCCCAGCTAATTTTTTATATTTTTAGTAGAGACGGGGTTTCACCATTTTAACCAGGATGGTCTCGATCTCTTGACCTCGTGATCCACCCGCCTCGGCCTCCCAAAGTGCTGGGATTACAGGCGTGAGCCACCGCGCCCGGCCTGCCATTTCTTAATTGTAGCATAATTTGCTAATATAGTTTGGATATTTGTCCCCACCCAAATCTCAGGTTGAAATATAATCCTCAATGTTCCAGGTGGGGCCTGGTGTGAGAGAAGAGTTTGGATCATGAGAGTGATTCAAACACTGAAGCTCATGGATGGCTTGAGTCATTCTGTTGGTGATAAGTGAGATCTTGCTGTAAGTTCACATAAGATCTGCTCATATAAAAGTGTCTGGCCCCAGGTGCTGTAGTCCCAACACTTTGAGAGGCCAAGGCAGGCGGATAGCTTGAGCCCAGAAGTTCAAGACCAGCCTGAGCAACGTGATGAAACCCCCTCTCAATAAGGAAATTTAAAAAATAGCTGGGCACAGTGGCTTGCACCTGTATTCCCAGCTACTCGGGAGCCTGGGAGGTTGAGGCTGCAATGAACCAGGATTGTGCCACTGTACTTCCTCTTGAGCACCAGAGTCAGACTATTGCTCTTGAACTCCTTTGTTCAAGCAATCCTCCCACTTAGTCCTAAGTAGTTGGGACTACAGGCATGCACTGCCACACCCAGCTAATTTTTTTCACCTTTTTGTGGAGGCAGAGTCTCACTACCTTGACCAGGCTGGTCTTAAACTCATGGGCTCAAGTGATCCTCCTGCTTTGGCACCTCAAAGTGTTGGGGTTATAGTATCTGATACTTGGCTGGGGCTGGAGGATTCTTGTCCGGGATGGCCCAGAAACATGGCTGTGGGTCACAGATTTCTTTACTCCAAGAGGCTACTCAAGCCATGGTTGGCAGCTGACTTCCCTAGAGCATGTGATCAGAGAGAAAGCTAGATATACACACACACAGACACACACATACACACACAGACACATACATACACACAGACACACACACACACACACACACACACAGAGAGAGAGAGAGAGAGAGAGAGAGAGAGAGAGAGACAGAGAAGAGAGAAGGGGAAGTCCCAGAGTCTCCTCTAATCTAATGTTGGAGGAGACATAACATCTGATATGGTTTGGCTGTGTCCCCACCCAAATCTCATCTTGAATTCCCATGTGTTGTGGGGGTAGCTGGTGGGAGGTAATTGAATTATGTGGGCAGTGGAGTTCCACTCTTGTTGCCCAGGCTGGAGTGCAGTGGAGTGATCTCAGCTCACTGCAATCTCCTCCTCCTGGGTTCAAGTGATTTCCTGCCTCAGCCTCCTGAGTAGCTGGGATTATAGGCGCCCACCACCATGTCCAGCTATTTTTTTGTATTTTTAGTACATGGTGTATTTTGCATTTTAGTACCATGTTGGCCAGGCTGGTCTCAAAGTCCTGACCTCAGGTGATCCACCTGCCTCGGCCTCCCAAAGTTCTGGGATTACAGGTGTGAGCCATGGCACCCAGCCTGGGGGCAGTTCTTTCCTGGCTGTTCTCGTGACAGTGAATAAGTCTCATGAGACCTAATGGTATTACAGGAAGGAGTTTCCCCGCACAGGCTCGCTTTTCCTGCTGCCATCCGCGTAAGATGTCACTTGCTCCTCCTTGCCTTCCAACATGCTTATGAGGCTTCCCCAGCCATGTGGAACTGTAAATCCATTAAACCTCTTTCTTTTGTAAATTACCCAGTCTCTGGTATATCTTTATCCGCAGCATGAAAGTGGACTAACACACCATCACTAAGTCTGTTTTCTGCAGGGTTGTGAATTCTCAGAGGCAGGGCACATTATGGGTCATCTTGGAGGCTGACTACTACAAAATTATTAGGGGGTGAAATGTCAGGTTGTCTATAATTTCTATGCTTCCAAAAAAATATTGATGAAGCAAGTTTAGCAAAATATTAAAGATAATTATATTTAGGCCTGGGGTAGATGGGAATTAATTGTATTCTTTTTCTACCTTTCTATATATTTGTACATTTCCATTAATACAAAGTAAACAAAAGAAAGAAAGAAAGAAAGAAAGAAAGAAAGAAAGAAAGAAAGAAAAAAGCAAATTTAAGCTTTCTACCTGGGGATGACAAGATGGCCGACTGCTGCTCAAGAACCTTCTAGAAATCAGCTACCCAGCCTCTCACCTGTCTTCACCAGCAGTGCCTGCCCTGTGCACAGGATTCAGCGCTTTCCCAGCAGGCTCCCTGCAGCTCCACTGAGGAGAGGAGGGCTGGAGGCTGAGTCAGCCACACGGCCAGGAAATGGTAACAGATAACAGAATATGTTTGCCCTCAGGTATTATTTTGAGACGTTCTGAAACACAGCAGCACTTGTTCTGATTTTGTTTCAAGTGTCTTTAGAGGAACAAATCCATGGAATACTTTTCCTGACCTTGCCTTCAAGGTCAGTGTAAATCACAAGGATTTGAGCAGAGTCAGCAATTTTGTTTAACTTTGACCTTGCCTCGTTTGTTAATTCAGCTTGGACTCATTCTGTCCTCGGAATTTACTTACTTATTTAACAATGAAAAATAAAACTAACTTTGGAGGGGTAACGAGCAGAAACACTAAGTCATAGCCCTTTAATGTATAGGGAACTCCATGAAATCTTAGTGTTCGTTTCCACTGAGCGTTTCTATAAGAAGGAAACTGAATTTTTTTAAAAAGCCTAGGTTAAATATTCACTTTTATGTGATGAATGTTCTGTGGAACTTGGCACTAAAATTGGTGAAGTTGAAAAATTGCCCTTTTGGATGTCACAAGCAGTTTGTGCATTGTAGGATGGAAAGAAGAATTTTTCTGCAGCCTGGGCAACATGACGAAAGCCCATCTCTAAAAACAAACAAACAAACAAAAAAACATAACTGGGTGTGGTGGCACTTGCCTATAGTTCCAGCTACTTAGGAGGCTGAGGTGGGAGGATCACCTGAGCCCAGGGAGGTAGAGGCTGCAGTAAGCCATGATTGTGCCACTGCCCTCCAGTCTGGGTGACAGAGTGAGATCCTGTCTCGATTTTTTTTTCTGTGGGACTTACTCTTAATTTGTTCTGGGTAATAACACTTTGGTAACTTCTTTTAATTATTCTGGTGTTTAAAAAATCCCTACCCATTATTTTAGAGACATTTCAAGCTCGTAAAATAATTCAACTGCAGATGCTTCAGACTGGATTTTGAAAGATCCTGTTTGAAAGAAAATTAGTGTATGGCTAGCAGGAAACCCTGCTTTAGTTCGTTTGGGCTGCTATAGCAAAAACAGCAGGCTGGGCGCGGTGGCTCACACCTGTAATCCCAGCACTCTGGGAGGCTGAGGCGGGAGGCTCACCTGAGGTCAGGAGTTTTAAGACCAGCCTGGTCAACATGGTGAAACCCCGTCTCTACTAAAAATACAAAAAGTAGCCAGGCATGGTGACACATGCCTGTAATCCCAGCTAC
Organism: Sapajus apella; assembly: GCF_009761245.1. Lineage (NCBI taxonomy): Eukaryota > Metazoa > Chordata > Mammalia > Primates > Cebidae > Sapajus > Sapajus apella. Next base: position 32,025,714 of record NW_022436951.1, read on the forward strand.
TTGGGAGGCTGAGGCAGGAGAACTGCTTAAACCCGGAGGCGGAGGTTGCAGTGAGTCAAGATTGCGCCACTGTAACAGAGGCTGGGCAACAGAGCAAGACTGTCTCAAATAACAAAAGAAAACAAAACAAAAAAAACACCATAGGTAGACTTGCGTAGCTTAAACAACCTTTATTTCTCATAGTTCTGGAAGTTGGAAGTCTGAGATTGGGGTGCCAGCAGGATTGGGTTCTCGGTGAGTGTCATCTTCCTGGCATACAGAGGAGGAAGCAAGCTCCCTTGTCGCTTTTTGTAATGGCACAAATCTCATTCTTGGGGACTCCACCCTTATGACCTAAGCATCTCCCAAAGGCCCCACCTCCAAATACCACCATACTAGGGGTTAGGATTTCAACATACAAATTTGGGAGGGGACACAGACATTCAGTCCATAACAACACCTTTGCAGAGGAGAGGGCACCAAGTAATGCGCCCGTTTGTCCAGGATGAGCTATATTCCTAGAATTCCCTTTGCCTGTATGTTTCCAGTTTGGCTGAGCCACGGGCGTGTGCTTCTGTAGCCAAGTTGAAGCTGTTATCATAACCTTGGCCAGACGACCAGACAAAACACGAAGGAGGAGGCAAGTATGAAACGTGTATTAATTTCTGTTTTGAGAAAGCTTAATTTGGAGCTGGGCTGGGCGTGGTGGCTCACGCCTGTAATCCAAGCACTTTGGGAGGCCGAAGCAGGTAGAACATTTAAGGTCAGGATTTCAAGACAAGCCTGGCCAACATGGCAAAACTCCGTCTCTACTGAAAATATAAAAATTAGCCGGGGGTGGTGGCATGTGCCTGTAATCCCAGCTGCTGGGGAGATTGAGGCAGGAGAATCACTTGAATCTGGAGGCGGAGGTTGCAGTGAGGTTAAGATCGTGCCACTGCACTCCAGCCTGGGTGACAGAGTGAGACTCCATCTTAAAAAAAAGAAAAGAAAATTGGGGCTGGGCTTGGTGGCTCACACCTGTAACCCCAGCACTTTGGGAGGCTGAGGGGGGAGGATCGCTTGAAGCCAGGAATTTGAGGCTGAAGTGATTGATGATTGTGGCACTGCACTCCAGCCTGGGTGACAGAATAAGACCCTATTTCTAAAATAAAATAAAATACACAAAAAATAGCTTAATTTTTATTTACAAAGTAAGTTACTTGTCTTGGAAGCCAGGCACGCCTGTAAATCTCACAGAAGGCTGGCTTGGCTGTGCTCCTTTTCCTGGCCCCCCTGCGTTCTGATTCTCTTCTTCCCTCCCCTCTGCGGCTCCCTCCCTCCCACTCCCCCTCCCTGCACACTTCTTTACCTTGGAGCCTCTCCCACCTCTCCCTCCCTTTTCCTCCCCCTTCCTCCCTCCCCCACCCTCTGATCACCCCACTTCTTCCCCTCCCCTCACACTTCCCTCCCTCCCTTCTCTCCTCCCCTCCCCACTGCGCCTCCCCCCCTCCTGGCCTTCCCTTCCCCCACTTCGCAGACCTCTCTTCGCCCGGGGCCTCCCTCCTCCTCTCCGCCCCCTACGGGCTCCGGCAGTCCCTGGAGGCTACGACTGCGAGTGGAGCCACTGGCCCCGCCGGGATCCCCGCGCCCTCGGCCGCCGCGTCCACGTCCCCTGGCGCCCCTGCCCGGCGCCGCGCGCCTCCTCCGGGCTCGGCCTCCCTCCGCGCGGGGCAGCGCAGCCTCAGGCCGCGGGACAAGGTACGTGCGCCTCCCCGGGGCACCCAGCCCGGGCCCCGCTCCCTTGAACTCGCGCGTGGGTTCCGACTATGGCAAAGAAGTGCTTTGCCTCCTGCACGGGCGAGGAACTTCGCGCCCTCCGTTCTCAGAAGCTGACTTTCCTAAAAGCGATACGCTGCCCTTGCACGGTCCCACGCGTCCCCAGCAGCCGCCCTTTACACTTCGGCGTTTTCCTGTCGGCGTTTCGCCATCCATTTAAAGACATAGTGCCAATCACGCCGTATGCAAACTGGCACTGGCTTTGGCCATTTAGCACGGAGGAGCCTTTCCTCCATGCCGTTAGTGCTCCTTGTAACTGTCTTCCTACAGTGAGACATTCTGGTTGTAGACTTTTACTAATATAAAACTATGAAAAAACCGAGCATATTCGCATTGAAATCAGTATCCACATTCTACAGCTTCTCCCTACGGTGGGTATTAAGAAGGGAGGGGCTGGGTCTGTGGGTCTAAGGGTGGGACATCCTAGATGCTGGGTAGGTGTTGCCAAGAACGACTGGACAGTTTACACCACAGCCATGTGGGCCGGCAGGCCTTGGAAACACTGGGCACTGAGATTTATGTCCACTCGCTGATGGAAGATGCCACCTGTTGTTTTCAAAGCCCATTTCAAATAAAGTGGTTAGAAGGGAGCCCCGCCGGTGTCCAGGGAATCCTATCCAGGCCTGGGAACAGCCAGGGAAAAAGCAGAACACAGGGCGGTGGTTGGCCTGTCTGCGGAGGCCAGTGTGTGCTCATTCAGGTCGCTTCCTAATTCATGCTGTCTCAGCCAGAGACACTTGGAAAATACAAGCGTGGCTGCTGAAAAATAAAGCTTTGGAGACGTTTGATGTTTGTAGAATCATCTAAGGATAAGTACTGGCCCTGCCTTCCCTGCAGCAAGACTGAAAATCAGTTATGCAAGTTCCTACAGTGTTTAACCAGCAAAGGAAAAGCCTAATGCCTTTTCCGTTAGACACCACCATCCTGTGTTATCTTGGGGTCCTCTGTAACCCTGAACCCTGGATGAGCTTCCACTTGGCTTCCATTTCTGAATTTTCATTTTTTTTTTGAGACAAGTCTCCCTCAGTCGCCCAAGCTGGAGTGCAGTGGTGCGATCTCAGCTCACTGCAACCTCCTCTACCCGGTTCAGGCGATTCTCCTGCCTCAGACTCCTGAGTAGCTGGGATTATAGGCATGCACCACCATGCCCGGCTAATTTTTTGTATTTTTCGTAGAGATGGGGTTTCACTATGTTGGCCAGGCTGGTCTTGAACTCCTGACCTCGTCATCCACCCACCTCTGCCTCCCAAAGTGCTGGGATTATAGGTGTGAGCCACAGCACCCGGCCCCATTTCTAAATTTCTAAAGCTTCCAGGAATGTGTTCCTAGACTTCCCTGCTTGTTATGATCCTGTAATCCCAACTATAGCAGCCCCTTTTGCTTGTCAAAATCTGTTTTCTCTATTTCTGTTGGAGAACTGCGTTGTGCCTGGAAGTCTGACTTGTGAGTTATTTAAATCCTTAGGGCATGAAATCAGGAAAACCACACTCCACCACACTTTACCACCTGTCTCTTACTTCTCTGACTGCCAATGCCAGGAAGGGAATGTTTGATTACAGTGTTAAAAGATAGATTTCAGCAAAAGATGAAATCATGACTTTTATACAGATATAAAAGTGGTACATATTTTATTTTATTCATTAAAGAGAGAAATAGGCAGATGTTATAACTGGTTCAAAAAAGAAGTCAAGAAGTGCAAGTGTATATGGAGTAAAGGAATGCCTCACGAAGGTATGCGCAGGAGAGGAGCAGATCCTTGGAACCTGCAGATCAAACACTCAACAGTAAGGCTGGGTGCTGTGGCTCACACCTGTAATCCCAGCCTTTGGGAGGCCAAGGCGGATGGATCACCTGAGGTCAGGAGTTTGAGACCAACCTGGCCAACATGGTGGAACCCCCTCTCTACTAAAAGACAAAAATTAGCTGGACGTAGTGGTGGGCAACTTTAATCCCAGCTGTTCAGGAAGCTGTGGCAGGGAGAATTGCTTGAACCAGTGAGGCAGAGGTTGCAGTGAGCCAAGATCACACCACTGCACTCCTGCCTGGGCAACAGAGCAAGACTCCGTCTCAATTAAAAAAAAAAAAAAAGACATTTTAAGAAAGCAAGATGAAGACACTGCACTGCGATTTTTGATTTCAACTTGAGTGACCTGAGATTGTGGCATTGCAATCCAGCCTGGGCAACAGAGAGAGACTTTGTCTCAAAAAAGAAAGAAAAAAAAAAAAGAAAAGAAACCCACTCATCAGTGATCCATGTGGGTTTTGAACGTGTAATTTTCCCGAGGGACGTGCTTGTGTGTGGTAGAGTGAGGCTTCTTCACCCCTACAGAGTGACTCTTGTGGCCTTTCCAGCGCTGCCTCACAAAAGCAAATCCCCCTAGAAAATTACACATCAGAGCCCATGGGAATCACTGTTGAGTATTTGATCTGCAAATTCCAATTCCATATGCTCCTGTGCTGTGTGTACCATCACATGTAAGTCAGTCACACATATGTAGCACCTTGCAGGAGTGTCTCTGGGGAATTATGCATTTGTGCTGGTGGCCAGTGTGGGCACTGCTGAAGAACATGGCTACCAGGGTGTCCTGCAGGGCAGTCCCCAGAGCTAGGAAGAGCAATCTCACCATTGGAGAGCACAGAACTGACCTGGGGATTGCCGGATGGTGGCCCAAACACATCTGCCGTGACACAGAAAAGTCTTTATTGACATGTGTGTAATGAGGATCCTGTCATGTGTTTCAGACACAGTCCTGCCCCAGCACAGGACGAAAAGGAAACCTTCTTACTGACAATAAAGGACCTCATAATGTGTCAAAGAAATTTTGTGCCTCAGTGGGAAGGTACCCATGTCTATAGCACACTCTTTGGGCTGTCTGATTCCAGCTCCGTTCATTGTACTTGAGCCATTTTGCAGTTCTTTTTTTTTTTTTTTTTGACTGTCTCTTTTTTTGTTGTTGCGATGTTTTGTGCTGGCACAAATCTCAGGCCATTTCAACCTCCACCTCCTGGGTTCAAGTGAATCTCCTGCCTCAGCCTCCTGAATAGCTGAGATCACAGGCACATGCCTCCACTCCTGGCTAATTTTGTATTTTTAGTAGACATGGGGTTTCACCACGTTGGTCAGAGCCAGGCGTGGTGGCATGTGCCTGTTATCTGCCTGCCTCAGCCTCCCAAAGTGCTGGGATTACAGGCATGAGCCACCACGTCCGGCCTGCTGTTCTTTTAAAGTTATGGGTAAGTGACAGATCTGATAGATTTGTAAATTCTGTCATGTCTCCATGCAGAATTAATGGGCTCTTTTCCCTCCTGTGGAAAAAATAAAAAATAAAAAGAGAGAGAGACATGTTGCCTAGGCTGGTCTCTTGTCTCAACCTCCCAAAGTGCTAGGATTACAGGTGGGAGCCACTGCACTTGGCCCAAAAGATATTTTGTCTTTGTTTGCAATTCATCTCAACATTTTTTTTTGTCAAATGAAGAATGATGAGGTCCATAAATTTGGAAGAAGAGAGGTTTATTTCTCATAAAGCGTTGGAGCCTGCAAGGTGGCCATTCTGACAGGCTGGGAAGTGTAATCTCTGGCCAGAAGCTGGAAACAGACCCTAGTGTGGGCAGAATAATACAGGGATCTGTGCTGAATAGTGTGGCCAAATACACAGATTCAATAAGCTATAGGAAGGGTCATGAATTTTTAAAATAATTAATTAGTTACTCTTTTTGAGACAGGGTTTCATTCTGTCCCCCAGGCTGGAGTGCAGTGGCATGATCACTGGCTCACTGCAGTCTTGACCTCTTGGGCCCAAGTGATCCTCCTAGCTCAGCCTCCTAAAAGGCTGGGACCACAGGTATGTGCCACCAAGCCTGTGTAATTTTCTAAATTTTTTTTTGTAGAGATGGGATCTCCCTGTGTTGCCCAGGGTGGTCTCGAGCTCCTGGGCTCAAGTGATCCTCCTGTTTTGGCTTCCCAAAGCACTGAGAGTATAGGATGTGCCCAGCCATGAATATTTTTGAAGGAGAACCATGCACGTGCACAATTGAAATTTTTGCTCTTCATGGGACCGATGTTCAAAAAATGACCTTGTTAGCATGATCCAAGGGTGGTGTTTTTGGCCCTCTGATGTTAAAAGCTGAAACAGAAGACACAAAAATCGTCACTGTGCACCCTCTATAGACGGTCCAGAACCACGCGGTGGTTGTTGGTCTGTTGTCAGGGAAAAAGGAGGGCAGCCTCATGCGCTGGTCAATATCAGTGTGGGGTCTTTTGAAGAGGCCAGTTTCTGTTTAGCCTTTAGGAAAGAAAACCTCATGGTGGTTAGTGGGGGGGGGCAGATAACGAGGGGCATGTGATCCCCCATCCTTTAACTACATAAACTGAGTTATATGGCCAATGACTGCTTTTAAGGTTATTCTGGGGTCTCCTTGGTGAAGAGATGACTCAGTCAGTTGGTTGGGGGACTTAGAGTTTTGAGCTGACACTTTCCGGCACATACATTTGTGCTCTTTTGATTTTCCATCAAGCCTTTTAGAACATGT
>NW_022436951.1:32032140-32034249 GCF_009761245.1 Sapajus apella
TTTTTTTTTTTTTTTTTTTTTTTTTTGTGGGACGGAGTTTCGCTCTTGTTACCCAGGCTGGAGTGCAATGGCGCGATCTCGGCTCACCGCAACCTCCGCCTCCTGGGTTCAGGCAATTCTTCTGCCTCAGCCTCCTGAGTAGCTGGGATTACACGCACGCGCCACCATGCCCAGCTGATTTTTTGTATTTTTAGTAGAGACGGGGTTTCACCATGTTGACCAGGATGGTCTCGATCTCTTGGCCTCGCGATCCACCTGCCTCGGCCTCCCAAAGTGCTGGGATTGCAGGCTTGAGCCACCGCGCCCGGCCCTTTTTTTTTTTTTAAAGTATACTTTAAGTTCTGGGATACATGTGCAGGTTTATTACATAGGTATACACATGCCATGGTGATTTGCTGCACCCGTTAACCCGTCATTTACATTAGGCATTTCTCTTAATGCTATCCCTCCCCTAGCCCCGCAACCCCCAACAGGCCCTGGTGTGTGATGTTCCCCTCCCTGTGTCCATATGTTCTCATTGTTCAACTCCCACTTATGAGTGAGAACGTGTGGTGTTTAGTTTTTTGTTCCTGTGTTAGTTTGCTGAGAATGATGGTTTCCAGCTTGATCCATATCGCTGCAAAAGACATAAACTAAACCTTTTTTATGGCTGCATAGTATTCCATGGTGTATATATGCCACATTTTCTTTTTTCTTTTTTTTTTTTTTGCCACATTTTCTTTATCCAGTCTATCATTGATGGGCATTTAAGTTGGTTCCAAGTATTGGCTATTGTGAATAGTGCTGCAGTAAACATACGTATGCATGTGTTTTTTTTTTTTGTTTTTTTTTTGCTTTGAGACAGAGATTTGCTCTTGTAACCCAGGCTGGAGTGCAATGGCATGATCTGGGCTCACTACAACCTCTACTTCCTGGGTTCAAGCGATTCTCCTGATTTAGCCTCTCAAGTAGCTGGGATTACAGGTGCCTGCCACCACTGTTGGCTAATTTTTTGTATTTTTTGTACAGACTGGATTTCACCACATTGGCCAGGCTGGTCTCAAACTCCTGACCGCAGGTGATCCACCCACCTTGTCCTCCCAAAGTGCTGGGAGTACAAGTGTGAGCCACCACTGTTGTTTGTTTTTCTATCTGTTGAAGAGCGATGGTTTACTTCTTTCCGAAAATCATTGTTTAATGTGTGTGTTGACAAAAGAAAGCCAAACTCTGTAAATGTTTGAAGATGTTTATTCTGAGCCAAATGTGAGGCCTGTGAGCCATGACACTGCCTCTGGAGGTCCTGAGGACATGTGCCCGAGGTGGTTGAGTTAACAGCTTGGTTTTATACCTTTTAGGGAGACATAGGAACTCAGTCGATATGTGTGAGTGAAGATTGGTTCAGTCTGGAAAGGCGGGACAACTCAAAGGTCGGGGATGACAAGGTCAGGGTGGCAGCTTACAGGTCACGGGGGATTCAAAGATTTTCTGATTGGCGCTTGGTTGGAAGAGTTAAATTATGAAATTAATGAAAGACCTGGAATCAATAGAAAGGAGTGTCTGGGTTAAGATAAGAGGTTTGGGAGACCAGAGTTCTTGTTATGTAGGTGAAGTCTCCTACCTGGTTGCTGTTAGAGGCAGCAGACAGCAAGTGTTTCCCATTCGGACCTTTCAAAGGAGCCAGGCTCTCAGGTAATCTTTCTAGGATCGGAAAGAGACCTGGAAAGGGAAGGAGATTCTCTACAGAATGTAAGTTTTCCCTAGGAGAGATGGCTTGGCAGGGCCATTTCAAAATATGTCAAAAATATTTTGAGGTAAAATACTTGATTTGTTTCAGGGCCTGCTGTGTGCATCCTTTGATGCTATATTAGAGGCAGGTTGGAATTTCATACCTTGTTTCTACAAAAAGCCTGTTTCGTCAGTCTTAAGATCTCTGTTTTAATGTTAATGCTGGTCAGTTGTTCCTGAACTTCAATGGAGGAGGGAATAATGAGGCGTGTTGGACTCCTCTTTCCTGCCTTTTTTTTTTTTAAGATAGAGCCTTTGCCGTGAGCCGAGATCGCGCCATTGCACTCCAGCCTGGGTAACAAGAGCAAAACTCCGTCTCAAAAAAAAAAAAAAAAAAAAAAAAAA
>NW_022436951.1:32034349-32132307 GCF_009761245.1 Sapajus apella
TCCGTCTCAAAAAAAAAAAAAAAAAAAAAAAAAAAAAAAAGATAGAACCTTGCTGCAACCTCCTGGGTTCAAGCGATTCTCCTGCCTCAGCCACGCGAGTAGCTGGGATTACAGGTGTGTGCCACCATACCTGGCTCATTTTTGTATTTTTGGTAGAGACGGGATTTCACCACGTTGGCCAGGCTGGTCTTGAACTTGTTGCCTCAAATGATCTGCCAGCCTTGGCCTCCCAATGTGCTGGGTTTGTAGGCATTAGCCACTGAGCCTAGCCCCTCCTTCCTGTCGTGGCCTGAATTAGTTTTACAGATTTATTTGGAATCGCCTTGGCCAAGAGGAGAGGTGCGGTCAGTCAGTTGGGAGGCTTGGAATTTTATTTTTGGTTTACAGTGCATTTGCAGGAAGAAGCTAAAATCCTGAAAGATATATACTGAAAATATAGTACAGTTAGTTGAGGGTCAAGGGTATGTTCCTTGAGACTTGCCAGGGTAGAAACTGTTCGCCCTGCCCAGTGTGGACTTGGCCCCGGCACAAGGTACAGCTTGGCTGCTGTGCCCACATGCAGGGTCTGGGCAGGAGTCCAGCAGCTGGCATGCACCACACAGAGGCCTCTCCTGTGGGAGAATAACCTTGCAGGATCAGCCTAGAGGGCTGCTTGCCTGCTTGGCTGTAAACATTCCTTTTGCAAAATGAATATCAACTGAAAATAAAGTAAAAATATTCAGATTAGAGGCCTCCTGGAATGACTAGTGTTGGAAATAGATGTTGGAAATAGATGCTCGGTGCTGTAAAGAAAAATTAGCCCTGAAACAAAGGATCGTTTAGCAACGCAATTTTTACTTCCTGGACTGCAGGAAGGGTACCCTTGCTAGCCATTGTGCCATGAGAGTACAGTGAACAAAGGAAAACACACACATTTATCCCTTACGTATTTGGGGTCATCCTTCCTGCTGTGTCTGATATCCGTTGGCAGGAGCCAGACCTCACGGTGTAAACTAAAACCAGATCGGCTAACAACTTAAAACTTTTCTAAACAGGTAAAAGCAAGGGGGAGCTGGGACATGCCTGTGAGCATGTCCAGCACAGATATTTTGGTTAAAGTACAGGGACCTAGAGTATACTACGTGCCTGTGAGCATGGCATGTTTAACAGCTACATAGGATAGGGCTTAACAAAGTTATCAGCACACTTATTCTACAAGAAAGGAAACTTTAAAAAGGAACTTTCTACTTCTTACAGCCAGGAGTTTCTATGATCCTTGGGTCCTCATAGAACAAACAGCCCAGATAAGAAGTCAGCTCAGACCAGCCTGGCCAACGTGGTGAAACCTTATCCCTACTAAAAATACAAAAAATGAGCCAGGCGTGGTGGCACACGCCTGTAATCCCGGCTACTAGGAAGGCTGAGGCAGGAGAATGGCTTGAACCCAGGAGGCGGAGGTTGCAGTGAGTCTAGATCGTGGCACTGCACTCCAGCCTCGGTGACAGAGTGAGATTCCATCTCAAAAAAGGGAAAAAAGGAAGTTCCACAGGCCTGGACGTGCTGCTTGTGTCTGAGGGGTGGGGCAGTCTTGGGGACTGAGCCCTCACTGCCCCCTGCCCCACCCCCTTACATTTGGTCACAGTGGTGGTGATGGTTGTGTTGTGACAGCAGAGGAAAGCATGGCTTGACAGCTTTTCTGAAAGGGCGTAAAATGACAATGTTGAATTATTGTGTCTTACTAATTATAGTTCTGTAATGTAGCTTATGAAAATAAAACCAAGAAAACTGAGTCCAGTTGTCCTTGATTGGATAACTAGTTATTAATTTCTTTCTTCTCCAAATCTAATTACTTTATTTCTAATTACGAAAGGCTAAGAATATTGAGTAATGTGCAGGAAATTATATAACAGCCACCCTTTCACATCACCCAGATTTAAGAGATAATATCATGCTGTCCTATATACTTCAAATCAAAACTTTTTCAGGAAATAAAATGTAATAAAGTCCACAGTCTCCATCCTTCCTCCCTCCTCTTCCCGGTAACCATAGTCCTAATGGTGATCATTCTTTCCCAGGCATGATACTTTTCCTACAGTATATTTACTAATAAAATGTATATTTTTTGGTTATTTATTTAGCATCAAAATGTATATTTTTTGGTTATGTATTTAGCATCAACATACTATGTCTTTTTACATAGCATTATATTTTTGAGACTTTAAAAAGTTTTTTATTTTTATTTTTAGAGACAGGGTGTCGCTCTGTAGCCCCGGCTGGAGTTCAGTGGTGTGATCATAGCTCACTGCAGCCTTGGCCTCCTGCGTTCACACGATCCTCCTCTCAGCCTCCTGAGTAGCTGGGACTATGCATGCGTGCCACGGTGCCCAGCTAATTAATTTTTTTTTTTTTAGAGCTGCAGTCTCCCTATGTTGCTCAGGCTGGTCTCATCCTCCTGGCCTCAAGCTATGACCACACCTCGGCCTCCCAAAGTGCTGGGATTACAGATGTGAGCCACCGTGTGGGTCCGGAGATTTATTGTATTGATAAATTACAGATATAGCCTCTTCGTCAAACTGTTGTGTAGCCGGGCGCGGTGGCTCAAGCCTGTAATCCCAGCACTTTGGGAGGCCGAGGAGGGTGGATCACGAGGTCAAGAGATCGAGACCATCCTGGTCAACATGGTGAAACCCCGTCTCTACTAAAAATACAAAAAATTAGCTGGGCATGGTGGTGCGTGCCTGTAATCCCAGCTACTCAGGAGGCTGAGGCAGGAGAATTGCCTGAACCCAGGAGGCGGAGGTTGCGGTGAGCCGAGATCGCGCCATTGCACTCCAGCCTGGGTAACATGAGTGAAACTCCGTCTCAAAAAAAACAAAACAAAACAAAACAAAAAACAAACTGTTGTGTAATATTCTTTTTACGAACGTATTTGTTTTCAACAGCTGCCATAACATTACCAGATACTGGGTGACTTAAAGCAACACGATGCCTCACAGTTCTTGAGGCCAGGAGTCCAAAACTCCAAGTGTCAGCAGGGCTCTGATCTTTCTGAAACCTGTAGAGGGGAACCCTTCCTTTCCCCTTCCAGCATCTGGTGGGGGCCGGCAATCCTTAGCTTGCAGATGCATCCTTCCCATCTCCACCTCCATCTTTGCACAGCCCTCTCTTCTGTGTGTCTGTGTGTCTTTGTCCACATTATCCCCTTCTTAGAAGGACACCAGTCATTGGATTTATGGTCTACCCTACTCCAATATGACCTTGTCTTAACTCCATGATATCTGCAAGGCCCTGTGTCCAGTTAAGGCCACATGCACAGGAGGTGGGGGATAGGACTTAAACATATATTTTGGGGGAACACAATTCAACCCATATCAATCAATAAATTGCAGTTTATTCATTCTCCTGTCGGTGGTCAGTTAGATTGCTTCCAGGTGTTGTCATCACATTGGTGCCAAGAACATTTTTCCATAACCACTGCATGTAACTGTGTGTGCACGTGCAAATTTCTCTCTCTTTTTTCTTTTTTTGTTGCGGGGGGGATAGGGTCTCACTCTAACACCAAGGCTGGAGTGCATTGGTGCAGTCTTGGCCTCCTGGGCTCAAGCAATCCTCCCACCTCAGCCTCCTGAGTAGCTGGAACCATAGGTGCACACACCATGCCTGGCTAATTTTTCCTTTCTTTTTGAAGAGATGGGTTTTACCATGTTGCCCAGGATGGTCTTGAACTCCTGCGCTCAAGTTATCTGAGCCCTTGGCCTCCCAACGTGCTGGGATTACAGGCGTGAGCCACCACGTCCCACATGTGATGTGAATTTCTCTAAGGAAACATTAGTGGTGGGATATCTGGGGTGCAGGATGTCTCTAACTCTGCTGGACTTTGCCAGACCGCTTCCAGGGTTTCTATCAGTTCACACTCGCTCCCATTTCCCTACAAATGCACCATTATCTCTGTGTATTAACAGACTTTTGTCATTCTGCAAGATGGAAAATAGTATTTCATTATTGTTCTTATTATAATTTCCTTAAGTACAGTGAGGTTGAATATCTCTTGATATGTTTATGGGCCATTCAGGTGTACTTTTTTGTGAATTGCTCATTCGTGTGAATTTTTCTATTGGGTTGTCTTTTTCTTCGTTATTTATAAGAATTCTTTATATATTCTATCTAGATACTAAGTCCTCTGTTCCTAAAATAATATCCTCTCCTAGTCTATCTTGTTTTCTTGCTTTGTTTATGGAGACTTTTATTTTAATATTAATGTTAATCATTATCTTATTAATCTTATCTTATTAATCTGATTTTTATAGCTTTTTGTCATGGAAAATCTCAAGCATATATAAGAGAGATTAGCACACAGGACATTCCAGCTGCACCACTGTCAGCACGTGGACACCTCGTCCACCCTACCCCATATCGGGCTATTTTGGGTTTTTATTTATATGTGTTTTGAGATGGACTCTTGCTCTGTTGCCCAGGCTGGAGTGCAGTGGCGCTGTCTCATCTCATTACATCTTTTTCCTCCTGGATTCAAGCGATTCTCATGCCTCAGCCTCCCCAGTAGCTGGGATTACAGGTGCTCACCACTATGCCCAGCTAATTTTTATATTTTTAGTAGAAGCGGGGTTTCACCATGTTGGCCAGGCTGGTCTCAAACTCGTGACTTCAGGTGATCCACCTGCCTCGGCCTCCCAAAGTGCTGAGATTACATGTGTGAGCCACCGCATCCGGCCCAAATTGGGTATTTTGAAGTAAATCCCAGACCTCCGGTCATGTCATCTGTGCGAATATCATGCTGCATCTATGAGAGACAGGAGCTCCAAAAACATGGCTGCAATACCATTATCCTTCCCTGCCAGAATTCACAATAATTTGCAATATCATCAGATATCCACTTAGTATTCATTTTTCTGCAGTTGTCTTTCCTTTTTTTTTTTTTTTAACAATTGGTTACAGTGAAATGGGATTTATAATCCTTTTCCTTATGGTTGATTTTTTTTGGGTCAAATTTAAGAAATTCTGCCGTATTCCAAAGTAGGAGAAAAAAGTATTCTGTATGTCCCCCTAATAGCTGAATTTCGCCTTTCCTACTTAGATGTCTGCCATCTGATGTGCTCGTGTTCTGGGGTAGGTGGGGATCCACGGTGATTGGCTTTCTTACCTGGGTAGCTCAGTGCCGCAGCGTCGCCCCTTGGATGGCCAGTCCCTTTTCCCCCCACGGCTCCCTCCTGCCCCTTCCCGTGACTGCAGAACCCCGGTCCCTCTCTCTTGGCCTGCTCTGTGCCTGCCCCCGCTGCTGGACCTGGCTGGAGGAAACAGCATACATCTCCCGACCACAGTCCTTCTCCCTGGTCGTCTTTCCCCCTCCCCCGTTCTCCTGCTTCTGCTCTCCCCAGCCCTCCTCCCGCCTCTCACCCTGAGCTGCTGACTCTGCTTCTCAGTTCTGTGAGCGAGCAGATGTCAGTAGGGGGCATCCACAGCCTCCCGCCGCACACCCGCCCACCACCTGCGTCTGCGGCCTCCCTGGGGCGCGTGAGGTCTGTCTGCGCTGCCGAGGAAGGGGCTCCCCCACTGCGCGCCAGACCCTTACCAGACCCCCCGCACCCCCCCCTCCCCGTACCCCCCGCACTCTCCGCTTCCCTGTCTCCCCGGGCGGTGATTGTGTCTTCTTTGTTTTCCTCTTTATGGCGTCATTCTCATCCACCCAAATAGGCTGAGATTTCTTCCATTAAAACAAAACAAAAAAAAGACTCATCAGTGTATCTTTTCTGTCTTTTGCATCTTTTGCACAGTCTCTTTGCTCCTTTATTTATTTATTAATTTATTTTTTGAGACGGAGTTTCGCTCTTGTTACCCAGGCTGGAGTGCAATGGCACGATCTCGGCTCACCGCAACCTCCGCCTCCCGGGTTCAGGCAATTCTCCTGCCTCAGCCTCCTGAGTAGCTGGGATTACAGGCACGCGCCACCATGCCCAGCTGATTGTTTGTATTTTTAGTAGAGACGGGGTTTCACCACGTTGACCAGGATGGTCTCGATCTCTTGACCTCGTGATCCACCCTCCTCGGCCTCCCAAAGTGCTGGGATTACAGGCGTGAGCCACCGGACCTGGCCATGTATATATATTTTAAAGGAGTTGATTGTGGTGGTGCTTTCCATAGTCCCAGCTATTTGGGAGGCTAAGGTGGGAGGATTACTTGAGCCCAGGGAGGAGGTCGAGGCTGTAGCTGTAGTGAGCTGTGTTTGTGCCACTGCACTCCAGCCTGGGCGACAGAGCCAGATCCCGTCTCAAAAAACAAAACAAAACAAATCCAAGTTGAGAATCTGTTTCAGCTAGTGAGTTCAGTCTGTTTACATTTATTTAAGTTTCGGCAGGTCTGAGGGTAGGCTGTGAGTTATCTCAGCTGATTTTTCAGTCATTTACGAATCAAACTCCTCGTTCGACTCTGTACCCACTTTCACGGGATCAACAGATGCTTTTTAATGAACAGGTTTTTAATTTTCTAATTCCTTTTTCTATTTTGATTCACCAAGTGTTTTTTGGTGAGTTTCAAGCCCCATTCCCACCGGCCATTCCTCCCAGTTGTCGTGTCTGCCTGTTCTTGTTAATTCGGATCGCCTCCTTGTGTGTAGTTTTTATAACGGGCTCCTCTTCAGCGGGGTGTATTTCTGGCCTCGACGGTGGGAGTCTCGTGGTAAAGTGGATTTGCACTGGCCTCTGCCAGGTGTTCCAGGCGTTCCGCTGGCCCAGAGTCACTTGTATTCACTTCTCAGCCAGGTGTTCCTACTTTGCAAGCATGGTGTACACGTGGGAACTGCTTTCTTTTTTCCCTTCCACTCAGAATCCAGACGGAGACGAGCTTCTTTGCACATCCAGGAGCCTGGGGGATAGAGCTCTTTCGTTTTGCTTTGGCTGCATTACCTGAGACATGAACCTTTGGGGGCTCAACATTGCAGATGTGGCCTTCACGTGCTTCCAAGGCTCCTTCTACACGTCGACACAAAATCCTAAGCACCCGATTGTTGGGTGCTCCTGGGGCGGGCCCTGTCCCCCAGCATCACTGGGCCTGTCAGTGTCTGTGGGTTCAACCTCACCCTGGCTTTCAGTTTCCTCTCCAGTCCCGGCCCTGGGGAGTCCCTTTTCCCTACTAGTTCTTTCATCTCTTCTTTTTGTTGTTATTCAGTCTGCCATTTCTAGTGTCTGTAGCCTTCATCTGCAGTGTTGCCAGGACCAGAAGTTACCACTGAATTCTTACCTAATACCATAGATGTAGTTAAAATGCATTTTTTCTATAATCTTGATGTGAGGTTTACTTACCATTTATGACGTTTAGATTTGCACCATTCAGAATATGACACGTTTCTCTCTCCATAGCCCTACTTAAATCTCTGCAATGGCTAACGAAGCTTATCCTTGTCCGTGTGACATTGGCCACAGACTTGAGTATGGAGGGATGGGCCATGAAGTTCAAGTCGAGCACATCAAGGCATATGTCACCAAATCCCCTGTTGATGCAGGCAAAGCTGTGATTGTCATTCAAGATATATTTGGCTGGCAGTTGCCCAATACCAGATATATGGCTGACCTGATCTCAGGAAATGGATACACGTATGTACAAAGTTCTGTTTCTTTGTTTAAATTCATATACGTTTTCATGGTTTATTTTGTTCCCTTTAAAAAAAAAAAAAGAAAAAAAACTGCCAGGCACAGTGGCTCAGGCCTGTAATCCCAGCATTTTGGGAGGATGAAGTGGGCAGATCACTGGAGGTCAGGAGTTCGACACCAGCCTGACCAACATGGTTGTAAGGTTTATTGCCGATGTAGAATGAGGAAACTGAGGCAAGTATGAGAAAATGAGAAGCCAATTTATTCAGCTCCCGGGTGAGGTTCTGTAGTCCAGGAAGGGGCCAGAGAAGTTGCCCCTGGCTGTTTAGGTCATGGGGTTTTATGGGAAGGAAAGGCGATTGATTGGCTATTGGGGAAACAAAGCAAAGGCAATTTTATTGGCTGCCAGGAAGCAGGAAGTGCCTGAAACTAGTTGCTATTGGTAGGCAGGCGGGACTCTGGGTAAGTGGGTCTTGATTGGCTGTTGGGGAAACAAAGTGAAGGCAATCTTATTGGCTATTAAGAAGCAGGAAATGCCTGGAGCTAGTGGTTATGGGTAGGCCCGCGGGACCTTGGGTAAGCAGGCCTTCTGGGGGCATACAGAGCAGACTGCTCCCAGGCAGGGTCTGATGGGGCTTCTTTAAAAAATTTTCCTGCAGGGTTTATTAACAGCGGGCTGGGGGTTAAATGCGTAATTTAGTGCTGAATGTGGGCTTGGGTCTGGCATGCGGAGGCGGGTGCGGAGAAGCCGTGTGGCAAGGCCAGATAATGAGCTCGGGTAATGACCTAGTTATCAGACGCAGAGAGAGATGGATGAGTCCGTTTAACCCTCTGCGAGGCAGCCGGCCTTGCAATGGTGAAACCCTGTCTCTACTAAAAATACAAAAATTGCCAGGCTTGGTGGTGCGTGCCTGTAATCCTAGCTACCCAGGAGGCTGAGGCAGGAGAATTGCTTGAATCTGGGAAGCAGGGGTTGTAGTGAGCCGAGAACACACCATTGTACTCCAGTTTGGGTGACAAAAGCAACACTCTATCTCAAAAACCAATAAACTCTAAAAAAACAAAACAGCAGTCTGACTATGCAGTATTTACATTAGACACTTCCTTATCTCACTGTGGTGAAGGTAAATGGGAAATGTCATGTGAAATTAAACAACCTCCTGTGCTGCTAACCCAACTCTGGCTTCTTGTCCTCCTGGGCATACCTGTCCTCTAGACTTGCTGGACACTGAGAATTCTTTCCCTGTGTGGGGCTCTGGCCAAACCCAGGCACTGGACTCCTTGGGCAGACCTCACTGGCTCCGAAATGGACCCATCACTTGGCCCTTCAAGCAGCTCAGCCTCGGGTCAGATTTCACAGGCCCATTTGGACAACAGAGCGTCCACGGATCCACCTGGTCCACACACGTACCACCATGGCCCCATCAGAATTAGACTGGGGTTCAGAAGTGGCACAGTGAGACCTTGCTCCCCTCCCAAAGTGTACCTCTTTGTCTGGCAACCCCCGATTGCATCTTATTTGCCCCTGGCATAAAGCACAGAGGAGAGCCAGCACCCTTCCTTCCTCTCTAGTGTCGGAAAGCATCAACCCAGCAAGCCCTGAGCTTGGTGCAGGGCTGGATTCCTTTGTTTTCACAGAAAGAGAAGCTGGAGACTCCGAGGGTGAGCCTATGTCGTGTTTTTCTAGGAGGAGAAACTGGCTTCAAGGAATCACGCCTGCCCTGACGGGACGCAGACTCAGTGCTGAAAGAAAAGACCTTCCTTCAAGTTTTCCTTTTTCATGTCCCCAGATGAGGGGACTTAACTTTCTAGGGGCAAGCCCAGTAATTAAAAAAAAAAAAAAAATAGCTAGCCTCTTGCTCCGCCGGAGCCAGTGCTAAGGGCATGACTGGGATCGTTGCCCTTAATCCTCGGGCAGCCCCTTGAGGGCGGAGCTGCTGTTGCTCTCATTTTGCAGATTAGGAAACCAGGCCATAAAGAGAGCTGGGACATTGCGCCAGATCACACTGCCCGAGCAGCCGATCAAATGGCATTTCTGTTCCTGCTATTCACGGTGGGTCCTTTAGCAGTACTCAGGACGTGAACGATGAGGAAACATACCTTTTTTACAAAGCACTTTCACGTGTATATAAGTCTTTTTGCCCTCCAGAGCCTCCTCTGAGGTTTGGCAGTGCAAGGGTGCTGTTTGTCAGATAAGAAAATGAGGCTGGAAGTGGTGGCATGACCCGTTAGGGCCACATGGCAGCGTGCGGTGTACTGAGCCTCCAACTTGGATTTTCTCACTCAAGTTTCAGTGTTCTTTCTACCCCTACAGGAGGAGCCCTGTTCCTCCAACCAGGTGGCATTCTATTTTAGGAAACAGGACTCAACCCAAGAGGCCGGCTCCATCCCTCTGGGTTGGCTTGCGTGGAAGAGCGACCTGGACTGGGGCCAGGCGTGTTTGCTGTCTGCTGCCCGTCTTAGGATCGTACCCTCTGGAGAGGAGACTGTGCTTCGTTGGCGTCTTGGGCGGAGGCTGGGAAAATTGCTTGGTCATAGTGACTGGACACGTTAGCCAGGTGTGCCCTCTGGCCTGAGGCTCGGGTGAAAGGCCAGGAGTCCCCCACGCTGGCTGAGAGGGGCAGGAGGGGCCCTCAAAGCCACCCGCCTCAGGCCCCTTCCCCCGGTGCCCCCAGCCTATCCCACGGGGGTGTGCCCTGTGGATGGCCTCATCATTTGCAGGGCCGGGTTACCAACTGGCTGCCAGACGCTGTGCACCTGCGGTTGTGAAACCTAAGATGGCCTGGCCTGGTGCCAGGTGGCTGCTTTGCTGTGATCAAAGTTGGCCTTCACAGCCACTACTTTTCCTTTTCTCTGAGCCAGACTTGCCAACTTAGCAAGTTTTTAAATAAATGCAAGCAAAATACTGAGTCAAGCAACTCTGAAACTAAGCTCAATTCATGTCCATATTTTGCAGAACCATTGTACCAGACTTCTTTGTAGGGCAAGAGCCTTGGGATCCCTCTGGCGACTGGTCCATCTTCCCTGAGTGGCTGAAAACGAGAAATGCCCGGAAGATCGATAGGTGAGTTATCCACAGACGTGGCCTTTTGTGTGGCATGCGCCAGGAGGAGAGAGCCACGCGGTCTCCACCTTTCAGACTCTACTCCCTCCCTCAGGGTAGGACTTCTCCACAGCCAATGGAATCCTTCCCATGGCACAAAGGGGAAAATTTTTTTTTTTTTTTTTGGAGGCGGGGTCTCATTCTGTCATCCAGGCTGGAGTGCAATGGCACGATCTTGGTTCACTGGAACCTCCGCCTCCCAAGTTCAAGCAATTCTCCTGCCTCAGCCTCCCAAGTAGCTGGGATTACAGGTGTATGCCACCATGCCTGGCTAATTTTTGTATTTTTAGTAGAGACGAGGTTCCACCATGTTGGCCAGGCTGGTCTCGAACTCCTGAACTCAGGTGATCCACCTGCCTCAGCCTCCCCAAAGTGCTGGGGATTACAGGCATAAGCCACTGCACCTGGCTTAAATTTTTTTTTAAATTAAAAAACATTTTTTTTTTTAATTAAAATTTTTAGGCCGGGCTTGGTGGCTCACACCAGTAATCCCAGCACTTTGGCAGCCTGGGCTGGCTGATAACTTGAGATCAGGAGTTCAAGACCAGCCTGGCCAACATGGTGAAACCCCATCTCTACTAAAAATACAGAAAAAAAAAACCTGGGTGTCATGATGCATGCCTGTAATCCCAGCTACTCCAGAGGCTGAGGCAGGAGAATTTCTTGAACCTAGGAGGCAGAAGTTGCAATTAGCTGAGATCTTACCACTGCACTGTAGCCTGGGGGACAGAGCAAGACTCTGTCTCTAAAAAAAAAGAATTAATTAAAAATGTAAAAATAAAATAGAGATGGTGTCTGTCTATAGGCATGAACCTCACACCCAGCCGGGATAGCATTCTTTATGTGATGATGATCAATATCAAACAATATTTTATGAGCACCATCTATGAAAAGAGAGATTTTAGTCCATCTGACACCTGAGTAGTGTACATTTTACCCACCGTGTAGTTCTTTAGTCCTCACCCCCTCCTAACCTCCCCATTCTGAGTCTCCATAGTCCATATATCAGTCTGTGTGCCTTTGTGAACCTACTCATAGGTTAGCTCCCACTTATAAGTGAGAACAGGGAGTATTTGGTTTTCCATTCCTGAGTTATTTCACTCAGAATAATGGCCTCCAGCTCCATCCAAGTTGCTGCAAAAGACTATTATTTTGTTCTTTCTTATGGCTAATAGTCCATGGAGTATATACACTGCACTTTCTTTACCCCCTCATTGGTCATTGGGCACTTAGGTTGCATATCTTTGCAACTGTGAATTGTGCTGCAATAAACGTACGTATGCAGCCCACCTGTACTTGGTTCATTGCTTCTAGTTGAAAATGTGTTCTGAGTTCCAAACAATCAGTTTGCAGATGAATCATCTGTCAGACAAGGGCCACTATTCTTGGTCCCCTCATGGTTGAAATAGTCCTTCCAAATTTGGCTGCACTCTTTGGGTGTGGGAGGAGACAAGCAATGCAGAGTGGGGAGTTTTGGGGAGAGAGTGAACATGTGAAGTCAGAGAGTGTCTGGGCATCTGCCTGTAGTTATGGCTGGTAATGGGAGGGAGGAGAGAGGAGACCCTTCTGGGAGACTCAGGGGACAGAGGAGACTGGGGCCCTCTGTAGGGAGCAGATCGTGGACTCAGGCCTTGCGAGCCGTGCTGCAGACTGTGGCCTTCATCCCGAGGCTGTGGAAGACTGCTCAGCTCTCAGCTGGGAGTGAGCTGGTTGGATCTGTGTTTTGGGAAGAGTGCAGCATGCCTGCAGCTGTCAGGCAGTTGGAGGGGGCTGGGCTTGGCAGGGAGACTTGTGGGCATGATGCAACAGTTGGGTGGGAGCTAGTGAGGATGGAGCTCCCAAAAGAAGAATCCTTAACAACTTCAAAAACAGTTGCCGATACAGCCCTGATATCAGCACAGCCTTTGAGGGGTTCACAGAATAACCCTGATTCTTGAATGCTTTTTCTTTCTGTTCTAGAGAGATCAATGCTGTCTTGAAGTATCTGAAACAACAGTGTCACGCCCAGAAAATTGGCCTCGTGGGATTCTGCTGGGGTGGAACTGCTGTCCATCATTTGATGATGAAATACTCAGAATTCAGGGCAGGGGTGTCCGTCTATGGTAAATCTGCCTTGCCCATTTTTCCTGCATGCAAAAGGGAGGCGTGGAAGAGTGACAGCAATCATAAGCCTCCCCATCCACAACCCCCAATAATGCGGAGACTGCCCATCTTACGGAAATGGGCCTTAAGAATCTGAAAATAGAGGTGGAGGTTTGTCATGCAGTTAACCAGAGGATGTCACTGGGAGTGAAGAAGGCTGGGTCCCAATGGTGTGACCTTGGGAAAGCCACCTAACCTGAGCTCACCATTTCTTCACCTAGGATGAAGGGGATAGCATTGTTTTTAACGTAATGATGATCAATGTCATTACATCACGTAAGATTTGTATGAGTGACATCTATGAAAATATTTTTCTGGCAGTGGCTAATGCCTGTAATCCCAGCACTTTGGGAGGCTGAGGCGGGCAGATCACTTGAGCTCAGGGGTTGGAGACCAGCCTGGGCAACATGGCAAAACCCCGTCTCTACAAAAAAACAAAACTTAGCTTGGCGTGGTTGCATGGACCTGTAATTCTAGCTACTCAGGAGGCTGAGGTGGGAGGATCACTTGATCCCAAGGAGGTGGAGACTGCAGTGAGCCGTGATCACGCAACTGCACTCCAGTCTGAGTGACAGAGCATGACCCTGTCTCAAAAAAATAAAAAATAAAAAGAAAGAAAAAGATTTTCCCAAGATACAAATTGTTCTAACTGTACACAAACATGCACACACACTAAAGACAGAAAGGCAGCCAGGCACGGTGGCTCACGCCTGTAATCCTAGCACTTTGGGAGTCCAAGACAGGCAGATAGCTTGAGCCCAGGAGTTCGAGATCAGCCTGGGCAACATAGAGAGACCTTGTCGCTATAAAAAATTTTTAAATTACTTGGGTGTGCTGGCATGTGCCTGTGGTCCCAGTCTCTCAGGAGGCTGAGGCAGGAGGATCACTTGAGCCCAGAGGTTAGAGGCTGCACTGAGCTGTGAATGCACGACTGCACCCCAACCTGGGTGACAGGGAGTGAGACCTTGTCTCTTTAAAAAAAAAAAGAAGAAGAAAGGAAAGGAAAACACACTGTGAAATGTAAATAGCAACTTACATATTTTTGGCCAAAACAAGCCAAAGTTTCATAGCAATGAAATGGCATTATATCTGTATGTAGAAACTGCTTGCTAAATTCATGATATAGAAGTATTCAGACCAATATATATACAAAAACAAAAAAGACACATAGGAAGTACAGCCTTTGAAAATAATGCAGATGCTTCTCTACTTACAGTGGGACTAAGTCCTGATAAACTCATCCTAAATTGAAAATATCCCGTTGAAAATGCATTTAATCCACCTCACCTACTGAACTTCATAGCCTCACTTGGCCCCCCTAAACACCACCATCAGCCTCCAGCTGAGCAAAATTGCCTAACACAAGGCCTGTTTTATAATAGAGTGTTGAATAGCTCATGCAGTTTATTGAATTCTGTACTGAAAGTGAAAAACAATGGTTGTATGGGTACGTGGAACCGTTAATGTTCCTCACTGTGGTATTTTCGACCACTTTTAGCAGGGAAAAAAAAAACCCCTCAAATATTGACTTAGGACGACGCAAAAGGACAGAAACTTAAGGCAGTGGCCGGCTGCCTCTGGGAACAATGGAGCTGACAGATGCTTTGTCCAGACCGTGCTTTTGCGCGATTTAGCAAAAGGCGGTCAGGAGTGGCTGCCTCCCCAGCGCCACCTCCTGGCCGCTGTTGTGCAGTGCGTGAGCTGGGGAGCGTGGCCGGGCTCAGGCCCAGGGACATCAAAAGGGATCCAGCCATATGAAGTGACTGCCAGAGTGGGGAAGGAGCGCGGCCACCTTTTCCGAGGGTCCCTGCTTCCTAAAGAGTAGTTACAGGTGAAGGAGGCTCTCTCTGTTACTTAGCTTTTCTGTGCTGCCAGCAGGAAGTGGGGAAAAAAGTTATTTATTTACTTCTTCTCATCTTAAAATGGTAACTTACTGCAAAATTTTCACATTCTTATTTTCCCATAGAAGTGGACACACCCACAGGTTGTTTTCAGACAGCCTGGGTCAGGCAGAGCGTGCTTCTAATTTCAGAATTAATCTCGAATGCTGACGTGAAAGATGAAAACTAATTATTATTATTTTGGGACAGCATCTTGGTCTGTCAGCAGGCTGGAGTGCAGTGGCACAATCTTGGCTCACTGTAACCTCTGCCTCCTGGGTCCAAGCAATTCTCCTGCCTCAGCCTTCTGAGTAGCTGTGGCTACCAAACCCAGCTAATTTTGTATTTTTAGTAGAGACAGGATTTTGCATTGGTGGCCAGGCTGGTCTCGAACTCTTGACCTCAAGTGATCCACCTGCTTTGGCCTCCCAAAGTGCTAGGATTACAGGTGTGAGCCACTATGCCCGGCCAAAAACTGATTTTTATACACTGACCTGTGAGGTCCAGTCTGTTTCACACTTCCACACTCGTGGTCTAGTTCGAGTCTAAATACCCATTGAAATGACCGCGCTTCTCTTACAAACGAAACTACTCAGAGCATTCAAACCAGAATCTGTGGGGCTTGTGCAGGCCTGAGAAACTTCTCGAAAGAGAGTTTGAAAGTGATCACCTCTTAGTAAATGAAGGCACTTCCCAGAGGGAGCATTCCTCAGGCTGCCCCGGCATCTTCCCATACTCAGCAGTGGATAAGGTCTCATTCAATTATTTAATGGCCTGATTTTTAGTGCATAAAGTGGGGAGGTGGAGAGTAGGAAGATCTGACTAAATAAATTTCTCTTGTACTCTTACAATCTTTTTGGATTTCTTTTAAAGACAGGGTCTCACCTTGTCACCCAGGCTGGAGTGCAGTGGCACAAACATGGCTCAAGCAGCCTCAACTTCGCAGGTGCAAGTGATCCGCCCACCTTAGTCCCCCAGGTAGCTGAGACTACAGGCACACACCACCATGCTCGGCTTATTTTTCTTTTTTTTTTTTTTTTTGTAGAGACAGGGTTTCGTGATGTTACCTGGGCAGGTCACAAACTCCTGAGCCTAAGCCATCCACCTGCCTCCGCCTCCCAAAGTGCTGGGATTACAGGCCTGAGCCACTGCGCCCGGCCTTCTTTTACGCTAATCTTACAGGTCAAGCCACTTTTGTGGAATGGCTAAAAAAGAAAATAAAGCCCCCAAAGCAGAGATTTTACTTTGAAAAATGAAACCCAGTTTTCTGTGGCATGAGTGTGGGGAACCTGCATCACGCTTCTGTGCTCGTTTTTCAGGCATCGTCAAGGATTCTGAAGACATTTACAATTTAAAGAACCCCACCTTGTTCATTTTTGCTGAAAATGATGCTGTGATTCCACTGGAGAATGTAAGTTGGCATCTTTTCTCTTCTTAGTTATTTATTCTGAGAAGGAGACTGTCTCTCTCGCTCAGGCTGGAGTGCAGTGGCGCGATCTCGGCTCACTGCAACCTCTGTCTCCCAGTTTCAAGCAATTCTCCTGCCTCAGCTTCCTGAGTATCTGGTATGCGCCACCACGCCTGGCTAATTTTTGTATTTTTAATAGAGACGGGGTTTCACCGTGTGAAACCAGGCTAGGCAGTCTATCTAGATCCCCACTCCACAAAAACATAAAAAAATTAGCTGGCATGGTGGCACACACCTTGTAGTCTCAGCTATTTGGGACCCTGAAGCAGGAAGATTGCTTGAGCACAGGCGTTGTGAGGCTGCAGTGAGCCACGATTGTGCCACTGAACTCCAGCCTGGGTGACAGAGTGACACCCTGACTCTAAGAAAAAAAAGTAGTCATTTAGAAATTATTGTTAAAATAGTAACCAATAGATTAATGCAAGTGATTCAAATAACAGATGTATCATTTTCACATTGCTCTGAAATCTCTCCTTTGCCAGACATAAGAACTGTGTTCATTATGAAATCAGCAGTAAAAGTTGGGCGCAGTGACTCATGCCTGTAATCCCAGCACTTTGGGAGGCTGAGGCAGGTGGATCACTTGAGGTCAGGAGTTTGAGACCAGCCTGGTCAACATGGTGAAAGCCCGTCTCCACTAAAAATACAAAAATTAGCCAGGTGCAGTGGCGGGTGCCTGTCATCCCTGCTACTCCGGAGGCTGAGGCAGGAGAATTGCTTGATCTTGGCAGGTGGAGGTTGCAGTGAGCCAAGATGGTGCCACTAAACTCCAGCCTGGGCAACAGAGCGAGACCCTGTCTTAAAAAAAAAAAAATAGCAGGAAAGAATTCAGTATAACTGTGGAACTTGTTTCTAACGTAAAGCGTCCATGTGAAATCTCTGTTATGAATGCTCACTGAAGATGTGGAGAATGGAAAGTATTACTAAAGGGTTAAAATCATGAAATCTTTTGCATACCAGGTATCCCTGCTGACCCAGAAGCTGAAAGAACACTGCAAAGTTGAATATCAAATTAAGACATTTTCCGGGCAGACTCACGGGTTCGTGCATCGGAAGAGAGAAGACTGTTCACCTGCAGACAAGCCCTACATTGACGAGGCCAGAAGGAATTTAATCGAGTGGCTGAACAAGTACATGTAGCAAGAATCAAGGGCAAGCTTTCCCCGAAGAGCTTTCTTCCCAACTTTGCTTGGAAATACTTTAGATCAATCGATTTTATTTTCACCTTTATAAAATAAATATAGGAATCCTAAAATTCATTATGTCATCTGAAACACAAATTCGTTAGGAAATAATGCATGAAATAATTTAATTTTTAACATGTACATAAAATCAAAATTTAAAACCAAGGTCTGGCTGGGCGCAGTGACTTCATGCCTGTAATCCCAACACTGGGAGGCCAAAGCAGGTGGATTACCTGAGGTCAGGAGTTCGATACCAGCCTGGCTAACATAGCGAGACCCCCTCGCCATCTCTACAAAAAAATGCCAAAATTAGCCTGGTGTGGTGGTGCACTCCTGTAGTCCCAGCTACTTGGGAGGCTGAGGCACAAGAATCAATAGAACACGGGAGGTGGAGACTGCAGTGAGCTGAGATTGTGCCGCCACCACACTCCAGCCTGGGTGACAGAGTGACCCTGTGTCAAAAGTAAATGAATAAATAAAAATGAAAAAATAAAAACCAGGACAGTACCTGGAGAATTTGAATGATAGAGTAATACCCTAATTATTAGTTAAAACCTACAGGTTGGGTGCAGTGGCTCACGCCTGTAATCCTAGCAGTTTGGGAGGCCGAGGCGGGTGGATCACTTGAGGTCAGGAGTTTGAGACCAGCCTGGCCAACATGGTGAAACCCTGTCTCCACTAAAAGTACAAAAATTAGCCAAGCGTGGTGGCATGCACCTGTAATCCCAGCAACTCAGGAGGCTGAGGCAGGGGAATCACTCAAACCTGGGAGGCGGAGGTTGCAGTGAGTGGAGATTGTGCCACTGCGCTCCAGCCTGGGCAGCAGAGGGAGACTGGATTTCAACAAAACAAAACAAAACAAAACAAAACAAAACAAAACAAAACAAAACAAAACAAAAAACCACAAAACACAAAACCTACAGCTGTTCAAGGACCAGCTGACAGGTCAAGTGTGGGCTTTTTTGCTCTTTGAACCCATCGTATAAAATGACAAATGCTGCAAAGTCATGAAGAACATGAACTGTAAACTAGGGTAGGCTAACTGCCCAGCCTAGATGCTTATCATGTCATAAGACAGGTGAATTTGTCACATTTATAGATTGCAATATGGGAAGTATTGAGATCAAAACAGGATTCCGTTGACCTCATTGTATTAAACTAATAAACTAATTTTTCGAATTTTTGAATTTGTGGCTTTTTAAAAAAGATAGCCGAAAACAGTGGGCTAGAGCGTCATCGGCTGTTGTTGCCTAGGGAGTGGCTTTCCCAGCACTGGCATTTTTGGATCCCAGGGCCTGAGGCTACATCAGAAGTCTCTCCGGTGTTTCTGGCAGCGGCGGAAAGGGCAGAGTCGCCGAGAAGCTGTGCACCTGCCCCTGTGCCTGCAGGCTGCATGTGACTTCAGGCATGTGGCTTGATGTTGCTTTTTTTCCCCCCTAATTTGGTCTTGCTGTCCCTCTCAGGAGAGAGTGGCTATAAACTCTAGCCCTGCCCCGATGGGGTCCTGCGGATGTGGTCTGGGTGTTTCCCATGTGCCTTCCGTGGGATCCTTCTTTGTCCTGGTAGACAGCTGATACCTAAGTGTCCAGCCTGTGGCCAGGTGCCCCTCTCATGGGAAGCCTGTTTATCCTGGCACATGCCCTTGTGGCTCTCATCTGACCTGTGACAGGTTTATTCCTACCAAGACAGCCACTCTACCAGAGAGCCCCGACCAGGGAAGAAGTATCCATGGGGTAGAAGAGGCGACTCATCAGAACCCATGAAATGACAGAAGCAGTTTATTGTTTACAGATCCAGAGAAGAGAGGGCAGCACAGTTTGCAACAGGGCCAGTAAAAAGGGGGAGTCAGGCTGGGCACAGTGGCTGACACCTGTAGTCCCCACACTTTGGGAAGCCGAGGCAGGCAGATCACCTGGCGTCAGGGATTCGAGACCATCCTGGCTAAGATGGTGAAACCCCGTTTCTACTAAAAATGCAAAAAATTAGTTGAGCGTGGTGGTGCACGCCTATAATCCCAGCTACTCAGGAGGCAGAGGCAGGAGAAGCACTTGAATCCGGGAGGCAGAGGTTGCAGTGAGCCGAGATTATACCAACTTGGGAAACAAGAGTGAAACTCGGTCTCAAAAAACAAACAACAAAGTGGGG
Organism: Sapajus apella; assembly: GCF_009761245.1. Taxonomy (NCBI): domain Eukaryota; kingdom Metazoa; phylum Chordata; class Mammalia; order Primates; family Cebidae; genus Sapajus; species Sapajus apella. The sequence continues at coordinate 32,053,852 of NW_022436951.1, forward strand.
AACCAACCAGGACACACAGGCTCAAACAGCAGGTGCAGAAGAAGAGAGAGAGGGGGAGCTGCAGGCCAAAGACTTCAGGGCCCTGGGTGTTATCTGAACACATTTCCCATGGGGGTTCTGACGGTGGGGGGATGATGAGGGCAAGCGGGCATGAGCCCCAGAGACTCACGCTGTGACTGAGAGGGGTCAGCGTGGGTGTGAGGGTCAGTGGGACAAGCCAAACAGGTGATACCCAGCTGCCCATGGGGAGGTGGTCACAGGAGGCGGTTTTATAAGGGAGATGTCTGGATAACCACCTGGAAGAGCTGGGAGGAGTTGGATAATTGGAAACTGTGTTACTAATCTCTGCTTCTGAAACAAGAAATTCCAACTTATATTCAAATAGATGCTCAGGAAACATACGATTAAAAGAATTCCCCAAACTTGACCTTCCTGGGCCTCAGTTTTTGCATCTGTCAAATGGGTACAGGGAGATCTTTTGCATAATGTTGAGAGAATTGAAGCCTGAGCAGGGTAGGTCTACTGTGGACATGTAATTGTGGAGAACAGCTGGCCAAAGCCCTTGCCTGCTGAGGGCTGCTTCCAGGAGGTCTCACTCATTCATCCGGCTTCCCAGGAAACCCTGGAGATGCGCTGGGCTTTTGCCCTGGAATGGTATCTGGTGAGCACGTAGTCAGGTAGCCAGAGTCTTCAAAATAGATGGGAGAGGAGAAAATTTGTGAGAATGAACCAAGGGTGTGGGTGTATCCTTCAAGCCGAATGTCTCGTGGCAAGCTTGGGGCCTGGGCAGCCTTCCCTCTGCTGAGTCCTTTGGTCAAATGTCATGGGCTGGGTGCGGTGGCTCACGCCTGTAATCCCAGCACTTTGGGAGGCTGAGGCAGGTGGATCACTAGATCATGAGATCAAGGCCATCCTGGCCAAGATGGTGAAACCCTGTCTCTACTAAAAATACACAAATTAGCTGCTCATAGTGACATGTGCCTGCAATCCCAGCTACTCAGGGGGCTGAGGCAGGAGAATCGCTTGAACCTGGGAGGTGGAGGTTGCAGTGAGTGGAGATCACGGCACTGCACTCCAGCCTGGGCAACAGAGGGAGACTCTGTCTCAACAAAAAAAAAAAAAAAAAGAAAAAGTCACGGTGTTCTGAACTAGTGCTGCAGATAGTATAATGTAGCCGGGCTCAGTGGCTCACGCCTGTAATCCCAGCACTTTGGGAGGCTGAAGTGGGCGGATCATGAGGTTCGGAGTTTAAGACCATCCTTGGCCAACATGGTGAAACCTAAAAATTAACTGGGTGAGGTACTGCACGCCTCTAATCCCAGCCACTCGGAAGGCTGAGGCAGGTGAATTGCTTGAATCTGGCAGGCGGAGGTTGCAGTGAGCCAAGATTGTGCCACTGCACTCCAGCTTAGGCAACAGAGCGATTCTGTCTCAAAAAAAAAAAGGGTATAATGTAAGTCACACACGTGCTTCTTTAAAAAGATTTGCTTTTCAGTGTCTATTATACGAGCAGATAAATGAAGGCAAAGAGAAAAAATGGCAACTTTAGCTTTTTTCCCCATGTATATAATTTTAAATTTTCTCATAGCCCCATGAAAAAGGAAACACACACATGAAATTAATTTTAATATACACATTAGCTCAATTTATCACGAATGTTCCATCAGCGTGTAATCAATATCAGGAATCATGACTGAGAAATTTTGTATTTTTTTTGGTCCTCTGTTTTTGACATCTGGTGTGGATTTTCTGCTTACACATATCTCAATTTGGATGCTAACTTTTCATCAGAAGCACTTGATTTGGCTGGGCATAGTGGCTCATGCCTGCAATCCCATCACTTTGAGAGGCTGAGATGGGCTGATCACTTGAGGTCAGGAGTTCAAGACCAGCTGGCTAACAAGGTGAAACCCTGTCTCCACCAAAAATACAAAAATGAGCCATGCATGGTGGCAGTCACCTGTAATCCCAGCTACCTGGGAGGCTGAGGCAGGAGAATTGCTTAAACCTGGGGAGTGGAGGTTGCAGTGAGCCTAGATGGTGCCATTGTACTCCAGCCTGAGTAACAGAGCAAGACCCTGTCTCCAAAAAAAAGTACTTGTTTAAATTTCACAAAATTTACAGTTGAGAAGAGTAGATCCACATATTTAAGTTTTTTTTATAACTGAGCCTTGTATCAAAAGTCACCTTTACAGTTCACCTCCCACATTGAAAAACTGGTTCATTTGTTTTAGAGGAATTGATTTGTCTTAGAAGAAAAAGCGTATCCATTTCGAAACTATGTCAATCTAAATTAAGTGAATTCACTGGCTTTTGCGTCACTGTCACCTCGGTGCTGACAGTATTGAGGTCAGAGGATTCGGCACACACTGAACAGAGCTCTGAGTGTGGCACAATCAACAGAGCTTTCCACAATTTTTTTCTTGTGGTTTTTTTCAGGAGAAGTTTTTATTTTTATTTTTATTTATTTTTTTGAGACGGAGTCTCGCTTTGTCCCGTGGGCTGCAGTGCAGTGGTGTAATCTTGACTCACTGCAACCTCTGCGTCCCAGGTTCAAGCAATTCCCCTGCCTCAGCCTCCCGAGTAGCTGGGATTACAGGTGCCCACTACCACTCCAGGCTAATTTTTGTATTTTTAGTAGAGACAAGGTTTCACCATGTTGGCCAGGCTGGTCTTGAACTCCTGACCTCAAGTGATCCACCTGACTTGGCCTCCCAAAGTACTGGGATTAGAAGCGTGAGCCACTGCGCCCGGCCCAGGAGTAGATTTCACAGTGCTTTAGTTTTTTAATTTAAATGAATTAAAATTAAATGAAAAATTGACCTCCCCAGGAGCACTAAGCCTGTAGCAGGATAGCCTCGCATGCAAGTCTCCACTGGTGGGAAAGATTCACGTCCCCAACTGCATCCTGTTGACTTTCCATTAATCCTGTTTGTCTCCCTTGTGACAGCTCTGCCGCTGGTTGTGAAAGAAAACAGACTCCCAGGACCTGAAGCTCAGCCTGGGAACTGTACAGCACTGCCTTCCTCTCCTTCCCAAACAGGCAGCTGCAGTGTCACAGCCCTGTGTTACAGCATCATCTGTAAGCCAGGATCCTACAGCCTTGGAAGGCCACACATCTCCCGGGAAGCCCTCTCTCCCAAAGCGCTCACGTAGAAATTCCTTGTGAACAGCCACATCTTTCAGACTCTATCTCCCCGCTATAAACTCGCCCTAAAACAAGTTTTTTGGATCTCACCCTGACAATGTCAATTACCAGCTGATTCTTGTGGAGAGAGGACAAAGGCAAAACCAGAAATCATCCTGGAGACAAATGCATAACTGACTTTTCCTCCGGTGTAAACTGTAGATGTGCTGACTCAGTGCCTCACAAGAGCTTGAGGGTCTGCCTCACTGCCTCCCTCCCCCATCTTTTCCCTCCTGCTTACCCTTGCCTTTTAAAATACTGCCGTTTGGAAAAAGCACAGCTCATAGATGTTTCTGTTTCTGTGGCTTGTGGTTTTTTCCATGAGTGTGTTCTCAACTTGGCTAAATAAAACTCTATGATTGACACCTGCCTTGGTTGCTTTTTGGTTAACATAGTTTTTCTCAATTACAGCCCAGATAACTTATTTACTTGGCAAACTCCTCAAGCCTAGATCTGTGCCTCTGCTTAGCCCCTCTCCATGTCTGCAGACACCAAAAAGGCCATTTCTCCTCCCTCCCACACAGGTCTGGGCCCTGCAGGCGGCTCCCTCCATCAGGTTGGGCCTTAGTTCTCCTTGGGTTCCACATTAAGGATGGGTGTTTTTCATCTCAATGCCTGGCCAGTGAGAACGATTTCTTGTCAGTCCTGAGGCGCCAGCATCGGGCAAACTCAGGACATTCTTGTGCTGGAAGACCAAGCAAGAGGAATGCCTACAGCCTCAGGCTCACACCCACCCTTTCTTCTGTGAAAGGGCAGCCAGGCCCCGCTGAGTCCCCAGGTGGGGATTTGCTTTTCAGGCCTTCAGGTGAGAGCAGCAAGAGTTATCGATAGTATTTGCATTTTAGAAGGATTAAAGTTGGGCCCCTCTGAAGAGAGAAGGAGCACATCAGCAGGAAGCAGAGCTGTGAGCCTGACTGATATGGCTTCGCTGTGTCCCCACCCAAATCTCATCTTGAATCGTAGTTCCCATAATCCCCACCTGTCGAGGGAAGGACCTGGAGGGAGGTAATTGTATCTTGGGAGCAGTTACCTGCATGCTGTTCTCATGAGTTCTCATGAGATCTGACGGTTTTATAAGGGGCTTTCCCCTCACTTTGTCTGCACTTCCCCTTGCTGCTGCCATGTGGAGAAGGATGTGTTTGCTTCCCCTTCCACCATGATCGAAAGTTTCCTGAGGCCTCCCCAGCCATGCTGAACTGTGAGTCAATTAAACCTCTTTTCTTTATGAATTACCCAGTCTGGGGTATATTTTTACGAGTGTGTGAGAGCAGACTAACACACTGACCCAGGCAGCGGAGTGGAGAGTTCCTCGGAGGTGCATACAACTGCCTCTACTGCAGAGCGTGAGAGGACACCGGGAAGCAAGGCCCTGATTTTGGCTGGGAGATTATCCAGCACAGAGAATCCTGAAGAGAAGCGGGCTGTGAGGAAAGGGAAGTTAATTTTGGTTCAGCCTTAAATATCAGTTGAGTTTTCTTGGGATGCAAATAACAGAAAACCTGACAGACAGTGGCTAAGAGAGTAACATTTAAGTATCTCCCACACAGCCCTCCAGGGATCCAAGGTGGTTTGGGAGTTTTCTGGTGTCAGGACCCAGGGTTGGTGACTGCATTCTCTGGGCCCCAGGGCCTTGCAAATCCCAGACGCAGCAGGAAAGGAAGGAAGGAGCTCTTTCCTGCCCCTCTGTTTTAGTTGGGGGGCGGGCAGGAATCCCTCAGCTCTGTGTCCCTGCGTCATGGGAGAGGCCGAGGGCCCGGAGCATCAGCTGAAGGGGAGTTGGTGACTGGATCGGATTAGACCCTGACTCACTCAGCCGGGGATGGGCGCACCCTGTCTGGACAGAGCTGGGCTTTGGTGGGCTCTGAAGAGGAGTGTGGAGGCTCGTTGTGGGGGGCAGTTGCGTGAGACCCCTGTGGGTCTGTAGTGTTGGGAGTCATCCATCTGCCATACCTGCCATGGCCATCTGATGGAAGAGCTGGATGTGTCCATCCTCCATGTTTAGCTTGCTGTGGATTTGGGCAACTTACTTCTCTGACCCTCGGTTTTTCTCAATGTGAAAGCTATAAACTGAGTAAAATAACATAACTCTGTAGGGGTGCATTGTTAGAGTAGGTAGTCAGGCAGACATGAGCAGGGCAGGAGAGGTCACCCTTCCCCAGAATGTCAGGTGGCCGTCAGATGGTGGTCAGGTGGTTGTTAAACTGTCTCTAAAATAACAACTGGTCACAGCCAGCATCAGGGAAAGGGAGTCTCCCTATAGACAGAAGCACCTGAAGCTAGTGATCAGCAGCTTCCTGGTAAGATCTCAGGATCTGGGCAAACAGGCTCGAGCATGCACCCTAAGAGGCAAGATGGTGGAGCTTAACAGGTTTCCTGTGTGACCTTCTTCTAGGAATGCTCAGCTGGGGAGAAACACCTCAGGTGAACATGTGCACAACTTCAGTAAACACACTGCACATGTGGCCCCTTCCAAGTGCTGGCAGGCCACTGTGCATGCAAGCAGCCTGCTCCAAGGGAAAAGAAATGTAAATTTCAGAATCATGCCAATGTATAAAATCCCAAGTCATGGGCCAAGCAGGACACTTGGAACTCTTCCAAGTGTACTTTGCTTCCTTTCGTTCCTGCTCTAAAACTTTTTGATAAACTTGCTCCTGTTTTAAAACTTGCCTCAATCTTTCCTTCTGCCTTATGTCCCTCGGCTGAATTCTGTCCTTGAAGGAGGCAAGGATGGAATGTGATGCAGACCCTTCAGATTCACGCTGGTAACAGTATGTGAAGCGTCATCAGCACACCTCTCCCTTGAGTGGTGGACCCAGGGTGGGTCTCCCTGAATGCATATTAAGTGGCAACTGCAGAGGGTGATGGTCAGAGGTGGGGAGCAACCAGGGATGTAGGGGCAACTAGAGGGCAGAGCTCCAGGAAAGCCACCAGAGGGGCTTCAAAAAGGGAGAGAAGCCAGGCTCAGTGGCTCATGCCTGTAATCCCAGCACTTTTGGAGGCTCATGAGGTCAGGAGATCAAGACCATCCTGGCCAACATGGTGAAACCCCGTCTCTACTAAAATACAAAAAATTAACTGGGCATGGTGGCGCGTGCCTGTAGTCCCAGCTACTTGGGAGGCTGAGGCAGGAGAATTCTTCAAGCAGGAGAATTGCTTGAACCCAGGAGGCAGTGGTTTCAGTGAGCCTAGATCGGGCCGCTGCACTCCAGCCTGGGCAACAGAGCAAGACTTCGTCTCAAAAAAAAAAAGCACAGGAAAAGGTCGTGTGTGTGTGTGTGAGAGAGAGAGAGAGAGAGAGAGAGAGAGAAAGAGGACTCCAACTCAGAGAGCAACCCTGGGTTTGCAGCAGGAGGACACAATGATCACAGCAAAGGCAGTTTCTAGGAAAGGCAGAGTCCAGAGACCATCACTGTGGGTGGAGGGGCAGAAGGTGGAAGGCAGGAGAGGAAGAGCGGCTGACAGGGGTGCCTCAGAGAAATGGAGGGAACAGGAAGGGAATGGCTCCAGATAACACAATTGAAGGGTTTCTTTCCCTGTGCTTTGCTTTTTTATTTGTTGAGATAGGATCTGGCCGTGTTGCCCAGGCTGGAGTGCAGCAGTGTGATCACTGCTCGCTGCAACCTCTGTCTCCCAGGCTCAAGCAAACCTCCCACCTCAGCCTCCTGAGGAGCAGAGGACTACAGGTACACACCACCACACCTGGCTAATTTTTTTTTTTTTTTAAAGAGAGTCTCACTGTGTTGCCCAGGCTGGTCTCAAACTCCTGAACTCAAGTGATCCTCCTGCCTCAGCCTCTCAAAGTGCTAGGATTACAGCTGTGAGGCACTGCACCAGGCTGGCTTTTGCTTTTAAGGTGAGATTCACGCTGGAAAGTGCTAACAGAGCAGGGGATGCTGTGTGTGCAGGTGAGAGATTCACAGACAGGAGGAGCCTATTCTCTGAGTCTAAGCCAGCAAGGAGCTGGATTCTCAGTCATGCTCCATGTCCCTTGCATGTTGGCAGAGGACTTGCATCATCATCACCTCTAGGGCACCCCAGCGGATGGGACAGCCACCGCCTTGAATAATGTACTGTGCTGTGTGTCCAGAGGAAAGAGCTCTGGAGGCTCCTGCCTTGGCATGCACCTTCTCTAACCCGAAATCATGCTTTGCCTACAGGCACTGGCCTGCACTAGTGTAAGGGGTTAAGGGAAAACTTCCGTATCACCCTCCAAAAGTCACTGACAAGAGGCAGATTAATAGGAAAAAAGACATACAAATTTATTTGAGCATAGTTTTACGTGACATGGGAGCCATCAGAATGATGACCCAAAGATATAGGAGAAACTGTCTTTTATTGGTCGATTGATTTAGAGACGGTGTTGCTCTGTCACCCAGGCTGCAGTGCGGTGGTATGATCATGGCTCACTGCAGCCTCCAACTCCTGGGCTCAAGTGATCCTCCAGCCTCAGCCTTTCAAGTTGCTGGGACTACGAGTGCATGCCACCACACCCAGTTAAGTTTTTAATATTTTTGTAGAGATGAGGTCTCACTATGTTACCCAGACTGGTCTGGAATTCCTGGGCTCAAGTGATCCTCCCACCTCAGCCTCCCGAAGTGCTAGAATTACAGTCATGAGTCATGAAAGGTTTTTTTGTGTGTGTGAGACAGAGTCTCGCTCTGTTGCCAGGCTGGAGTGCAGCGGTGCGATCTCGGCTCACTGCAACCTCAGTCTCCTGGGTTCAAGTGATTCTCCTGCCTCAGCCTCCTGAGTAGCTGGGACTACAGGCTCACACCACCACACCCAGCTAATTTTTGTATTTTTAGTAGAGACAGGGTTTCACCATATTGGCCACGCTGGTCTCGATCTCTTGAACTTGTGATCTGCCCGCCTGGGCCTCCCAAAGTGCTGGGACTACAGGCGTGAGCCACCACACCTGGCTGAAACTGTCCATTTTTATGCTGAGGTTCAACAAAGTGTGGGCAGCCTGTGGAAATACGATTGGACAAAAAGGGTCTGACCTAGTGCCATTGGACTGAGTGGGAGCCCCAGCAAGGCCTGCTGAGATTCATTCTTCTTGGTCCCTCTGGGCAGCATTTCTTCCTCCTGGTTATTAGACAGTACCCACTGTGGAACGGGGGGCTTGTGAACGACAGGCAAACAAGATAGGTCAGATAATTTCTTTATGGCCAGTTTTTACAGAGAAGTGGCAACAGCGGATGGGTTTAGAGTAATACTTTTAGGCTTTGTGGCTGGCTTTGGGGGAAAGGGGTTCTGGTTTACCACCTAGAGGAAGAGAGATTGTAGTTTTTAGCTTCAGGGCGGAATGAAGGGCCAGAAACAGGAGGGAAGGAGGGAAGGAGTCAGAGAGAGTTGCTTCTGAAGCCTTCGTTTTGGGGTGTTGTATTCTGAGACGCTCACTAGTCACAGAACCCCATCCAACCACAAGGAATCTGGACAGTGTAATCCAACTATATGTCCTGAGAAGCACTAAAGACAATCTCAGATGCAGAAATGAGGAAATAAGCCCTGAGAGGAGATGGAATCTATGGGACATTGGGATTGTTTTGGGCAGAAGGAGGGCACCCTTCCCTTCTCCCCTCCCCCACTGAGGCAAGAGAGAGGCGTATGAGTTTCTGATCACTGCTATGACAAATTTTCATAAACATAGCAACTTAAACCACATACACGTATTATCTTACAGTTCTGTAGATCAGAAGGCGTGGCTGGTTGCCCTGCTCTGGGATTCTTAAGGCCAAAGTCAAGGTGTTGGTTGGCTGGGTTCCTATCAGGAGCTCTAGGGAAAAGCCACTTCCAAGTGTATTTGATTTTTTGGCAGAATTTTTTTCTTGCGACTCTAGTGTCAGGGTTCCTGTTGCCTCTCTGGCTCCCTTGCACATGATCCCTACATCTCAGAGCCACCAATGGCATGTGGAATCCTCAGCCTCTTTTTTTTTTTTTTTTCGACAACGTCTCCCTCTGTCACCCAGGCTGGAGTGCAGTGGTGCAATCTCAGCTCACTGCAACCTCTGCCTCCTGGGTTCAGGTGATGCTCTTGCCTCAGCCTCCGAGTAACTGGGATTACAGGCATGTACCACGTTGTCTGGCTAATTTTTCTTGTATTTTTTAGTAGAGATGGGGTTTTGCCATGTTGGCCAGGCTGGTCTTGAACTCCTGGCCTCAAGTGATCACCTGCCTTGGCCTCCCAAAGTGCTGGGATTACAGGCATGAGCCCTTGCACCTGACCAAGGCTGCCATCTCTCGAGTCTCCTGCTGAATCTCTCATCTTTGTCTGTGGGCCCTTGTGGGCTTGCGTAACTACTGGGCCCACCCAGATAACTGCCCTTTTTTCTTTTAAGGTTAGCTGACTGGTAACCTTAATTAAATCTGCAAAGTCCCTTCTCATAGTATCTAGATTAGTGCCTGATGGAATAACCGGATGGACTCTTGGGAGCACAGCTTTAGAATTCTGCCTCTCACAGGAGGTAAGGGTGGATGAGCTGCTGGAAGGGAAGTGGGAGCCTAGAAGCTGCAAGTCCGCACCGCCAGCTTCAGTTGTCTTTGCAGTGGGCATCAAGATCATGTGATAAGTTAGACGTCTGCTGAGTGCACATTTTCAGCTGCTTATACTGAAAACTCACAAGGTTAGAAAGTTTACTTCAGTGAGTGAGTGGTCCATTCAAACTACGCAGGGTCTCTTGGACTTGACAATGACCAGGATTATGATGAGGATCGACTGTTTTGGTTTCAGGATTCTTTTACACTTTTTGTTTTTGAGTCAGGGTCTCACTCTGTCTCCAGGCCGAAGGCAGTGGCGCTGCGCTGGTAACGGTAGGTAGCTACTCAGGCATGAGTAGAGGGGGAGAGCCGCCCCCAACCCTTTGCCACTTCAGGTGATGTCAAGCGATCCTCAGCTGATGGTCAGGCTGTTGTTAACTGTCTCCCTAAAATAATAATTGGTCACAGCCGGTGTTAGGGAAGGGCAGGCTCCTAATAAGAGACAGAACACCCGAAACTGTTGATGAGCAGCTTCCCGACAAGACCTCAGGAGCTGGGCAGGTGGGCTCAAGCATGTGCATTAAGAGGCAAAATGGCGGCGTCTAACAGGAATGCTAGACTGGTCAGCAAGGCCTCCAGTGAGCACGTGCAGAGCTCCAGTAAGCACATTGCCCCGCTCCCCTCCCACGTGTTGGCCAGCCACTGCGCATGCGACAGCCCATGCCAGGGCGCAATCAGGGGAGAAGTGACACAGACCCTGGAAGTATGCCAACATGTAAAACCTCAAGTTGAAAGGCCCAACCCTGCATTGGATATCCTATCTTCCAGGTGTACTTTTCTTTCCTTCCTGCTCTAAAGGTTTTTATTTTTATTCTTTGAGATGGAGTCTTGCTGTGTCGCTCAGACTGGGGTGTAGTGACACTATCTCGGCTCACTGAAACCTCTGCCTCCCCGGTTCAAGCGATTCTCTTGCCTCAGTCTCCTGAGTAGCTGGGATTACAGGCATCTGCCATCATGCCTGGCTAATTTTTTGTGTGTTTTTACTAGACATGGGGTTTTATCATGTTGGCCAGGCTAGTTTAGAACTCCTGACATCAAGTGATCCATCCCCTGTGGCCTCCCAAAGTGCTAGGATTACAGGCGTGAGCCACGGCGCCCAGCTTAAAGCTTTTAATAAACTTTCACTCCTGCTCTACAACTTGCCTTGGTCTCTCCTTCTGCCTTAGCCCCTCAGTTGAATTCTCTCTTCTAGGGAGGCAAGAATTGAGGCTGCTGCAGACCTGTACAGATTCAACAGCACGGTCATTGCAGCCTTAACCCCCTGGGCTCGAGGGATCCTCCTGTCTCAGCCTCCCGAGTAGGTGAGACTACAGGCACACACCACCACACCTTAGAAATTTTTTTTGTAGAGACAAGAGTCTCTTTGCTGTCCAGGCTGGTCTTGAACTCCTAGGCTCAAACGATACTCCTGCTTCAGCCTACCAAAGTGCTAGGGTCAGGCATGAACCACTGTGTCCAGCCGAACTAGTCATTCTTTAATGCCAAGGGGAATGTGGTGATGAGGGGCGAGTTCAGCACAACTGTCAAGTTTGTCACACAAGCATTTTTTTTTTTAAACTAACACTTAACTCTTACTCAGAATGCTAAAATCCAGGTACTCAAAGACCAACAGCCAACAACTTAATAATTTGTGTTCCCTCATCAAAGCCGTCTTTTAAGTGAAAATGTCATTTTTTTTAGATGGGAGTCTTGCCCTGTCACCCAGGCTAGAGTGCACTGGCACGATCTTGGCTCACTGCAACCTCTGCCTCCCGGGTTCAAGTAGTTCTCCTGCCTCAGCCTCCCGAGTAGTTGGGATTACAGGAACCCACTGACATGCCCAGCTAATTTTTATATTTTTTAGTAGAGATGGGGTTTTGCCATGTTGGCTAGGCTGGTCTTGAACTCCTGACCTCAGGTGATCCACTTGTCTTGGCCTCCCAAAATGTTGGGATTACAGGCACGAGCCACTGTGCCTGGCCAAAAAAATGATTTTCTTTTTGAAAGTGTGTGGTGCCACTACCTGACTCATTCTAAGATGCGGTTTTGTCATCGCTTTTGCAGCATCGGTGTAAATGTCGACACAGTGAAGAAGGCAGTAACTTTAGTGCAGGAAAATACATTTGACTTCATGGGCCCCTTGAAAAGGCCCAGGACCCCATGGGATCTTGGAGCACACTGTGAAAACCAGCTTTAATATATATAAAGTGTTCAGAGCAGTGACAGGGCACACGTGTTTACATCTTCACTACTGGTTTCCCACTACGTGGTTTCCCACTTTTCCCGACCTTTGACACTGTCTCAGCCACTTGCCTTCAGTCCCCACTTTTCCGATGCTTTTAGATGACACCATTTGGCTAAGGCTGCCTGCAGCAAACACCTAGGTTGGAGGAACTTCTCCATGCTTACACATTACTGATTTATTAATTACTACCGTTACCCGACCTTCCTCTGCTCCCCCAGCCCCCAATCTGTTGTAGCTGTTTCACCCAGAGAAAGAAAAAGGAGATTCAAGAAATGCAGTCACACATAAGAGACTGACCTCTCGGCCCTCCCGAGGGCATTTGTGCCTCACAGTGGCTGCTTGCAAAGCTGACCCTCTCCTGGATTCAACCAACCTCAGGTGGAAAATATTCAGGGAAAAAAAATGCATCCGTACTCAACATGTATTTTTTCTTGTCATTACTCCCTGAACAGTACAGTATGACATCTACATATCATTTACATTAGGTATTATGAATAATATAGAGATGATTTAAAGTATACAGGAGGGTGTATATTACATGCAAATACCACGGATTTTTATCAGGGACTTGAGGATTCAGGAACTTTGGCACCTGCAGGACGTCCTGGAACCACTCCTCCATGGAAATTGCGAGTAGACCGAAGTTAAAAAAAGGACACTTAACAAACCTCAAATGAATCCAGCAGGTGTAAATTGGGAAACAGCAGTAAAACATGGGGTCTTACATGGGAATCTAGCCTTTGGGTCAAGCACCCTTAAGTTGCTTTTGCTTAGGGAAGGAGGGAGTGTGGCCAAAGTAGCAGGGAAATGAAACTTGAGTGATCTGAAATGTGAAAGATGAAGGACATCTCCTGGAAGAGGTTTATTTGTAATGCAACAAAACCCAAAGGCTTGTGAAACATCAGGAATGTCTGTGAGGTTCAATTGTGTGAGGGGGATTGGTTTAGGGGCTCTTCTGATACAACTATGGACCCCTCAGATAAGACTGTAGTCCAAAGAAGGCTGCTGTATGTTCTCTGCAGGCTAAAATCAGTCATCATAAATAAACGCAGTTTTAAGCTTTCAATACTCAATTGCACAGTTCCATATAAACATGAACATAAGGAAGAATGCTTTTACACACAATCCTAAATTCACAGGTGTTATTTAGCAAAACATCCAATGCATTAACATATAGAGAAAACACAATAACCCAATACTTAAGACTGGTAAATACCCAGCTTCACACGGGAAGGTAACCCAAATTCATCACTTACGCTAATTTAGGTAAGTCACCATTTCCTAATTCTAGGGAATTAGGTGTGACTAGTTAAGGTAGCATAACTAGTGATAAAGTTCATCACGATGAGCTTTATCATCATATTCTTCAAGAAACACTTTTAGAAAATCTAGAGAATCATTAACAGGCAAATAGCAGAAGAGGAAAGGGGATGAGCTGGGCAACTATGGGGTCAGACTGCTGGAGACTGACCTGGCTCTACTACTTGCTGGAGGTGAGATGCTGGCGAATTATTAGCACTCACCTGTAAGATGTGAGCAGCAGGAAGTGTATCTGCCTCACTGGGTTGAGAAGAGACAATCCAGGTGTTCTCAGAAGTCCTGGCCCATCACTATTAGCGAATACTACTTTAGTAAGTAGAATCAATTTCAGTCACTCTACCTGAACATGGTAGCTGCAGGATTTCTCCCTTATTTCCTGTAATTTACTTTCACCTCCACTTACTGTAAACATCTGGTAAGAAAACAAGCAGGTTCTGAACTGCCCTTCTATGCCTGTGCTGGTGGCTGACTGCAACATGCTGGCTCTGATTCTGCACGAGTTGTGTGCAGGGTGGGGCCAGAGGAAAGCAAAGGCTCACACGGGTCTCTATCAGCTCTGAACATCATCCTAGGTTAGGCTGTGAGCAACCTACTAATAGCACTTGAGACATCCCGTAATTCTGCGGTGGAAATACTCACCTATGATGAGTCTCTACAATCAAAGAGCCTATCCATTTATATAGGAAGATGATCAAGCCCATATTCCTTTCAATACTAAAGTGCATCTTGAGAACTCATGTTTAAACTGTTAAAAGTCCCTACAGACTATTTTGGGGAAAAAAAAAAAAATCCACCCAAACCCCTTCAATTAGGGTGGCATTTAATCACTGTTACAATAAATGTTTCTTAAACCTGAAGACAGGTTGTTTAAAGAGATTCCTTTAATACAATGAATACAAAAACATGTTGAGATAGTACCCCCACAATTACACGTTTTTGAACAAGTGAAACTATGGTTACCAAACAGCTTTTTATTATAGCATCTACAGTGTCTGAAAAAGGATGTAATAATAAATAACTGTAGACACATCACAAGACATCCATTTATTTAATCACAGTAGATCTTACTACATAGTATCTCCATGTCTTCATTCTTCAGATTCTCCAGGCTTACGAATGTCATCAATCTTCAAAATCATTCTAACCATTTGTGTTGCAAGAGATATTTGTTGCTTTTTGCCAATCAAGGTTTCTATGACATGCTGTTGCTTCATATCTGAAAAATACAAGGAAACTGATTATCCTAAAATAGCATACATATTTATGATCAAGAACCAGCTCTGATTTTCTGATTTATGGAATCACAGCAAAATTTAAGAAATACAAACTCCTAGAAGCCAAGCAGGAGGCCACTCATTTCAGTTAATTTCATTTTCAGATGAATATAACTTCTTTACTTTCAAGGACACTCTGGAATTTGAATCTGGTAAACAGCTATTGCGAGAGGGCTGTCTTCAATAAGAAGCTACAGGGTGAAATTTCTCAGTAACAGCTCACAAAGTATCCATACTCTAACTTAGGAAATCTAAAGTAAGTGAAATCTGACCATAGCTGAAATATAAGGTATTTCTAAGAAAGATCTAGAAATGCTAATTTTAATTATTTTTGGAGACAGGGTCTCGCTCTGTTGCCCAAGCTGGAGTGCAATGGTGCAATCTCAGCTCACTGAAACCTCGGCTTCCCCGGTTCAAGCGATTCTCTGCCTCAGCCTCCTGAGTAGCTGGGATTACAGGTGCCTGCCACCATGCCTAGCTGATTTTTGTATTTTTAGTAGAGATGGGGTTTCACCATATTGGTCAGGCTGGTCTCAAACTCTTGACCTCAGGTGATCTACTTGCCTAGGCCTCCTGAAGTACTGGAATTACAGGCATGAGTCACCGTGCCTGGCCCTGAAATGCTAAATTTTAGCACAACCAGGCATTCAAATTAGAAACAGTAAATATTTTCCTGACAAAGAATTGCTATTATTAAAACCCTTGGGGTATGAGCATGGAAAGCAGACTGTACCTATACTTCTAGGCAAAAACAAACTGTCAGGTTCTGTGGACTGATTACAACCATGGCCTGATTTAGTACAGAAATGCCTGGGACCACTGTTTCAACAAGCTACAGTCACCACTTTTTGGGAACTGAGCTACACAAGTGGCTACAGAGATTACAGTACTACATTACATTTATAAAACACTCCACAATGTGCACTGAAGCCCACTTCAGAGCTGTTTATATGTTGTCCATGGACAGACATTGTGTAAAAGCAATATGGCATTACTTTCCAAAACTAGAGATTAAAACGTAAGTCATCTTTGGTGGTAACACCATACTGTAGTTTACTGTTATTAAAATGAGTCTTATGTTGCTAGGTCTAGTATCTAACCAATTCCTATGACGATCAACTCAAACATTCTAAAATTCAGGACTTGAACACCTACAGTGGGTTTATGTATTTAAAAAGCCATCATCGTCTCACAGCACACACAGCGGATTATCATTGTTAAAATCTGACACCCCATGCACACGTGTGGCAGCTCCTCACCATTTGTCCCTTTGTGCAAACAGTCGATGCCAAGAGCAGGGTTCATCTCCTTCACTTGTCTGGCTCGGACTTCGGTCATAGTCTGGATGGGATTCATGCCACTGTTTTCAGAAAGGGCCATGGGGATGACCTCCAGTGCATCAGCAAACGCTCTCATGGCGTACTGTTCTAAGGTGGGGCACTGGAAGGGTACAGGGGTATGGTAAGTGCACTTGGCAAAACAAAACCCAGCAGCACCTTGAAAACACAGCTATATTGCATACTTTGCAGTCAGCTCACAAAGCCTTTTAGGAATAGGCTGTTTTTATTTTTGTATCTATCAGAATATTACAATGTCACTGCAGAATGCAGGCACAGGGTATGCATACATGAGAGATGTGTCAAAATACAGTAGCTCTTACTGCTTTAAGTTATATTTTGAATTTCAAACAACATTAAAAGACTAGAGACTTATTATTTCAAGCTGAGAAATGCTAGTTATTGGTAACCAGAATCTGAATACAGGAACACGGGAATTAACTTAGATTAAAATACCCGTCACCTACAGTTCACGATGCTTTTGTGTGTTTCACACCCAGCACAGCACCTCGCTCTGTTCCGCTGCCTCATACCCACCACCGCTGGCGAGGCCCGAGTCTTTCTAAGTCTGCACATACCCCTTACCTTATCTGCCTCTTGGCTAACTGCCAGGGCACAGGATATCTCGGCAGCCCCTCCTCCGTACACCACACGATTATCACGGATGAGGTTCCGGATGACACACAGAGCATCGTGAAGGGATCGTTTCGCCTCCTCAATGATCTAAGGAAAACAGCTTTGCCTAAATCAGTGTGATCAAGATCTATTCAATTTAGAGCCAAGTATCTGGCACCTCTTTAAAAACAGAGAGGCTCTGCTCTAATACCTAGATGGCCTCCATTATCGGATGACCTGTATCTTTCTTTCCTTCCTGTAATGGAGTTAACAAAATTCAAGAGGCAGAGGCGGCCAGTGACTCATTCTAGGATACATGGTCAAGCAAGAGAGTCAAAAACTGACAAAAAAAAAAAAAAACAAAAAAACAAACAACAAAAAAACACCTCGAAAAGACTTATCACAATGTGCTAAAAACTCAGTCTCAAAGAACAGAGATCGTCAATGGTTATTCACTTAGGTTCCCTTTTTCTACCTAAAGGACAGATGTAAGTCATCTTTGGTAATGACACCATATTGCTAAGACTAGCAGTTTAACCAACCCCTAAGGTAATCGTACCAAACATTCTAAAATCCAGGACTTGAACATTTAAACTGTGCTTAAATCTCATAGCATGTATTATATACTATAAGGGACAGCAGAAAGGCAAATGTGCCTTGTGAAATTAACAATTTAACATGGTCTTCTGTAATTTTACGCCATGAAACATCATTGTTAGAGAAAAATGATGTTTTTCTTATGGTAACTTTGTTTCTATTAAATATATTACAGGCAGAAAAGCCAGAGGATGAGCCAAAATAAGGAACAGTGTAAGACAAACAGTTGAATTCTCACCATCTTATTTCCTCCTCTAATAAAAATGGTTACGGCTCTGGAGTTCTTACACTGCTCGATGACCAGCATTTTATCCTTAGTCGTTCCAAATGAGATCTCCTGTACAAGACCAGCAAAGCCCAGCTTCTCGGCCGTGAGCTCTGAGAACCTGGGGACAATCCGCCCTCCTGTTGCGATGGCAATCAGCTAATTGGGGTGGTCAGGGAGAAGGGAGAAGACAGTACCGGTGAAGTTAACTTTCAAAAGTGGGCCACAAATGAGCAAACTTGATCTAGAACCACCTTGTTGACTAGACTTGCTGCCCCATTTTGACTAAAACATTTCCAGTTCAACCCAAAGCACCTTGTTAAGTAACAAGGCTCTGGGGAGCTGGGCGTCTTGATCTGGGGCTTTGGTGCTGGCTGGATCTATCACCCCGCGCCCATCCCCTAAACTCATGCCCTCATCTCCCCTCTGCGCAGCCGTCCCTCCCTCAGGGAACCCGCTTGCATGTTCTTCGCACTGCACTGCAGTGAGAACGACTGAGGCAGCGTTGCCTGGGGCTGCCGTTAGTATTCGGATGAGACCAGGTCTTCCTGCCTTAGTTAATGATAGGGCCAAGTGAGACAACACAGGAAGAGAATTGCAAAATGCCAGGAAACACCCGGAACACACAGCACTGTATCCAAATGGTAACAAAGATCCCAGCACGTTCCCTCTCTCCCGGCTCACGCTCCCCTCATCTCCCAGCCTTGGTATGATGCGGCTGTTTAAGGGAGGACTATCAAAACACCCCTCAACACATAAGCTGAACCCCTACATCTCAAAGCCCCTTCATATGGAGTCTCCTACCTCAATTTCAGGTCCTCCTACCCAGCGCACTGCAGGCAAGTTGTTCTGAAGAAGTAAGTGATTTGCTTCATCATCAAAGCCCCACTGACAAATTGCTAGGTTAGCACCAGTCTCCTTAATCTGGGAAAAGAAATACCACAATCATGTTAAGAGAAAGTGGGTATTTATTCTTCGTTATAATGTTTGAAAAAAGGAGAGGCACAGCTGGGTGTAAGGTGGGTGCACTCAAACACAAAAACAAAGCAAAGAAGGGAGAAAACAGACAAGTGTCCACTTTCTGTCAGTTCCAAATTCCAAATGTATTTTATCAATGGCGATCACCTCATTTTTAAAACTATGCTTTAAAAACCACAAGCAGTAATTCATGCTGAACCCTATTGTTAGAGCGACGCAAAACCAACAGACATGTCAACGAACAAAGGTAACACCCTCTCCCAGCCATGGGGAAAAGGCTATGGCTCCGTCCTGTCACAAACACCTGTGGAGAACTTTTATCTGAGTATGTTTTAAACAATGTTATGAACCACTTGCAACCTGTCTGAGTGGACAATCTTCAGTTGGAGTCATAGATATCAACTAATTCAGGGGCCCACAGAGGCAACTCTGCTTCTAGTAAGAAGCACCGTCACCCCAACCTGCAAATGGCAAAGTGACTTTTCCCAATCAGGAAGGCAACGATCAGGTTGCCCACCCCACCGCTGGTGCTTACCTAAGACTCCGCACTGTGCCCCACAATTCCCACTTACCTGTCTCCTAAGGCCTCCCAGACCATCCGCTACAGCCTAGCTCTCCCTCTCCTCCTTCCCTGACCCTCTGGAGCTCAGTTCAGAAGAGCAGCCTCCTTACACAATGCTTCCGTCACAACCCCTGAAAGCCGACCTGCCCTGCAACCCTCCTCAGATGGCAGCTGCTTTCCCTCTCACGTGCTCAAAACAGGAGAGGGTTCCTTCTTGCCCCTCAGGCACCTTCAATGTTCCTGAGTCCCTGCCTTTCATTAACGTTTTAGCATCTCGCCCCAACACCATTCCTTTCTCATTCTCAGCAACCTGCGCCTCACCAGTGTGATCCAGTAACATTCCTGGCCTCTCAGTGTATCTCTGACCCCCCAGTGCAGATGAGCCACAATTTTCATGCCCACGGGCCCACCTGCCCAGATGATGGACTTGTACGTACAAGCTCCTGCCAGCATGCTCTACTCCCTGAGGCTGGCTGTTCCTTATACCAGCCAACCACGTTCCCGCCTCAAGAGCATCCCCATCTGTGCTTAGCCTGAAATGTTCTCCCCGGGGGGGTGCTGATTCGCTCAATGTCAGCTTCTCCTTACAGGTCATGTCTCTGAGCAGTGTCTGTAACAGAGCTGTACCCACCTTTCCCTTATCTGTGCCTCAAGAGCACAAGCTTGGCTTCATTCACTGCTGAACCTTTAGTGCCTACAACAGAGCCTGATACGCTGTAGGCACAAAGAACCACATCATGAATGAGCAGATAAATACAATGACTCTCCCAAGAACAGACATGAAAATAGCCTCTAGTTGGTTTGCTATGGTAAATAATGCTCTAACCAACCCACGCTCCTGTATTCTTGAGTACCCGTGTTTTCAACTCCCAACGATAGAGTCTCCAAAGAAGAGCTGCTACATCAGAGAGCAAGCACACCTATGCTGAGGTATTCATGAACCCAAACTAGATTGATCTGAGTGAAGAATTGGGATTCCTGTAAGTGCATTCTGGTTTAATTCCAGTTACTCATTAACTCTTGCCTAAAAGGTATAGTCAGAAATCTTAAAGGTAAGGTAAGCTACGTTAAACTTGTCCAGGAGAGCAAGTGTAATACATACAATTGAAAGCATGGCTTTAGGTAACAGGATCACTTCTTTCAGGACCCCGAACACGCTGCCATTTTAAGGCAAAATTAGAATTCTTCCCTGTTTGTACCTTTCTATGCCATCTGGTTTTTTCCTGTGTATGTTTTAGACCTGAAGACTGCATGTATTTACTAACCACACCTAACTATCCTTTGGGAGTTTAAATTCCACTGAGGACTAAGGTAAGACTTACCTGTTGAATCATCTCTTCAAATTTCTCCTTTTCATATTTCTGAAGGGCTTTATAATCTTCTACAGATGTCACATCCAGCTTATGCTTCGTTTTTGGTTTGGGTGGTTCAAATGGACATGTGAGAATTGCAATCTTAGCATCTTCCACTTTCTATGGGGAAACATAGACATTTTAATTGGTGAAATTAAGAGTTAACCAATAGTGTGAAACTCTGAAATGCAATGGCTTACTTTTGGCATCTGTGGGTGACTAAAATCCTTGTCCACAATCACACCCTTAATCAGTTTAGTGTCCTCCAGCCTGCCACCCACTTTGCCTTCTACTTTGATAAGCTCAAAGTCGACATCTCTCCGCTCCATATCTGCTACAGTGAGGACGGCATTCACGGCAATCTCGGCCATTTGTCGGTGACAACTGTTGACCCTGATGAAAACACCACAGAACAAATTTCACTGGTTTCACAATTACTGCAACCAAAGCAGGCCACATGATCCAATGTTACTCAAGGATATCAATCAAATGATGTTCTGAATCTTTTAGACAGGAATGTCATCTCCACCTGCATTTTCAACAGGCTGGGGCAGAGATTCTTAACGTGTGACTGACCCACGGACCTCAAAGGGGACAGTACAATTAGATGGGAAAATCATTACATCCTTTATTTTTGCTGACTCTGGAATTTACTATTTCCTTCCATTATAAATGTACTCAAGAAACCACTGTAGTCTGGCATGAACTAAGGTCTTCTTAGAATGCACCACTTTTACAGAATACGCTACAATTTTACAAGTTCAGAACAGAATGGGAAAGATAAGTAATCACTCAGGAAAAGTCAGTCTTATCTAAATGAAGTGCAGCCCCTAATGGGAAGTGAAAGGACTGGAGAGGCATGCTGCCTTTCCCAGAATTCACCACCACATCAGTTACCTCGAGGGTGCTGCTTTTTTGAAAGCTTTGAAACATCTGAATAGACGGCTCCGTAAATTCATTTTTGAGCCAAGAAAAACAACTAGGGAAACCTAGCACTTGAAATAATGTCTGAAATCTTAGATTATCTATAAAAGAGAACCATGCAATAAAAATGTTATTATCTTAAGTAGATTGAGTTAATACTTGCAAACAGAACAGGGCCAACTTATACAGCAACAGTAAAACAGAGACGTACATGTCAAGTGATGATGATGTCCTTCTCTCATGAGAAAATAGTTATACTTGTGACAGAGGCTACCCCTAGGGTAGGCACTCTTGCCTAGGGAGCCAGTCTCCGCTAAGACCTGTGGTTAGAGCACAGTAGGCACCGCTGAAGGCTTCTGCCCTAACACAGGCTTTCCTCAGGGGAAAAGGCAACGGAGGCTGACACTTTTCCTGCATTTTCCCTGACTACTGAGTTGAGAAGACCCCTCCTTCCTTTTTGCTAAAATCACCATAAGCACACATTTGAAAACATCTCTCACTGATGTAAAGTAATGTGATTAAGTACCTTACACTGGATTTTTATGTTACATTATGGCAATAGACCATAAGTCTTTATCATTGTTCATAATCAGTGCACCCCTTGGCTGAGGTTGCTTAGAGTTTCCTGAGGGAAAGAGCTGTGTCTTTATGCCCGTAAGACCTGGCAACAAGCCTGGCAAACAGGTATTATGCAAATGTTGAAAACACCAAAGACAAGTCAGTTTCAAGACTGTCCCTCCTTACTAAGTTATAATTTTGGATCAGCAACTTGCTGAATAAAAAGTGGAACCCACCCCCAGTAACTCCCTAAGAAAGAAATTATAGAAAGAAGTGTTAAGAAGATTCACATATGCTCCAAGTAGGACCCTTTCTAGTTGATTTTTTTTTTTTTTTTTTTGAGACAGGGCTCTGTTGCTCAAGCTGGAATGTAGTGGCACGATCATGGCTTGTAGCCTCTACCTCTCACCTCAGCCTCTGGAGTTGCTGGGGCATGTGCTTCCACGCCTGGCTAACTTATTTTTTGTAGCGAGGGGGTTCCATTATGTTGCCCTGGCTGGTCTTGAACTCCTGGGCTCAAGCGACTCTACTGCTTTGGCCTCCTAAACTGCTGAGATTACAAGTATGAGCCACTGTACCCTAGCTGATTTTAAACACAACCTATTCTACTAAATTAAATTAACTGTATTTTGCAAATATTGTCAAGGGCACTTATACCTGAACTTGGAAATTCAGTTCTCAACTAAAATACAAAATGCATGTGTCTACATCTACATTAAAAACAAAGCAAAACCAAGTGATCGAAAGAAACTCAATCCAATCAATACGAATCCACCAGCAGTCATTTTGTGTCGCCTTTAAGAAATGGCAAACAAACTGTCTCCTCCACAAACGTATAATCGCATCTTCTACTGAAACATACACTTTGGAGCCCAGCGTGGTTTTTGCAGTCTGAATCAGGGGTTCGGTGTCCTTTATGTCAACAAGGACGCTATCGCTGATCTTGTCCAGGTGTTCAATAGCAACGCGGGCAGCCTGCTCATAGCCATCAGCTATTCTGATTGGGTGAATGCCTCGGTCTAGCAACTGCTCGGCTTCTTCTAACAAGGCACCAGCCAGGACTGCAAACAAGCCAGCAGACAATCAGTTTAGGAAAACAACAAAACTTCACTTTAAGTATAATCAGCACAAGTTAGATGCTATCATGGAAATAAGAAGGTTCCAGAATTAAGCTGGAAGAATCTTAGAGGCAGAAACCATCTATTTTTAAAAGAAAGCCTCTCGTTTTGACTCTAGCAAAGGTCTAATAGGTCTCCCCTTACAGATGAACATTCAACTCTCAGTGATGTAAAGAATTTAACAGTACAAGAACATTTTTCTAAGAGGTAAAAAGTATTATGTTTCCTGGGCCAGGGTCTATTCAGTGAAATCCATCCTGGTAATAAGACTATTTACCACCCCCACCCCACCTTTCTTTCTCCTCATTTTAGGGTCACAAAGATGAATTCTGTTTTAAATCTGCAGCTCTCCAAATGCACTGAGAACAGTGCTTGGCATACAATAGTATCCAATAAATATTTGTTGAATAAATGAATTCAAATTTTATCTGCAGAAAAGGTAACCTTAGTGATATTTTGTCTTCAGCCTCAACTTTTTAAAGATTTCAAATCTTCAGAAAAAAAGGTACAATAGAAAAATGAATGTCGGTTTACTTAACATTTTGCCACATTTTCTCTACATGTACATACAATTTCTGTTCAACTATTCGAGAATTAGTTGCAGAAACCATGACATGTCACTCCTAAAAATGTTTAGGCATACAGCTGAGAACAAGGGCATTCTCCTACATAACTGTCACACTCAGGAAACTCAGCATTGACACAATACTATTACTCAGTACATGATCCATAATCAAATTCCTCCACTTTTCCCAAATATCCTTTACAGCTTAAAAGACAAGCAAAATCAGCATCCAATCAATTATTACACATTTCTTCTTGCCTAACTATTCCAGCCCTCTTTCTGCTCTTTGTAACACTGTTAGTTTTGAATGTCCGGGCCACTTGTTTTGTACAGTGTTCTTCAACTTGGATTTGTCTGTCTCCTCATGCCCTGATTCAGAGACGACAATCTTGGCAGCTGTGTTAGCCCTGTGGTCTTAAATGAGAAAGGAAAAGATGTTTATCTTTTCTTACCAACCACTCCTGTGGTTCCATCTCCAATTTCATCATCCTGAGACTTGGATAGTTCCACCATCAGCTTGGCAATCTGATGATCAACATCCATCATGCTTAAGATGGTGGCGCCATCATTAGTTACAGTCACATCGCCATCCTTATCCACCATCATCTTATCAAGCCCTAAAAAGATAATGCGTAGTAGGTTTTGGGCAAAAAACTGGCAACCAATATCACAAAGTATAAAAAAAGACCTCTTGACCCAGCTCTTACCTATGCAATTTATTATAAACAAATAATTCAACATAAATTAAAAAACAGCAGCATAAAGGCATTTTTAGATTGGGTAACATAAACGGCAAAAAATTACGGAGCATCATAAGTATAGTATAGATCTCAGAGACAATTATGATTTGGAAAATGCTAATGAAATGTTATGTTTAAAAAAAAAAAAAAAAAAAAAAAAAAAAGGGTCTGACCTAAAATTACACACAACTCTAACCATGTTTAAGAAACCTGAAATACGCTAAAAAATTTTGCCTGTGTTAAGGAAGTAAGATGCCTCCCCCCAATATCCCACCTTTCTGTACAGAGGTTTGTATTGACAGTTTTATGGTTTAAATCTTTTGCTAAAAAACACGAAATAGTGGACTCTTACCATTTGGTCCAAGTGATGTTCTCATTGTATTTGCTACAGCCTTTGCCGCCATGATATGAGACTAATGAAACAGAAAAATCGAAGATTGTTACATATTATTTCAATAGTTAAAAGCACGTATCTGATGATTACAAAAATCACTTATGACTTAGTTTCTATTTTCTAGAAGCTTCTACATTTGAGAGGCAACAGACTGTTCTAACATTTACAACTCCAGTTTTAATAAGCCATTCTTATGTAAAATAAACAGAACCAAGTGCTTTGTGCTATTTCACTTAATTTTCAAGACATTAATGAGACATTCTTTTACCAGCCCATTTACAGCTGAGAACGGGAACAGTATGACCACGACCTTACAAGACCATTTTCAACATAGTCCTCCCTGAGTCTCCATGGGGAATTAGTTGCAGGAGCCCCTGAGGATACCAAAATTCACAGATGCTCAGGTCCCTTGAATCTAGGCTTCCATATCTGTGGGTTCCACATCTGCAGATAAGGAGGGGACTGTACCCATGAGGAAGAGTCCAACTGTAAACACACAACATCTTACTGTCACACTATGATTTACTGCAGAATTATAATCTTTTAAGCTGGGTGCGGTGGATACAGCCTGTAATCCCACCTACTTGGGAGGCTGAGGCAGGAGGATCCCTTGAGGCCAGGAGTTTGAGATCAGCCTGGGCAACATGGCAAGACCCCGGTACAAAATAAAAAGAAAAAATGTCCTTGCTTTAAAAATCTTCCTCCACCCACCTGAAATTCCAATAATAATGTCTGTAGATCTGAGTTAGCAACTGGTCCTCTTAAGGAAGGTAAGTAACTGTCAAAGTGATAATTAAAAAAAAGTTACCTGTTACTTTTTTTTTTTTTTAAACCACATTTAGCTACCAAATTGAGTGATATAATTATTATTATTTTTTTTTGAGACAGAGTCTCGCTCTGTCACCCAGGCTGGAGTGCAGTGGTGTGATCTTGGCTCACTGCAACCTCCAACTCCCGAGTAGCTAGGATTACAAGCAAGCACCACCATGACCAGTTAATTTTTGTATTTTTATTAAAGCTGGTGTTTCGCCATGTTGGTCAGGTTGGTCTCGAACTCCCGACCTCATGATCTGTCTGCCTCAGCGTCCAAAGGTGCTGAGATTACAGCTGTGAGTCGCAGTGCCTGGCGAATTATCATTATTATTATTATTTTTTTAAGGAGAAAGCAAGAGGCAGAAAGAAAAGGATGGAAGGAATTTGGCAAATAGGAGAGATCCCAAAATCCCAACATATATTTTGCTCTAAAGCTCAGGAAAGTGAAAAAAAACTTTTTTCTTCCTTCTGTTAGTTCTGTGTATTTCCAGAAGGAAGAGCCTAAACATCAAGGTATAATACATATTATGGACAAAACAGAATTATGCTGGCTGGCCTGGAAACTTAAGCTTGCTTTGTTTAGTTTATACATTTTTAGGATATGATTCCTTCCTAAGCCAACTAATGCCTGCATTTTTTTTTTTGAGATGGAATTTCGCTGTTGTCGCCCAGGCTCGACTCCCGGGTTCAACCATCTCCTGCCTCAGCCTCCTAAGTAGCTGGGATTACAGGTGCATGCCAACATGCCTGGCTAATTTTTGTATTTTTAGTAGAGACAGGGCTTCATCACCATGTTGGTCAGGCTGGTCTTGAACTCCTGACCTCGTGATCCACCTGCCTTGGCCTCCCAAAGTGCTGAGATTACAGGTATGAGCTACTGCACCTGGCCAATGACAGCATTTTTAAGGTGAAATATTATATGTGGAGTGTTACACAACTGAAGAATCTCAACAAAATACATATTACTTTTAAGGCTCTAAATGACCAGAGAGAAAAAACTGTGACCATTACCTATCAAAACATTCAAGTCCTGGCCTGTACATTTCTTTTACTGTTGCCTTCAATTTCCATGTATTTTGGTTCTTCAAGTTAGCTGGATGTTCTGTGAGCTCAGGGAGCAAGTGTATACCCCTCACCTACTGAGTGTCAACACTCAAGTCTACCCACAGCATCCAACTCTTAGATTTAAACACCCAGGTTACTGTCCAATATGAGCCCCCACAGCAAAGAATGATCTGACCCTGAATGTCAATAATGTCAAGCTCGAGAATGCTGCTCTAGACTGCTCACTTTGACTCTGACAGAGGTGGCCTTGAACCACGGCGCTGCTATTTAACAGCAATTGCCCTTCAGAACAATTTCTCAACTGCTTTGGGCCCAAGTCTCCAATTTGGTAAAATAATACCTATCTCAGACAGTTCTGGGCACAAATGCATGCAATTAGAACAAAACGGCCGATGCAAAACGACCTATAGCTTTAGTTACGTTGTTACACTGGGTGTGTGTATTGGATGTTACTTTCTCTGCAGGTCCAAGTGATAAATAAAATGGAATATATAATACAAGTAGCTTGAACTTTTTTCTTTCTAGAAAGGAAACAAATATTGAGTACCTACCATGGATCAACTACTGTGTAGCCACTTAAGTCACTCCATTTAATATCAGTGTCAAGTCTTCAGCTTGACGGAGGCTATCACCTCCACTGGAAAACGAGGTTCCGAGAGGTTGTGTAACTTGCAGTAAATCAGTCCATGGAGAACTGTATTTCTAACTTTGTGTAAGTAAAACCCCAAGACACTAAGTGAACAGGGACACCTGAAAGCTGGTGGAATGGTCTCTTACGAATTCACTTTATATCAAACCCTAAAGGCCCTCTCGGACTGTCCCTTCCTCTCCATCTTTTGTCGATGTCTGGTGCTCAGATGGTCCTTCCTTTCTTACCTGCATCCCCGGCTTCTTCAACACCTGTGACCTTCCTTATTCCCTTCGGTTCACCTCAAGCGTTGCTGCCTGAAGTGCAGCTCTACTTAAATTCTGCTCAAAACCCCCTCAACGGCTCCCCTTCTTCCCAACGGAAAACGTCGTTATTTTCCATGACGGGCATTCAATAGCTTTCACCTTTGGGAACTATTATAAGTTAAAGTATTCAATGCTCCGTTAAAACCGGATGGCTCTTCTACTCTACAACGTGCCACGAGCCTTCCTGCCCAAACCTTTACTTCTACTGTTTCCTCTCTCTAGAATGCTACTTCTGACCTACCCCTGATCTAACGCTGTCCTCCAGCAGCACGCTTATCTGCACCCTCTTTCTAGCTGTCCTCACCGTACACCGCCTTGTATTACGGTGATGTGCGTCCATTTTTCACTCTTCGCTGTTTTTCCTCAAGGGTGGGCAAAAAGCACTCAGAAATGAAATACCCTGTAAGTGATCACACCTTTACGAGTGACAAAGGAAACGGAAGGGTTGTTGCAGGTGGACCAGCGGAAGGTTAAGCAGCAGCGCCTTAACCGACAGGCGACGGAGCACCTCCCCGGAGTCTTCTGATGGGAGTGTAGTCCCGTGCTGCCGCCAGGCTGGAGAGGGCGGGCGGGGAGGTGGTCCCGCATCGCTACCGTGGGCGATCGGATGAGCGGCCCCACCCAACTCCGAAGGGCGCCGGCGGCCCAGCATGGCCCCACATTCCGATCCCAGGCTTAGGCGCCGGCCTCCCCCGAGCACAGGGAGCAGGGGTGCTCGGCCGGAGACCACGGGGAGATGCAGGTTCTCGGCCTTCTCAGGGAGCACATGGCAGAGCCCCTCCTAAGCTCGCGCAGGCGCAGAGCCACGGCCTCGGCCGCCTCCCCTCAGCCCACCGCGAGCGGGTCCCTGTGCAGTTACCTTGAGGGCCTCAAGGCCCATAAGACGGGACTTGCGGTCTTGATCCTTGATGATAAGGAAAGGCCGCCCATATTCATCGAAGGCGAGGGTCCCCATGGACGCCATAGTGCAGCAGCAGGAGTTACTTTCCCCCAACCCGCGGAAACCGCTACAGAACCGAGATCTCACTTTTCTCTCGCGGGAGGGCTCGAAAGCTTGCGCACGCGCAGTACAAGACGCCCGGAACTTATGTTTCAACTAAGACTAATTTCACGCCAAACAGTATCTTCTGGAATCGGCGGCCTTCGGGAACTTCTATTAGCCAGGAAGCCGTGGGGGGAGGTTTGAAGACACTTCCTGGAAATCTTAGGACACACAAGTCAACAGCAGATTAAATTTGTCATTTCTTAAAACTTTACCAATGAGAGTTTCTCGATAGTGGGTTCCAACGAGGAATTCATTGACTTAAAGCATTATTTCCTCATTTCTTCCCACTCCGGCTGCGAGAAGATGGTAGGACCCACTTCCGTTTTTTTTTTTTTTTTAAAAAAAAAAAGCCTGTTGGAAATCTCGCGATGGAGGGAGGAGGAGGTGAGGCCCGAACTGCTTGGCGCTCCTGTGGCCGTGGGAAGGGATGCGGGTGGGCTGCGGTTTGAGGTCCCTACAGTCGAGCCGGTGGCCAGGTGCGAGCAGCTGTCCTGGTCTCCAGCCTGGCGTTCGGTGCCCAGAGCTCCAGGCCGCCGCGCCGTGCCCGCGCCGGTTTCGGCTATCGTGGGCGGCGGGCGCGTTTCCCGGTGCTAGTTTCTCTCTGCCAGGGACTGTTGTGTGCTCCTTGGGGCAAGCGACGCAGCCGTTTGCACGATCTTAAGGAATAGGGATAGTGGAGGCACACTGATGCATTGAAATCAC
Organism: Sapajus apella; assembly: GCF_009761245.1. Lineage (NCBI taxonomy): Eukaryota > Metazoa > Chordata > Mammalia > Primates > Cebidae > Sapajus > Sapajus apella. The sequence continues at coordinate 32,082,978 of NW_022436951.1, forward strand.
AGCTCTGCCGCTCTTCATAGCTGTGACTTTGGGGAATTAAGCTCTTTGTCCCTCGGGTTCCTTGTCTGCAAAGTGACGGTGGTAAAGGTAGTGCTTGCCTTCCAGGGCTCCTGTGAGTTTCAGGGAGAACGGTGTCTGGCCCTTAGGAAGCTGTGTTTAAGTGTTTATTAAATTCACATTTTGCACAAAAGGTCCAGTAAGTTGCCACGGTTATACAGCTAGTAAGAGACAGAGTTGCACAGCTTGATGCAGTGGGTCCCACACCTTTTTTTTTTTTTTTTGAGACAAGGCTGTAGTGCAGACTGGAGTGCAATGGTGTGATTTCGGCTCTGCAGCCTCTGCCTCCCGGGTTCAAGCGATTCTCGTACCTCAGTCTCCCAAGCAGCTGGGTCTACAAGCACAGGCCACCACGCCCTCTAACTTTAGTATTTTCAATAGAAACAGGGTTTCACCATAGTGGCTAGGATGGTCTCGAACTCTTGACCTCAAGTGATGTGCCCGTCTAGGTCTCCCAAAGTGCTGGGATTCAGGCGTGAGCCACTGCGGTGCCGGGCTGGTCCCACTTTTAAGCCCTATATTGTGCTGCTTCAGAAAGATCTTGGCAACCGCAAAGATGTCCTCTAAATCTCTTATACTACCTCCCCTCTGCCCCCACCAAGATCATGACCTAGTATTTTATAGGTTTAGATTCATTTGTTGAGGGGTTCCAGCCTTGCTTCTCCCCTACTGCCGTAGGACAGGGACTTAACTAATAAAGTTATTTTTTCCCAGACTTTATTAGGTACTCAATAAATGTTGAAATGGATACATACACTATATAACATTTGACCCTGGCCTGAAAGTCAAGATCTGACTTGGCGCCTGTGGTCCCACCATCCCTGGGGACTGAGGCAGGAGGATCGCTGGAGGCCAGGAGTTCAGTTTACAGTGAACTATAAGCGCACCACTGCACTGCATGCTGGGTGGCAGGAGATTCTGTCTCTAAAACAAAACAGGAGGGACTGACTTTGTCATGGGATGGTTGGTGGTCAGTTAAGCTCTTAATGCTTGGCATAGTTACACTCTGGATGCAGAGTAACACTTCAAGGCCATTTTAAATTTTGAAGCCAGGTCTTATTTCACTTTAGCTTTGCCAATTCAGTGTTTCCTCATTAAAAACGGTGACTTCTGCAACTCATTTGGCTCATTCAGTTGTGAAAAATAGGAAGTGTCTCATGGCATCCTCTGTGGTTTATTTATGCTGTAGTTATTAAACTGGTATGCATACACAAGTGCACAATGAACAGTCCTTAAGAGTTGTGATATTCCAGCATAAGCCCCACTTTAAACATGTGGCTGGTTACTATTCCAGACAGGCTCCTTCCCTCTTCCTGGCCTTTTTCTTTTGGCTTGAATTTGGATAAGAACCCTGGGCACCTTATTATACACCTGTCACTGCCTCTAGCTTCAGCTGATCCAAAACTGCTACTGAAAATTGAAGTTTTCAGCCACTATTGGAAGTCAATAACCAAGCAGGGTCTGGATACCGTAGAAGTTCACCTCATCCTGTGTTTGACTTTCAAGGGTAGACTCCTCCTAAGTGCTCAATGAAAATAGCCAGTGGCCACTGCAGCTGTTCTTTAATAGAAAGACTCCTTGTTCCAAAGAACACCTGATGGAAAGTTCTTGCCATTTATTTATATTGAATAGTCTGGCAGTCTGAACATGTTCTGTTAGAAAGATTTGTAGAAACACTGTTGATTTTAGTTGTGAATATTCAGGGCCTGATTTTCACTGATGAAAGTCAATGCAGGATCTGGCCTGGAGGCACTTTGGGAGCCTGGGGTGACAGGATTGCCTGAGCCCAGGTGTTTGAGACCAGCCTGGGCAGCACAGGAAGACCCTGTCTCTACAAAAAAAAAAAAAAAATTAAAAAATTAGCCGGGTGGGGGGGCCTGTGCCTATGGTAGCAGCTACTTGGGAGGCTGAGGTGGGAGGATTGCTTGAGCCTCAGAGGTCAAGGCCGTGGTGAGCTGTGATTGTGCTACTGCACGTCAGCCTGGATGACAGAGTGAGACCCCCTCTCAAAAAAGAATCAGCTGTTTCTGCTGAATGGAACTAGCAGTGTCGTGCTGTATTGGATGTACGTTGTAACTTCTTCCAAAGCTCTGACAATCGTTATGGATCTTGATGTCCCCATGCAAATGTTTGTGATATGACGCTGAAAGACTTGCAGGCGTAACAAACTTGAGACAGAAAATAGAATTATTTAATTAAGGGACTCATTGCTCATGATGTTGGCTTTTTTAAAAACGCAAGTATTATAGTGACTTTGCTCAAAAGGTCTCATCACAGTGCACCTAGAATAAAATACACGTTTAGCCTGGCATTCAGAGGCCTGCCTTCCTGTTTATCTCTTACTTTGTGCTCAAGAAGGCTTTCCCTGCATTCCACACCTTGGTTCCAAGGCTTGCTGCTTTTGGCTCCAACTCAAACATTCTCTCTGCCAGCACCTTACTGGTCTGGTCCCGTTGTTGGAATCAGTCTTTCCTCCCCCTCTCCTGTAAGCCTGTGGTGTTTTGTTTGTGTTATAGCATTTTTCACAACCTGCCACGTGCCTGCCTCTCCTGTACCCCACCCCTTATCGGCCTAGATGGGAGACTGTGAAGACCAGGAAATGTTTATTATATCCGTTGCTGGTTGAATTGAAAGGTACATATCTACACAGGTGAAATTAAATTTGGGTCATCTGACTTGTGTTTGTTTAATAAACTTGGTGACCAAATGCATAAGCCAAATGTGGTATATCCATACAATGGAATATTATTAAGCCATAAAAAGAAATAAAGAACTGATACAAGCTGCAACATGGATGAACCTTGAAGACATGCTGTGTGAACATAGTCAGTTACAGGAGACCACACACTATACAATTCCGTTCCTCGCTCTGACACCCAGGCTAGAGTGCAGTGGTGTGGTCTTGGCTCCTTGGCTCACTGCAACCTCTGGCTCCCCGGTTCAAGCGATTCTTTTGCCTCAGCCTCCCAAGTAGTTGGGACTACAGGTGTGCACCACCATGCCTGGCTAATTTTTTTGGTATTTTTAGTAGAGACGGTTTCAGAATATTGGCCAGGCTGGTTTCAAACTCCTGACCTCAAGTGATTTGCCCGCCTCGGCCTCCCAAAGTGCTGGGATTACAGGCATGAGTCACTGTGCCTGGCCCCAGAATAGGGGATTCTTCAGACAAAATATAGATTAGTGGTTGCTTAGGGCTGGGGCCTAGAGGGTGGATGGGGGCAGTGATAGCTCAAGGATAAGGGGTTTCCTACTGAGGTAATGAAAATTTTCAAAAATTGACTATAGTGATGGTTACATATCTCTGAATATTAAAAAAAATTAAATTGTATACTTTATGTGGGCAAATTATATGTATATGAATTACATGTCAAAGCTGTTAAAAATTGAGCTCTTCCCTGCAAATGATGGTATTGAGAATAATAATAGCAATGAAGTCATTACTTAGTCTCTCAGGCTTGCGCTAAATGCTTTGTATACGTTATTCACCTGTTCCAAGAATCTTATGTTCCAAGAATCTTAGAATTATTGCAAAATCCTTTTTTTTTTTTTTTTTTTGAGAGAAGGTCTCGCTCTGTCACCCAGGTTGGAGTGCAGTGGTGTGATCTTGGCTCACTGCAACCTCCACCTCCCAGCTCAAGCAGTCCACCCACCTCAGCCTCCCAAGTAGCAGGGACCACAGGTGCGCATCACCAGGCCTGGCTAACATTTGTATTTCTGGTAGAGGTGAGGTTTTGCTATGTTTCCCAGGCTGGTCTTGAACTTCTGAGCTCAGGTGATCCACCTGCCTCAGCCTCCCAAAGTGCTAGTATTACATGCTTCAGCCACCATGCTTGGCCAATTTTGAATTGTGTTTAAACAAATTATTTCTCAGTCTTACTGAGGAGAAAACCATGCCTTAGTAACAACTTACCTTGTATTAAACAACTAATTAAGTTCTGAGACTCCAGAACTTTGTGACGCAAATCCTCTTAACTGCTGTATTGTACAACTGGAACGTCCACAGGATAATTTTTTAGTGAGGGCATGACAGATGAGCCTTGACTTGACTTTTTTTTGATACCAGCTGTCCAGGCTGGAACGTACTGGTATGGTTATGGCTCACTGCAGCCTCACCCTCCTGGGGCCAAGTGATCCTTTTGCTTCAACCTCCCAAAAAGCTGGAACTATAAGTGCATGCCACCACACGTGGCTAATTTATTTTTGGTAGAGTTGGGGTTTTGCTATGTTGCCCAGGCTGATCTTGAACTCCTGGCCTCAAGCAATCCTCCTGCCTCGGACTTCCAAAGTGCTGAGATTAAAGGCATGAGCCACTGTGCCTGGCCAACTTTTCTTAAATAACCAATTGCATGACTACCACTATAGCAAGCAGAGGCATACCTTGTTTTATTGCACTTTGCAGAGAGTGTGCTTTTTTGTTGTTGTTAGAGATAGGATTTTGCTGTTATTGCGTAGGCTGGTCTCAAACTTCTGGGCTCAAGCGATCTTCTGGCCTCAGCCTCCTGAGTAGCTGAGATTACAGGTGTGAACCAACATTCCTCACTCAGTCGTGTGCATTTTACAAATTGAAGGTTTATAGTAGCCCTACATGGAGCAAGTCTGTTGGCACCATTTTTTCAACAGCTTTGTGTTCACTTTTTGTTTGTGTGTTACATTTTGGTAATTCTCGAAATTTTTTTTTTTTTTTTTTTTTTTTGAGATGGAATTTCACTCTTGTTGCCCAGGTTGCCGTACAATGGCGCGATCTCAGCTCACCACAACCTCTGCCTCCTGGGTTCAAGCGATTCTCTTGCCTCAGCCTCCCGAGTAGCTGGGATTACAGGCATATACCACCATGCCTGGCTAATTTTTGTATTAGTAGCAGAGATGGTGTGTCTCCATGTTGGTCAGGCTGGTCTTGAACTCTCAAACTCAGGTGATCCACCCGCCTTGGCCTCCCGAAGTGCTGGGATTACAGGTGTTAGCCACTGTGCCTGGCATTCTTATAGTATTTCAAACTTTTCCACTATTTTTATATCTGTTATGGTGATCTATGATCAGGGATTTTTGATGTTTCTATCATAAGTGTTTTTGGGCTCCACAAACCATGCCCAAATAAGAGTGAACTTAACCGGTAAACGTGGTGTGTGTTCCCACTGCTGCACTGGCCAATCCTCCGTCGCTCTCGTCTCCTTGGGCCTTCCTAGTTCCTGCGACACGACAATATTGAAATTAGGCTGATTAATAACCCTACAGTGGCCTTTAAGTGTTCAAGTGAATGAGTCACACTTCTCCCACTTTAAATAAGAGACCTAGAAATTATTAAGCTTATTGAGGAAGGCATGTGGAAAACAGACAGGCTGAAAATTAAGCTTTTTGCACCAGTTAGCTAAGTTGTGAATGCAAAGAAAACGTTCTTGACGGAGATTAAAAGTGCTACTCCAGTGAACACACAAATGATAGGAAAGTGGAAAAGCCTTATTGCTGATATGGAGAAAGTTTGAGTGGTCTGGATAGAAAATAAAACCGGCCGCAACATATCCTTAAGCCAAAGCCTAATCCAGAGCAAGGCCTTAACTCTCTTCAGTTCTTTAAAGACTTAGAGAAGTGAGAAAGGTACAGAAGAAAAGTTTGAAGCTAGCAGAGGTAGGTTCGTTAAGTTTAAGGAAAGAAGCCATCTCTAGAACATAAAAGTGCAAAGTGAAGCAGCAAGTGCTGATGGAGAAGCTGCAGCAAGTTATCCAGAAGATCTAGCTAAGATTGTTGATGAAGGTTACTACACTAAACAGATTTCCAATATAGATGAAACAGCCTTCTATTGGAAGCTAGAGAGAAAGCAATTCCTAGTTTCAAAACTTCAAAGAATAAGCTTTCTTGTTAGGGGCCAGTGTAGCTGATGACTTTAAGTTGAAGCCAATGCTCATTGGCCATTCTGAAAATTATAGAGCCCTTAAGAATGATGCTAAATCTACTTTGCCTTGCTCTGTAAATGGAACAACAAAGCCTGGTTGACAGCACCTCTCTTTACAGCATGATTTGTTGAATATTTTAAGCCTACTGTTGAGACCTACTGATCAGAAAAAGGATTCCTTTCAAAATATGACTGCTCATTGATAATGCACCTAGTTACTACTCAAGAGCTCTGGTGGAGGTGTACAAGGACATTAATGTTGTTTTCATGCCTGTCAACATAGCATTCATTTTGTAGCCCAGGGATCAAGGGGTAACTTTGACTTTTAGTCTTGTTATTTAAGAAGTACATTTCATGAGGCTAGAGGTGCCATAGGTAGTGATTACACTGATGGATCTGGGCAAAGTCAATTCAAAACCGTAAGGAAAGGATTCACCATTCTAGATGCCATCAATGACGTTAATGATTTTTGAGAGGAGGTCAAAGTATCAACGTTAATAGGGGTTTGGAAGAAGTTGATTTCAACCCTTATGGATGACTTTGAGACTTAAGTGGAGGAAGTAACTGCAGATGTGGTCAAAATAGCAAGAGAATGAGAAGTGGAGCCTGGAGATGAGACTGAATTGCTGTAACCCATGGTAAAATGTCAATGGATGAGGAGTTGCTTTTTATGGATGAGCGAGGGAAGTTGTTTCCTGAGATGGAATCGACACTGGTGAGGATGCTGTAGACATTGTTGAAATGATGACAAATAACTTAGAATTTTTTCTTTTTTTTTGAGATGAAGTCTTACTTTGTCGCCCAGTCTGGAGTGCAGTGTTGTGATCTCAGCTTGCTGCAACCTCTGCCTCTCAGGTTCAAGCAATTCTTCTGCCTCAGCCTCCTGAGTAGCTGAGATTACAGGTGTGCACAACTGCACCCAGCTAATTTTTTGTATTTTTAGTAGAGACAGGGTTTCACTGTGCTGGTCAGGCTGGTCTCAAACTCCTGACCTCATGATTGCCCACTTCGCCTCCCAAAGTGCTGAGATTACAGGTATGAGCCACTGTGCCTGGCCAAGAATTTAGAATATTTTATAAACTCAGTTGATAAAGTAGTAGCAGAGTTTGAGAAGACTGACTCCAACTTTGAAAGAGGTTCTATTGTGGGTAAAATGCTGTCAAACAGCATCACATGCTGCAGAGCAATCCTTAATGAAGGGAAGACTCTATCAATGTGGCAAACTTTATCGTTGACCTATTTTTAAAAATTGCCACAACAACCCCAACCTTCGGCAACCACCACCCTGATCAGTGAACAGCCATTAACATCAAGACCAGATCCTACGCCAGTGAAAAGTTCATGACTCACTGAAGGCTCACATGGTTATTAGCATTTATTAGCAATAAACTGTTTTATAAAAATTAAAAAAAATTTTTTGAAGATAAATCAGACCAAAATGTCAAGCAAGAAAGCATTTTAAAATTAAGGTATGTACATTGTTTTTTAAACAGTGCCATTGCACACTTCATAGACTCCAGCAGTGTAAGCATAACTTTTATTAATAGTGGGAAACCAAAAATATTTGTGTGACTTGCATTACTGCAATACTCACTTTATTGCAGTGGTCTGGAACTGAATATCTCCAAGTTATTCTTGTAATTTCCTCTGTAAAATGCTAAAATTATAACTGAGATTATTAAAGTTTTTGCTTTCTATCAAATGTCATCACCTTCTTAATTTTGTTTACCACCATCACTAGCAAGCACGCCGATCCAGTGGGTATGCTGGTGATTGACCAGCTGCCCTGAGGGTGACTTGCTGCTGTGTGCCAAGTTTCGGAGTTTCTTGGGTTTAAATTTGTACTGCACCAGAATAGATTGCCACAGTTAATGGGTGTGGTGGGAAGAATAACGTCCTCTCCAGGAATGTCCACTTTCTAATTCCTGTACCTGTACAGATGTAATCAATGATCTTGAGATGGGGAGCTATCTTGGATTATTTATGTGGGCCCAATGTTGCCACGAGGGTCCCTATACATCAAGAGGGAGGCAGGCATGTGAGAGAAGGTGATGTCAGGACGGAAGCAGAGATTGAGTGATATGGGGTCAAGAGCCTAGGACTGTGGGCAGCCTCTGGAAATGAAAGAGACAAGGAAACCTCCCTGAGGGCCCCAAGAAGGAAGGTAGCCCTGCCAGCTCATTTCATACTGACCTCCATAACTGTATGATAATAAGTGGTGTTATTTTAAGCCACTAATTTTGTGGCATTTTTTTTACAGCAGTTATAGGAAATTTATAACTGCATTCGACCCTGTTCTAAGTGCTTTACCTCCATCCACTCATTTCATACTCACAATAACCCTGTGACCCCCCACTTTACAGATGAGAAAACTGAGGTTCAGCAGCGATGAGGGATTCAGGGTCACAGCATTAGTGAGGTGGCAGAGCTGGGATCCTAACTTCGGCTGGCTCTCGAGGAGTCCTGCTTTTACTTCCTGTACTGTGCTCCTCATTAATCAATTTCAAAATCAATTTCAAGTCAGTATTAATTTCAAAACCTTGAGATCCCATTTAAATGCATTTTAAAGGACAAATCTCGAGGATGTTTAAGGTGCCATTCATGTCTTTGTAATCAGTGATTGGGGTCTGCATTATTTTATACTTAGAATAGCACTGAAATGATTGTCTTATTTTTTGTTTTTTGGGGGTCTGCTTTAAAAGTCTCTTTATTACTGTGCTTATTTAAGATGTTTGGTAAAACCTGACTTTTGTGCCTTCTATTACTTTAAAATTGTATTAGTGCAACTAGATTATAAATGCCAAACCAAATTTGATGTGGAATCCTTTAATTCTACATGAAATCGGGTAATAATTAGACATCTTTATGCTTATTTGTTTTTGAGACTTTGTTAGTTCAGAACATAAAAATGTGTAGTGCATGATTAAAATTTGTGCTAATGGATATTAAATTAATAAATTACCCGATAAGTTTGAATGCATTGTTTTCTAAGGATGACTCCTAGACACATAAAAAATCAATATGTTGGAAAGAAAAGATTTTAGCCTTCCTGTAGTATTGAATAATGCTCTCCAAAATACCTTAATAGGATTTAGAACTTATTGTGGGATCCTACGCTTGGCATTTAGCTTGTATTCAGCTAAATTATCCTTTAAAAAGCATGAGTTTATTTGTCAATGAGAATTGTAGAAAAAAATACTATCTTGGATTTCAGATTTGGTGCTATGTGTGTCTTTTCTGCTTGCTTTTATCTAGGTGTACCCCTAGAGGCACTTAAAGAAGAAAGCCAGTCAAGACATATTATACCTGCAAGTTTTGAAGCCAACAGTTTGCAGAAAAGCAACTGGGGGTTCTTACTTACTGGACTTGTGGGCGGGACCCTGGTAGCTGTGTATGCTGTAGCCACGCCGTTTATAACGCCAGCCCTTCGAAAAGTCTGTTTGCCGTTTGTACCTGCAACTACAAAGCAGATTGAAAATGTTGTGAAAATGTTGCGATGCAGAAGAGGATCCCTTGTAGACATCGGTAGCGGCGATGGACGCATTGTGAGTTCTGCTAAAACATTTTAAGATTTGGAATCAGAACTTAAAATTTCTGCTTGACATTTAGTAAGGCTTATACAAAGACTTATTAAATCTGACAGCTTGAAAGAGTGCTCATTTCATTTTGTGTTTGTTTGACCAAACTATTAAACTACCGGTGTGTTTGGAATTCATTTTTCCCGGATTTAATTTGTTCTTAAAGGAGGACGTACGCTGTAGACATGCCAGGTGAAAAAGACCCAAATACTTGGGCCAACAGAGGTGGCATAATGAGAAGAAACATGCTAAATCGTGGCGTTTCACTTTTTTACATTTTTCCCCATAGCTGTTTGCTTCCATATTTGTTTGTATTCATCCATGTATAAGTAATAATTCCTGTGGGGTAATGTAGAGTTAAAATAAGGAAGAGCCAGTGAGTAACCTTTGCTAAGCCAAAGATCGGACTTTTTTAGCGAACTTCTCTCACTTGATCCCAGTTGGGCACCTATAAATAAAGACGAAAGGCCACTGACGGGCAAGTGGGTGTCTCAGAGCAGCTTCCTCTGTGGGCGGGGTGGCACCATCCTTAGCTTCATCCCAGTGATGAGCCAAACAGTCTCAGCAGCAGCAGAAAAGTCTGGTCCTATGGAAGCATTTAGTGTAAAGGCCCACAGGGCTCTGTTACCTCTCACCAGCTCCTACACACAGACACTGTGATTTTGTGATTCTGAGCTGGAATAATCAGGATGAGGTTAAAAAGTAAGATTTTTACATTTTGATTTTTTTTTCTTTTAAAATCGTGTTAAGATACACATACCATAATGTTTACCATTGTAACCATGTGCAGGTGTACGGTTCACCGTATGAAGCACATTCACGTTGCTGTGCCACCATCACCACCCCCCATCTCTAGGATACTTTTCATCTTGCAAAACCGAAATTCTGTCCCAATTAAATAATAACTTTCTATTCCCCTCCACCCCTTATCCTCTGGGAGCCACTATTTGTTTTTAAGAAATGTATTAATGGCGAGGCGCGGTGGCTCAGGCCTGTAATCCCAGCACTTTGGGAGGCCGAGGTGGGTGGAACATGTGATCAGGAATTCGAGACCAGCTTAACCAACATGGTGGAAAATACGTGTTGGTCAAGCTGTACTAAAAATACAAATACCTGTCTGTACTAAAAATACAAAAATTAGCTGGGCATTGTGGCAGGTGCCTGTAATCCCAGCTACTCAGGAGGCTGAGGCAGGAGAATTGCTTGAACCTGGGAGGTAGAGGTTGCAGTGAGCTGAGATTGCGCCACTGCACTCCAGCCTGGGTGACAGAGTGAGTCTCTGTCTCAAAAAAAAAAAAAAAAAAGGAAATGTATTAGTCTGTTTTCAAGCTGCTGATACTGAGGCTGAGCAATTTACAAAAGAAAAAGGTTGATTGGTGTTACAGTTCCACGTGGCTGGGGTGGCCTCACAATCACGGTAGAAGGTGAAAGGCAAGGAGGAACAAGTCACGTCTTACATGGATGGTGGCAGACAAGGAGAGAGTGTGTGCAGGGAAACTCTCCCTTATAAAACCATCAGATCTCATGAGACTTATTGACTATCATGAGAATAGCATGGGAAGGACCTGCCCCCATTATTCAGTTACCTCCACCACATCCCTCCCACAACATGTGGGAATTCAAGATGAGATTTGGGTAGGGACACAGAGCCAAACCATATCAAGAAACTGAGGAGAAACTTTTACCGTCCATATTAGAATGCTTTATGTGTTTGAACAATATATTTGTGGTTTTGAGAAAATGTTTTCTTGCAGCACTGTAGTTACCTGGGAACTACCTTAGAGGGGATAGCTGGGTCAAGGGGTGCTCCCTTAAAGAATGAGGCAGGACAGAATGGACAGAGTGAACCCAGGACCGCCCCACATCCCTCCCACTCTCTGGAGGCGGATTCATTTCATTTTACCTTTACCTGTTTCCAGTTTTGAGTGAACAGTCATTAGCTACAAAGGAAATATGTATTCATTGCAGATTTTTCATTGACAGGTTATTTTTATTGCATATAGTCCCTTGTTCACAAAACCGTCTTCCCAGATATGTTCATTTCCCTCCTGCTGTGCTAGCCCACTGATGGAGAGATGCAGCGGATTTTCAGCAATGTTTTGTTCGACCTCCCCTGGGGTTGGCTCACCTAGATCAATTATGGAGGTTTTCAAAGTGAACCTGAATGTCTATTTTGATACTTCAGGTGAAATCTTCAGCCAATCAAGAAAACTGAGTTACATGGGTTGACTATTACCTTGTCCACAAAGCTTTATCACTTTAGAGATATATCTTTCAATGATGTCTTATTCACAGGAGACACTTTTTGATGGGATGTTTAAACCATCGATAGGAAATACATTGTTTGACCTTGTACGTTCATTTTTTCTTCTAATTTTGAATAAATCTTGCCTCTCTCCACAGGTCATAGCGGCTGCAAAGGAAGGGTTCACAGCAGTTGGTTATGAATTAAATCCATGGCTAGTTTGGTACTCCAGATACCGCGCTTGGCGAGAAGGTGTGCATGGTTCTGCCAAATTTTATATTTCGGATTTGTGGAAGGTATGTAAGGCAGAGAACAGCGCTAGAGAAATCCAATGGAAAATTGTGTTATTCAAAATTAGTATGACTGAAAACTGAAAAATGTTAAAAAGAATTAAAATCCAAATGAATATCCTGGCATAATGAAACGTGTAAAATTGATAAATTTTACCAATAGTCTACTTTAGAGAGACGCTTAAAGTTTTTATATGATAGGTCTTGTGAATTTCAAGAATTTATTTACAAAATTAAAGTGTTCTCATTTCTGTTTCTTACAAAATAATGAGATTTTTCATCTTATTTGGAAATCCTATAAATTATTATTGATGTTAGACTTTCTGTTTGTGTGCCTGTGTGTGTGTGTGTGTGTGTGTGTGTGTGTGTGCATGTTTGTGTATTTAGAGAGATACGGAGATGGGTGTTAGAGAATTCTGCTGTCATGGTTATTTCTTATCCTCGTAAAGTATAAGCTCCAAATTTATCTGTACTCTAAAAATGCCCTGTAATTTTGCTTTAGGATTGTTCCATGAAATGCTTTTTCTTAAATAAGAATTTTCCATTGTAATATTGTCATCAGTAGCTTACAGAAATTCACTTGAGTTTTGCTTGCATTGTTTTCTTATACCATATGTGCATAAACGATCTCTCTATAGAGTAAATAAGACTTTTATTGGGCAATAAGAATTTTAACTGGCAAAGCACATTTCCCCCCAGTTTTTCAACTAAAGAGCATTTTATTGCACTTTTTTTACATAGTATTTTAGAGATGAGGAGGGGGACTCGAATTTTCAGGATGGTTCAAGAAAAAAACAGATGGTTGTGAAGTCTCTTGCGTTCTGGTGAAGCTGGTTTGGCGTAGAGTGGACTGGTGCGTGTGGCTCTGGTGCCACTGGCTTAGCCACGAGCTGGTCACAGTGGGGTCATTAGCCATCTGACACATGACCACTGGGGCGCACCCTGCATGGAGTTGCCATGAGGATGAGATGGGATGACTTACAGGGAAGCATTTGGAAACCAATGGATTGAATTAAAATGAATGAAAGCATGAACATGTTCTTTCCTTGTGAAATCGTAGGGAGGGCCACCCTTTTTAGGAGTTTGTCAAAACCCACCGTTTCATACAGTGGAAAACTGCTACCCATTTCTGTGACACAAGTTAAGCTTAACGTTTGTTTTTTTTACACTTAATCTACCGATTGCTTTCCCCCCTTGTTTAGGTTACTTTTTCGCAGCACTTGAACGTTGTTATTTTCGGTGTGCCTCAGATGGTGAGTACGCACTTCCCTGCTCTCTGTTTGGGGTTAGGGGATGTTGAAGGCCCTTCAGCCGCACTGCCATCACTCACCCGTGTGCGGTGATGGCCTCCCGGATGTCTTAGGGAATACTGGATTTCAGTTCATTGAGTGAATAAAATATCAGAGTCTTAGAGGTTTAATCATACAAAATTCAGTCACATTTTTAAACTTTGGCTTTAGATGAAATTCTCAGTGCCTTAAAAATTCCAATTTGGAAGCTGCTTTATGAGGTTCCAGTGTCTAATGCAGCTTGCAGTTTTCACAGCCGCTCACTTCCACTTGGCTGAAATCGCCCGGGAAAGTTAATGGGATGTTCCCTCTGAATTGATCATTCCTCCCATTTGGCAGGAAGATCATTTTCTGGGTGGATGAGCATTGAGTAGTTTCAGTTTACCTCAGTTTACTGATTTGCCAAAGAATGGCGTATTGAACTTTGGTTATGAACTTTCAAAAGTGAAAATGCTGCAGTATTGTACTGGAAATGGCCCTCCTTAGCCTTTGGAAGGATGGTCATGGTGGGAAGCTTTTACTGTAATTGCTGCTGCACAGACCATGGAAAGAAATCCCTTTTCCCTTTTCAAAGTCTATCATTTTAGCTATAATAAAATAGGCAGAATGGGATTTTTGCTAAAATGCTGCAATACAGCTGATATAGTTTTAATTTTTTTAAAAGGCAATTTACTTTTTTGTTATTTTGTTTTTTTATTAATACCTGAATTTTTGTATAAGATATTTCAGTGCTTGAGAAATTTATTTCTACCACTAAGACCTTCGCTGCCATGCCATATTCTTTAATTTTAAAAGATAATTTAGAAATGCTTTTGTAAAAAAAATTTTTTTTTTTTTTTTGAGACAGGGTCTTGCTCTTGCGGAGGCCAGAGTGCAGTGACATGATCTCGGCTCACTGCAACCTCTGCCTCCTGGGTTCAAGCAGTTCTCCTGCCTCAGCCTCCTGAGTAGCTGGGAGTACAGGTATGTGCTACCATGCCCAGCTAATTTTTATATTTTTAGTAGAGATGGGGCTTCCTCATGTTGGCTAGGCTGATCTCGAACTCCTGACCTCAAGCGATTTGCTGGCTTTGGCCTCCCAAAATGCGAGGATTACAGGTGTGCGCCACTGTGCCCGGCCTTGTAAAATATTCTTGAAAGTGACAGTATCCTGTACATTTATAATTCTCATTAGGCCTAAAATTAAGACCAAACTTTGGTATCCACCCTTTTCTTATAACAGTGAAATGAGGTAGACGGGCACACTCCCTGGTTATTTTTTTTTTTTATTTTTTAATGTTTATTTTATTTTAATTTTTATTTTAATAATTTATTTAACTTTAGGTGCATACTATATCTAGCATTTCTCCCCATGTTATCCCTCCCCACCTTCCCCTCTCTCCCCACTTCCCTCTGTCTCTCCTCTGCCACCCCATACTGCCCCCAGTATGTGATGCTCCCTCCCTGGTTATTTTTAAAAAACTAATTGGGATCATAGATTGATATGTAATTTTGATGGTGATTTACTACCTGTGATGTTTGGGCTTTCCTTCTAAAATGGAATAGTTGGCTTTTTGGAGACAAGTAACTTTAATTTGAATCCGTGCTTTATAAAAATAGAAAGTTAGCATGTAGTGGAAATTCCATGCTGTGTGAGAGGCAGGTTGATGAAACCAGGGTTACTTGTCCCAGCAGGGGGCAGCAGTGGCCTTCAGTAGTCATCGTCACGTCAGGACTGTGGAGCCAGCCCTGGGTGCTTCTTACCTTGTTTGGAGCAGGCTCACTCACTTTTTGGAGCTGTTCCGTCAGGGGAAATCAGAGTCTTCTTATTTATGGATGCTTTTGCGATTAATGTCCATTCTTCTGTATGAGAGAAATCTGAAATAAGGAACATGTAGCATTTCACCATTCCCAAGGAAAAAGGGAGCAGCTGAAAGACACAAAGTGTCCATGTTCCCTGTAATGACAGAGATGTGGCCAGCTTGCAGTTTCCACGCTGGTGGGTCGGCCAGGGGTGCAGAGGCCGGAGTGGCTTCTGTTTATTTGGAAGGCTGGGTTTTGTGCGTGGAGGCCTCCACTTCAGCCTTCATCAAGCTGTGTCTCAGTAGAGGCCATGAGGGGAGGGAGAGTGTGCTGTGCCAGTTGACCATGCCAGCCGTGGCTGGGTGACTCCACAAAGCCAGCGTGCCATGAGATGTTGCTGTGGCAGCTGATGCCCAGGAAGATACTCAGAGAGCCAGGGAGCCTTGGGGAGGTCCAGAGCCGGAATTCCTGGGACTATAAACCCTTACCCCTGCTTCTCATGCCAGACTGATGATCCCTAACAGCTCTGTGCAGTAGTGGCTCAACATCAGAGGTGCCCAGCAGTTCCGCACAAGTCTGTATCTAATGGAAAAGGGGCAGGAATCCCATTTGGAACTGGTCAAGCCAGCCCAGGGGTGGTAAATATCCACGTTTAACATGAGCTTATGTACTGAGAGCATCTTTTCAAAGTGCAGAGCAGATCAACCTTGTTCTTGTATAAAACCCTTCTGTGACTTCTTGCTGTTTTTAGGAATAAGGCCCAAACACTCAGTGTGGCCCTCAGGCTGGTGTGCAGTGACCCCCGTGCCCCTCCAGCCTCCCCTGGGCCATGCTGCCTTCAGCTGTCTACACCAGCCCTCCGTCCTCTCGTCCCCCTGCACCTCGCCGTTGTGGCTCTTCCCAGGGCCTGGGGCTGTGTCCTTCCCTCTGACTGTGGTCCCCTTGGTTCTGGGCTCTACTGGTGAACAGCACTGACCACTCATGGGCCAGCTGGCTTTTCCTCTGGGCGGCAGTCCTTGATGCCTGATGAGGACAGCTCCAGCGGCCCGCGTTGCACTCATATAGTACCTTGGTGCCCTGTCCTTAGACGGGCTATTGTGCATTTCTTGGCCTGAAGTCTTCGACAGTGCTTGCTGTGTGCACTACACCATCAGCTCAGGGGCAGGGCCCAGGCCTGTCCCCTTTCAGCTGGCCCAGGCCTCCAGCACTGCAGGACTAGCACAGGTATCACTCAGTGAACGGTTGTAGAATGAATGAATGTAGTCTAAGTAAAACCGTTACTTATGCTTTTCCCAGAATGCTATCTACTTTCATAACTTCGAAGAATGGCTAATTTAATTTTAGTTACAAATTCTGTGATGATTTCTTTTCTTTTTTTTGAGACAGTTTCGCGTTATTGCCCAGGCTACAGTGCAGTGGCACGTGATCTTGGCCCACTGCAGCCTCAGCCTCCTGGGCTCAAGTGATCGCCTGTCTGAGCCTCCCTGGTAGCTGGGAATACAGGCATGTGTGTGCCACCGTATCTGGCTGATCGTTTAATTTTTTGTACAGGCAGAATCTCACTCTGTTGCCCACGCTGGTCTCGAACTCCTGGGCTCAAGCAATCCTGCTGCAGACTCCCAAAGTGTTGGGATTACAGGCGGGAAGCACTATGCTTGACTGTCATGAATTGACAAACAAAAATATTATCATCATGTTGTAGTAAGGAAAAATAATTCACGGCTGAATCACTTTTTCTTCCTTTCTTCATTCATTTGACAAGTGTGGGCACTATAGCAAGCCCTGTTCTAATCGCTTGGAATACTTCAGTGAGTACCAGAGAAAACACCCCTGCCCCGGGTGCTGATATGCTAGTGAGGAGAGAAGATACTGTGTGAGACACCTGCGGACAACGCATCATACAGCAGAATCAAAAGTGCTGTGGAGCAAAGCAAAGCAAGGCGGGGTGGGGCAGGGACAGGATCCCTACAAAGGTGACCTTCGAGGGTAGGGAGGGGGCGTGCAGAGAAGAGTGCCCTGGGCAGGGTGGGGGCAGTGCGGCAAGCAGGCAGGTGTGGCATGAGTGTGTGTGGGGAGGTCAGAGAGGAAGCAGGATGGGAAGGACCCCAGCCCTTGGAAGGGCAGGAGCCTTGAGTGAGCAGAGAGGAATGCAGGGCTGACTGGGCTTGAGAAGGGTCACAGGCTTCCATGTGGAGGTGGGCGTGGGTACAAGCTGGGAGGCAGGTTATAAGTTCTTGTAGGTGTCCAGGCCATGGAGTAGCTGGTGAGAAGCGTCAGATTCTGCGTGCATTTGAAGACAGAATCCACAGGATTAGCTGGCAGCTCTAATGTGGGGGAGAGAGATGGAGGCGGGGTCACGGGCAGCCCCAGGGTGCAGGTCCGAGCTACTGGAAGTTTGGAGTGGCATTGGGAAGTGGAAGCTTGTGTCTAGCACCTTCGACCACTGGGCCGTCCTGCCACACACTCAGGGTTGCCTTGAGCTACGCTGGGGAAGGTGCAGGCGGAGCTGGCTGGGAAAGTCAGCATGGGCATGTGAAGTGTGGGTGTGCATGAAGTCAGGCTGGCAGTGGTGGGTGAGAAGGAGTCTGCGGTTCAGGCCAGAGGGCGGGCTGGAGATGTAGGTCTGTTGGGCATCAGTGCATAGAGTGAGGAGCATGAGGGTGAACAGTCGAAGGCCTGAGCTCTGGACCCTGGCATTAGACGTCTGGGAAATGAGGGGCAACCAGTGGGACTCAGAGAAGGGAACCTGGGGAGGAGGAAGTGCCAGGAGTGGGTTGCCCTGGCAGCCCAGTGTAGCTGGTTCCTGGGAGGCGGGGGTTGTGTGTGGCAGGGCTGGGTTATCTTATGCCTTTGAGCTGTTTTCTACCTGTGTTTAAAGTTTCGAAGACGTAATTAGAATAGGATGAATTCATGTCACTTTGAACCTATAATTGTATGAATAGTTTTGAATTCCATTAGGCAGACATGACACATCACGGCTTCTCTTTGTGTATGATATCAAGGACCAGATTTGTTGCATATTTATGTGTAATTTAGTCAGTTAATTTCTTATGATGGAAATAGTGCCTTTCATTTTAAGGTTTATCTTGACTTAGCATATGACAATCATTTGGAAATAAAAGAAACTGTAAAAGAGAAAAGAATAATAGCATCATGAATAAGTTTATAATTATCCTTTTTATGAACAAAATTACCATAAGAAATCTCTGATATTTTGGAAAAACGCATATTGTTTCATTCTTTGCTTATTTAATTTTTTCCCTCAAGGAACAAAACTTTTTTTTTTTTTTTTAACTCTATTCTGGCTGTTAAAAGAATAGAAATCCCTCCATCCTTAATAGAATTTATTCTGTGTTATCTTGGCATTGATTCTAATGAAGAATTAGAATTTTGGTTAATTCCAGCTATAGGTCATGTAGCAGAGATTTTCTAAGCACTTTTATAAGATATAGGTCAGGAATAAAACCATCATAGCTCTATCAATTTCATCTTGCTTTAACCTGTTGCTTTTTAGAGGAGTAATTTTTGCTTAGGTCTTGGTTTCTAAATATCATCTCTCACTAAGAGGAACCAGGAATCTTTGAGGAAATGGCTGAATGAGGGCTGGGGAAGGGAAGGTAGAAAGCCAGGAACATTTTGTTGAGCCAGAATGTAAGGAAGTGCTCACAGTATTTGATGGCAGCATGTCCAAAGGACAGAGAAGCCAGAGGCAGGAGCCTCCCAGCGGCCAAATTCAGACAGTTTGAGCATTTGAATACACAAGAACAGTAATGGATTATAACCCATCAAATGAAATAAGAATACAGGTGTTTGTCCTTACAACAGATCGGTAGACAAGGAGAGAGAGAGAGGGAGAGCCGGTGAAGGGAAAGCCCTTCCTTATGGTAGAGTGCTGACTCTACATGTAGAAGAAAGGACAGAATTAGCAGATTGATGCAGGCCAGAATTGTCCATGAGTGCTACTTGGGACTGTCCGTTGAGTAACAGGATGTTTACATCATCTCAAAGCATCTCTTCATGAATGTGTATAAACTACTTATTATATAAGGAAAAACAGCAACTGCACAGTGGAGACACTGGATCCCACCTTCACTGCATGGTTAATCCCATCATCAAGAGCAGAAGGGCTTCCTACATGTCTGTGGAGCCCTGGTAAGTTACAGCCTCACAGGTGGAGTGTTGCCAAAGACCACACGCTGCACCATGCATGAGCATGCATCATAGGACCCACGCCAGGGCCACTCCGTACGGTAACTGAAGAATGTTATTGTCACGAAAACCAAAGAAGGATTGAGGAACTGTTTTCCATCTAAGGAGACCAAAGAAATGTTATGGCTAAATGCAAAAGTGATTCTGGATTGGACCCTGCCCCCGGGAAATGTTATACAGACCATTACTGGAACAATGACAGAATTGCAGTGTGATTGGAATTATTATATTGGAATACAATGTTAAATTTTCTGAATATAACTGTGCTGGGATTATGTATGAACATATTTTTCTTAGAAAATACACATTGAAGTATTAAGGGGGAAAAGGAGCATATCATATGCAACCTTTTCTCCAATGGTTTAGGGGAAAAATGTTCAAAGAAACAGGAAGAGAACAAATGTGACAAAATGTTGAAAATTGGTAAGCCGATAGGCCAGGTGCAGTGGCTCATGCCTGTAACCCCAACGCTTTGAGAGGCTGAGGAGGGCAGATGGCTTGAACTCATGCGTTCGGGACCAGCCCAGGCAATATGGCAGAACCCCATCTCTACAAAATTAGGAGGTTGAGGTGGGAAGATGGTTTGAATCCAGGAGGCGGAGGTTGCATTGAGCCAGGATTGCACCAGTGCACTCCAGCCTGGCCTATAGACCTTGTCTCAAAGGAGGTCTTTGTTCTATTATTGCAACTTTTCTGGAAGTTTGAAATTATCCCAAAATAACAAGTTAAAAGAAGAAAGTAGAAAAAAAGGTATTTTTAGGAAGTGAAGGTGGTGAAGGTAGTAATATATTTTTAGGATCTGCAGATCCATTTTTAAGTAGTTGTTAATTTGTTGATGTAATTAAAATATCAATACTTTTAGCAAATAATAAAAACTCTATTGGTAGATTGATAATAAAATGATACAACTGTGATATAAGTTATACTATCAAATTCATTATCAGTATGTTATGGATACATTTTTAAGAATTATGAAATATTTCATGATACTTCCGGTTGGTGGAATTGTGTATATTTTTTCATGGTCGAACTATACCACACTTCGTTGACTGTAAATGTTGATTTTAGAATGCACTGTTGCTATTGAGAAACAGAAAAAAATTGCCAATTATAATTCTAAGACAACGTCAGTTGTGTAATGTGTCCTGATTTCAGAGACGCTAAAAATGTGGAAAAATGTAGTCGGGTGCTGTGGCTCACACCTGTAATCCCAGCACTCTGGAAGGCTGATGTGGGCAGATTGCTTGTGTTCAGGAGTTTGAGACCAGCCTGGCCAACACAGCAAGACCCCCCATCTCTTTTAAAAAAAGGTGGAAAAAAATAATGTCTTAAATATCTAAGTATATTGAAGCGTTGAAGTAAGTTATTTAAAACTGCTTCTTATTATAATTACTGCCACATTCTGATTTTATTCAGAAAACTATAAATCTATGATAGACATCTGCCAAAAATGACACATTTTATAATTAATACTAGAAGATGTTCTTACAGCTGCTGCCAGTGTATCTTCTGTATTTTAGTGGCTTGTTTGTTCATGTGTGTGTGTCCCAGAGTGCTCTTTTTTCACAAGTAGTAATTTTTGCTCAGGTATTTTCAGGGATTCTTAAATACAGAAGAACCTTTTGGGATCATTTCCTCAGACTCACTGCCCCCTACAATAATAGCTGTTAATCTCCACAGATGCTGCAGCTGGAGAAGAAACTTGAACTTGAACTTCAGGATGATGCAAGAGTCATTGCTTGCCGGTTCCCTTTCCCACACTGGACCCCGGACCACGTCACTGGGGAGGGGATAGACACGGTGTGGGTGTATGACGTGAGCACTTTTAGAGGCCGTGAAAAGAGGCCCTGAACATCGATGCCCTTCCAGCCGGCCATTCGGGCATAAACTTTACTGAGAGTGCTTTTCTGAAACGTTGGTCATCTTCCCTGATCTGATAGAGACTTACAGCTGTGTCTTTAGCAAAGGAGCACAATTGTCTTTGGTTTGGAATGGGAAATTACTATTAGTTTCCGTAACTTTTGGAGAAAACAAACAGAAGGCAAACAGGTAGATTTAAAATCCGCTTTTGATGCCTTCTTTTTTCTTAAAAAATGTATTTACTGGCTTTTCATGGACCTGGATGCAGAAAATTTGAGTAAGTGATGGTCATGCTTATGGGTAGAAAAGATATCAACCGCTCTTCACATTATAAACGATGTGGCTTAGTGCCACCATAAGGAGAAATGATTTTTAAAGACAGTATATTATTACCAAACGTTTGCAGTGTCCTATAACTTTGTTCATACTTAAGTTTTATCTCTTTCCTTTTTGTACTTCAAAATTAATTTTCTAAAGGATTCAGAGAGGTGTTTATATTTTATAACATTTATTAGAAATAATTTGTTCTACCACCAGATTACTGTATTTTAGTTTATCTAAGATGTATATGTGTACATGTATGTGTAAATGTAAGCCTGACCTGAATTCAGATTCCTGTTTTGTCATCGGCAAGAGGCCCTCGACCTGTGACTTACTGCCTCTGAGCCTTGGCTTCCTGTGTGTCCCTGCCACTGGGATAATGGTACTCGTAACAGTGGATGGGGGCCCAGTTTGTGAAACTCATGGCACCTAGTCTTGGTCCATAAATTGTGTTTGTTATTTTAGACACTGAGAAAAAGCTTATTCACAGAAGCTTTTTCTGGTAGTCACTTTTTTATTTCTGTTTTTTTTTTTTTTTTTTTTTTTTTTTGAGACGGAGTTTCACTCTTGTTACCCAGGCTGGAGTGCAATGGCGCGATCTCGGCTCACCGCAACCTCCGCCTCCTGGGTTCAGGCAATTCTCCTGCCTCAGCCTCCTGAGTAGCTGGGATTACAGGCACGCGCCATCATGCCCAGCCAATTTTTTGTAGTTTTTTTTTTTTTTAGTAGAGACGGGGTTTCACCATGTTGACCAGGATGGTCTCGATCTCTTGACCTCGTGATCCACCCGCCTCGGCCTCCCAAAGTGCTAGGATTACAGGCGTGAGCCACCACGCCCGGCCACTTTTTTATTTCTTGAGAGCTCCCACTTATTTAATATTTCTCATTTGGGAGAAGAGACTTGACTGATTTAGATAAAAGAGGAATTAACGAAAACCTTTGAACATGAGTGGACAAGCTTCATATATCTGTAAAGTGAATATTGAGTGGTAATTTGAATAATTCATGCTTATCACAGAAAAGAATTGAACTCCCAGTCATACACCTGTAACCAAAATATCAAACTGTCTTAATGGAGATGTAATGAAGTAAGATGATTGCATCTTTAAACTTATAAAAATATGGTCGGTTGGATAATTTTCATTTAAAGAGAACCATCTGGGGACACATTCATTCATTCATTCAACAAATAGGTGTTCAGTATCTAGTGTGGAAGAAGCTCTGCGATTCTGCAGTGAATAGACACACAAAACCCCTGACCTCATTGAATTCCTATTCTGGAAAGGAGAGACAAACAGATAAGCAAGTGACTCTTAGTGTGTGCAGAGTTCTCTTTAAGAAATAAACAGTGTGATGGTGTAGAGAGCACCTGTGTGAGTCTGAGATGAGGGGCTGGGATGTTGTGGACTTTAGCCAGGTTTTTGGCAGCTACTGTCTATCCCCTTAACACTAGCTCCAGTCTCCTTATGAAGAATGAGTTCTTTCTGTGGTGGTGGCTTTGGTGGGAGGGCAGCTCTTGCTCTGTGCCTCTCAGTTGCCTTCCATTGTTGCTAGTCCTGTAATTGGCTTGGGCACACTCAGAGGGGGATCCATGGTAGCTCCTTGCCATGAAGATATGAGTAGAGGAGGGTTCTGTGGAGCCGTGGAGGTGTTTAACAATTTCTAGAAGTGTTCCTGGTGGATTTATAGAGGCATTGATATGATTTGGCTGTGTTCCCACCCAAATCTCATCTTGAATTCTCATGTGTTGTGGGAAGTATCTGGTGGGAGGTAATTGAATCTTGGGGGCAGGTCTTTCTTGTGCTGTTCTTGTAAGTCTCATGAGATCTGATGGTTATTTTAAGGGGGAGTTTTCCTGCAGAAACTCTTTTTGCCTGCCACCATCCACATAAGATATTCCAGCCACGTGGAACTGTAAGTCCAGTTAAACCTTTTTCTTTTGTAAATTGCCCAGTCTCTTTACCAGCAGTGTGAAAATGGACTAATACAGTAAATGGTACCAGGAGTGGTATGTTGCTGAAAAGATACTAAAAAATGTGGAAGCAACTTTGGAACTAGATAACAGGCAGAGGTTGAAACAGTTTGAGGGCTCAGAAGAAGACAGGAAAGTGTGGGAAAGTTTGGAACTTCCTTGAGGCTTGTTGAATGGTTTTGACCAAAAGCCTGATAGTGATATGGACAATAAGGTCCAGGCTGAGGTGGTATCAGATGGAGATGAGAAACTTCTTGGGAACTGGTGCAAAGGTGACTCTTGTTATGTTTTAGCAAAGAGACTGGTGACATTTTGCCCCTGCCCTAGAGATTTGTGGAACTTTGAGCTGAGAAAGATGATTTAGGATATCTGGCAGAAGAAATTAAGTAGCAAAGCATTCACGAGGTGACCTGGGTGCTGTTAAAGGTACTCAGTTTTGTAAGGGAAGCAGAGCGTAAAAGTTTAGAAAGTTTGCAGTCTGACAATGTAATAGAAAAGAAAAACACATTTTCTGAGGGGAAATTGAAGCTGGCTGCATAAATTAGCATAAGTAAGGAGGAGCTGAATGTTCATCCCCAAGACAATGGGGAATATGTCTCCAGGGCATGTCAGAGGTTTTCATGGCAGCCCCTCCCATCACAGGCCTGGAGGCATAGGAGAAAATGGTTTCGTGGTCCAGGCCCAGGGTCCTGGTGCTATGTGTAGTCTAGGGACTTGGTACCCTGCATCCCAGTTGCTCCAGCTGTGACTAACAGGGGACAAGGTACAGCTCAGGCTGATGCTTCAGAGGGTAGAAACCCCAAGCCTTGGCAACTTCCACGTGGTGTTGACCCTGGGGGTGCACAGAAGTCAAGAATTGAGGTTTAGGAACCTTTGCCTAGATTTCAGAAGATGTATGGAGATGCCTGAAGGCCCAGGCAAAATTTTGTTTCAGGGGTGGGTCCTCATGGAGAACCTCTGCTAGGGCAGTGTGGAAGGGAAATATGGGATCGGAGCCCCCCCACAGAGTCCTTAACTGGGGCACCACCTAGAGGAGCTGTGAGAACAGGGCCAACCCCAGAATGGTAGATCCACTGACAGGCTGCACTGTGTACCTGGAAAAGCCACAGACACTCAACACGAGCCCGTGAAAACAGCCAGGAGGCAGGCTATACCTTGCAAAGCCACAGGGATGGAGCTGCCCAAGACCATGGGAACCCACTTTTGCATTAGCATGACTGGGATGTGAGACATGAAGTCAAAGGAAATCATTTTGGAGTTTTAAGAGTTGACTGCCCTGCTGGATTTTGGACTTGCATGGGGCCTGTGGCCCCTTTATTTTGGCCAATTTCTCCCATTTGGAATGGCTGTATTTATCCAATTTCTGTACCCCCATTGTATCTAGGAAGTAACTAACTTGCTTTTGATTTTACAGGCTCATACGTAGAAGGGACTTGCATTGTCTTGGATGAGACTTTGGACTGTGGACTTTTGAGTTAATGCTGAAATGAATTAAGACTTTGGCTGCATAGTATTCCATGGTGTGTATGTGCCACATTTTCCCTGTCCAGTCTATCATTGATGGGCGTTTGAGTTGGTTCCAGGTCTTTGCTATTGTAAATAGTGCTGCAATGAACATTCGTGTGCATGTGTC
Source organism: Sapajus apella (assembly GCF_009761245.1). Classification (NCBI taxonomy): domain Eukaryota; kingdom Metazoa; phylum Chordata; class Mammalia; order Primates; family Cebidae; genus Sapajus; species Sapajus apella. The sequence goes on from NW_022436951.1 coordinate 32,108,101, forward strand.
CTTATAGTAGAACGATTTATGATCCTTTGGATATATACCCAGTAATGGGATTGCTGGTTCAAATGGAATTTCTATTTGTAGGTCCTTAAGGAATCGCCACACTGTCTTCCACAGTGGTTGAACTAATTTACACTCTGCCTGTTCTCACTCATAGGCAGGTGTTGAACAATAAGAACACATGGACACAGGGAGGGGAGCACTACACACTGGGGTCTGTTGGGGGAAAATAGGGGAGGGACAGTGGGGGGTGGGGAGTTGGGGAGAGACAGCATGGGGAGAAATGCCAGATATAGGTGAAGGGGAGGAAGGCAGCAAATCACACTGGTATGTGTGTACCTATGCAACAATCTTGCATGTTCTTCACATGTACCCCAAAACCTAAAATGCAATTTAAAAAAAAAAGACTTCGGAGGACTGTTGGGAAGGCATGATTGCTTTTTAAATGTGAGGACATGAGATTTGGGAGGGGCTGGGGTGGTTTGGCTGTGTCCCCACCCAGATCTCAGCTTGAATTCTCACATGTTGAGGGAGGGACCCAGCTGGAAGTAATTGAATCACGGGGGCAGGTCTTTCCCATGCTGTTCCTATGATAGTAAGTCTCATGAGATCTGATAGTTAGGATAAGGGGGAGTTTCCTGCACAAGCTCTCTCTCTTTGTCTGCTGCCATCCATGTAAAATGTGACTTGCTCCTCCTTGCCTTCTGCCATGATTGTGAGGCTTCCCCAGCCATATGGAACTGTAAGTCCAATTAAACCTCTTTCTTTTATAAATTGCCCAGTCTCAGGTATATCTTTATCAGCAGCATGAAAACGGACTAACACAGGCATCAAGGTATGTGCAGAGTTACTAATAACTTAGCATTTTTGGAGTGTCTCCCTTACTTTCACAAGAATTAGATGATGCTTGTCTCGCAGCCTCAAGTGGACTGTTTCATAGAAGTGTTGTGATTCCTGGAGTCTGCAGGATCTTTAATTGCTCTTTGAAATTGCGGCTTGTTAAGTAAACTGTACAACAGGGATTTTCCTGCAGAGGTTAGTGTGGCTTCTGTAACTGGCTGATTTGAATTTTTATTAGTTATTAGGTTAAGGACATTGATCAAATTTGTACATGACCCAAATCAGGAAATGAGAGCTACTATGTTGACTGTCAACAATAGGATTTATAAATGCAGGCACAGATGGGAATCAGGGGCCAATGCTAACTCAATAAAATTGAAAATAAAAGAAGTATAGTTTAGGGGTGATGTAGCCTAACAGGACCTGTGATAAACAGAAATGGGGCTTTCCATCAACACTTGGGCTGATGACTTAAGCAAACTCCCATCTGAATGCATCTTCCTCTAAAAGCATGGCCCCCAGGATTGTAACCCTGTGTTCCCCAGGTGTCTTAGGTGGACTCCTCAGACCCTCGGTCAGTTCTGGTGTTCAGAATCCCTCAGATGCTTAGCTCCATTAAGTGCACATGACATCAAGTTTAAAAGAGTTAAGAAATGAGACTTCCTTCCAGATAAATGACGTTCACCATTGCTGGGAGATAGTATACACCGTGACAGGTTACAGCTCAACAGAATAGAAGAAATGCAAAATTTTTGGCATTTAAACCATGCAGCTGGATTCCATTCCTCTGCCAAAGTACTTCCCCCAGTGGCCAAAGCTATGAAAGACCTGGCTGTGAAGAATAAGTATTCTGAAGTCCAGGAGTCTTCCAAGCTTGCGCTGTGGCATTTATTTCTTACCTTATCTCTGGCTGAGCACATTCTGGGAAAAACATTGTAGTTATTGCAGAGCATACTTCAGCAGTCTACTTAAGTCCACAAATAGAAGAACAAGAAGTACCCTAGGGGCCCCATGTGCTTAGTGTGACCAGCCCTTCATTAACATGCTGAGGTCATCTGGACCACAATGGAGCCGTTCTCACCTGGCTGTGCAGTGGCGTCTGCAGGCCTCTGGCCCAGCTTGCCTGTCCTGGAGCAGGGATGCTAGGGGACTGGAAGAAGGTGTGCAGATGCTGCCTGCCGCCTACCCCCACCTCTGTCTTGCTAGTAGAGCCCTCCGTTTTTCAGGTGTCAGGATCATTGTGCTCAGGGAATAGGGGCCCTATCAATTACTTAATTCCATTCCCCTTTGCCATGGGTGTTAGGGTGGGCTGTGGGCGTGTGACCTGGTTCCCACGAGTGGATTTTGAGGGGAAGACTGCTAGGAGCTTTGGGAAAGGCTTTTGTTGCTAATAGAGTTATGTGAGGAACAAGCATCCTTATTTTTGAACATGCTGTTTAAGACGGTAATGCCTGGAGCTTTAGCAGCCACTCTGTAACCATGAGGGGAAAAGTGAAGATGGAAGCCAAGATGCTGAGGCTGGTGGAGCAGACAGATGGAACGATCCTGGGTCTTGGGGACACCGCTGAGCTGTTGCACTGACCCTGCGCCTCTTACTGCAAGGCATCTTGTTAAGTGAAGTAATCAGCGCATGTTGTTTTAAACTGCTTGTACGTGGATGTTGTGTTATGTGCACCCTACATCATCCTGAAGGAGGAAGGGGGATTGTAAGGCTGACCTGGGGTAAGGGGATCCTACAGTCTGCAGTGCAGTCATGATGAGGACACTCTTCCCATCTGGGGAGGACAGAAGGCACATCTGGAGCATGTGAGGGATGGAGACTTCCCAGGGGCAGGGAGCCCCACTCACAGAGTAGCTCCTAGGAGTGGTGTTTGGGGGAACTATACCAAGTCAAGAGGGCTGTGCATTTGGACCAGACTTCCCAGGTGATCAGATGGCCCCTGAGGAACACCAGTCAGCCCAGGAGGGCGTCCTGTTCTTAGGGGTATGGGCAAGTCACTGCATAGCCTCAGCCATATCCTCACACCATAGGGAGTTTTATATGGGAAGAGACTATTTCTCAGGATTAGAAAGGAATTAGGGAAACCAAGGTCACCTTCACACTGCCCTTCTTGGCAGATAGGGTTACCAGGTATAGGAGCTGCTAACCTAGAAGAGTCAACCCCAGTCCCGAGCCCTGACACCATCCACTGTTTCCCAGCTCTAGCGAACATCTCCTTAGCCTTCATTGGGAAGGAAGTGGAGGGAGCCATACTTCCAGAGGATTCTCCAGTGGGATGGCCGGGAAGAGGCTGACCATACCCCTAGCGCAACAGTCCAGCTGGCTGGCAAAACAGGCTCCGGAAGTTTCACTGTCGCTGTGGGTGGCACCTGCGGGTACAGTTGGCACCATCCCTCCATGGGGAGGTCTCCTTGGGCGGGGTCTCCTCTGAGCCTCCCCTTCCTGGTGCACATGGGGATGCCTTTGGTATAGTCTGTCCCTAAACTAACAGTGGTTCAGAATGGATGATATAAAAAACTAGAAATAGAAAAAGGAACAGAAGCCGCACTGACCAACAGAAGTACATTCTATATGGTCAGTGCCTTGAAAACATATCCTAGGTGGTGGGATTAAAGAGGCTGTGAATGTTTACTGCGGACGAGATGCTGTTTGGAGGCAGTGTGACAGATATTTTCACATATTTGCAGGTTGCCGTGCAGAAGAAAGGAGGGTGGTGGGCGTGACTGCCAGGGCTTTCCACGCACTGAATACCCTCTCCGCCTCAGGGCACAGCCCTGTCTTCCTTTTTTTTTTTTTTAAACCCAGGGGTAGTTGTAAACTTGCTCAGAATCCCAGCCAGACACAGGAACACCAGGCCTCTGTTACACTCAGTTGCTCCCCTGGAAGCAAACCTGTTTGATTGGCTTTGGGGAGCAAACCAGGGTGGTTGGGTGGATGCTGAGGGGATGTGAAGTTTAAGCTCAATGCAAAGTACAATGTTAACAAAGTCATTAAAGGTTAGGATGCGCTGCCTTTGGGCGTAGTTCCTTTTCCCTGGACACGTGGAGCAGAGGCTGGACAGCCACTTGGTGGGGATGTCGTAAAGGGATCCATCTGCAGGCAGCATGGAGTCGTAAAATGACCCTGAGCCATGAGGCGTTTTCCAGGCTGAGCAGGGCCACCGGAATCCTTCCGGCAGAGCTCCACGGCCAGTCTGTGCAGCACTAAAGTGACCTTTGGCAATAAAAGTGTGTCACATAACTCCAGCTAAACCTAGCATCCCTCCAAACATGAGGGAGCTGTGGCAATTTTTCACTCTAACAAAGTAGCCAAAATATTGGCAAAGGTAATGGATGAAGAACATCAACTGTCTCAGAATCCAGCCAGGAAGCGTGGATGCTCAGAGGAGAAAGTGGGCGTCTGTCAGATCCCAGAGGGTTTAACTGGAGCGAACACAGTGATGCCTACTCTGGGCCAGTTAGAACTGCGGGACTGTTCTTGCAGCCCCTGGTGGGAATATGTCACTAGCGGTGTCTCATCCTCTTTTAAGTGACACTGCTTCATTGCCAAGGGAGCAGCCTTAGGAGGACCAGCCGTTGCCCCTTCCCAGCCCTTCCCTAGCTGATGGGATCAGTGGTGGGCCTCTGAGCCAAGGCAGCCCAGGCTGTAGGCTGGCCAAAAAAGTGACCATCAAGAAGAGATGAGATGTCAGCGTCCATGTTGAGAATTTAGGGAACAGAAAGATTGGGCACTTAGAAGTTAAGTTCATGAGATTGAGGCCAGAGGAACAGCAAAGGCTGTGAGATAGATGGGAGAATAACCGTCAGGCTTTTCTCTGAGTCCAGGGAGCAGGCCACCGTCCTGAGGGGTAAGACTGTGCCAGGGGCTCACTCCATCCACTGGCCAGTGGGGCCTTGGGCCCTGAGTTCAGCAGGAGCAGAGTTGCCCCTGAACCTCAGGACGTCTCAGCCTGTGAACCTCAGGACATTTCAGCCTGTCTTCTCATCTGATGACACTGGATGTCCTGTCCCTGGAAGAACTCCGCTTATGAAGTAAGTGATTTTCTGATGCTGGAAATACCACTTGTCATGGCAATTATGAAACACAAAGAAAGACAATGCAGGCTGTATATTTAGATAGAAAAATGTACATTTATATAAATGTAAGGATATCTGCATCTAAATAACACAATAAAGTTCCTTTGCTCATGTGCTCAAATAGCAAGCTTGAGTTATCTGGGACTCCTCTTAGGCAGAACACCTTATTCCTTCAGAATGAGGAGTTTCTGTAATAATGACACATACCATTACATTGAAGTTGGAACACTTGTGACTCAATGGACTGATGCAAATTGAACATGAGCAGAAAGATCATATAACTTTTATAGGTGAGGGAAATTAGATGTCTTCTTTTTCTAATTTAATATTATGGTGTGAACATTACCCAGGAAGGATTGATAAAACAATAGTTCATTGATCACTAGGTTTAATTCGAAGCTGGAAGGGAGGAATTGAGTTCGTTTCTTCTCTGTAATATTGTGGGATGAAAAACTGGGCTGCACAATTATTTTTTAAAAGAATCCAAATGTCGGAATAATTTCACAAAACGCATGTGTATCCCACACTGGGTGGTGCATGAAAGTGGCATGGTCCGATAGGGTTTGCTGTCACATGGCTTTGTAGTGTTTCTCGTGTGGACTGTGAGAGTTAAGGGAGAGACAGGGTGATGTGACGCATTAGACTAAATCCAGGTAAAGCACAGCTAGGAGTTAGCAGGATTGTGAGGCTGGTAAAGCTTCCAGCTTGCAAGCGATCTTCCCCTTCTACTTCCCTACGCCTCATCCGAGCCACTTACCCTTTGTGATTTTATCACCTGACTTTTTTTTTTTTTTTTTAACATGCCCCGCTGATCTTTAAGTGTTAGATTACATATTGCTATTTTCTTTATTTTTTAATTTTTATTTTCTGTGGGACAGAGTCTCACTCTGTTGCCCAGGCTGGAGTGCAGAGGCATGATGTCGGCTCACGCTAACCTCCACCTCCCAGGTTCAAGCAATTCTCGTGCCTCAGCCTCCTGAGTAGCTGGGATTACAGGCACCTGCCACCATGCCTGGCTAATTTTTTTTTTTTTTTGTATTTTTAGAAGAGACGGGGTTTCACGATGTTGGGCAGGCTGGTCTTGAACTCCTAACCTCAGTTGATCCACCTACTTTGTTCTCCCAAAGTTCTGGGATTACAGGCGTGAGCTACTCTGCCTGGCCCTGTAGTTACCTCTGCAAAGGCCTTGTCTTCAAATACAGTCATGTTCTGAGGTACTGGGAGTTAAGACTTGAGCATATGGATTCTGGAGGGGAACACAGTTCGGTCCATAACCACGCCTTCCCAGGTTAATTACAGCATCACTTAATTACTAAGTCAGTGCATGCAGCCTAGACGGGTGCTGGCTGAGATTAGAGAAGCGTGTACTAGCTGTACGGAGCAGCTGTGAGGACGACTGTCCAGTGACCTGCACCGGTTCACGTGGGATTCCCAAGATGCAGCCTTCTCTGCTATCACATGCGCTCTGCCCGGCACAGGTTAAACATAACCAGCTGTACAGAAAAGGCCGTGTTACTGGGACCCCCCTCAAGACGTGTGCAACTTCCAAACCTGAGCATGGACAGGAGCAGTCCTGGCGTATAGGGAGGTAACCCGGGCAGTCCAGGCAGGCAGCTCAGTGGAGCTGAAACTGTTTGACGGGAGATGCTACCACTACTAATAAACGGCGTGGGGATGCTGCTTTGGGGATGGCAGGCACATGCGCGCTGAAGGATTTACACCTTGTTGCAAGCCCAGGACTGACAAGGTGGGGGCTGGCCAGGTGGGGTGCCCCTCTCTGGGGCCGTGCAGGCACTCCTTTTCCATTTTCTTAAGATACCACTGAAAGAGCTAAATGTGGAGAGCCATTTCCTTTCCTGCTGAAGGTTCTAATTCTACTCTCGTAATTCAAAGCTAAGCTCTCCTTGTCTAGGAAAAATTGCCTGTGAACCAACACAACTTTCAGGTTACTCTGACGTAATTCCTGTGCGTGCCAGTGGTGAGAGAGTTAATTGGTGTTAGAGTGACAGGTGTAGCATAGCAGACCTTGTTGAGTCAAAAACAAGGGCAGAACAGTGCAAGAGTTGCTTCCATTTACGTGAAAAAGAATGTTCACGTGTTAATGCATATGTGTATGTGTGCGAGCATAGGCATGCACTTGCATATTGTGTTAGAAATAGTCTATGTAGGCTGGACGTGGTGGCTCATCCCTGTAATTCTAGCACGTTGGGAGGCCAAGGCATGTGGATCACCTGAGGTCAGGAGTTCGAGACCAGCCTGGCCAACATGGCGAAACCCGTCTCTACTAAAAATATAAAAATTAGCCAGATGTGGTGGCGGGCACCTATAGTCCCAGCTATTCAGGAGGCTGAGGCAGGAGAATTGCTTGAATCTGGGTGGGGTGGGGGGCGGTGGTGGAGGTTGCAGTGCAGTGAGCTGAGCTGAGGTCACTCCACTTCACTCCAGCCTGGGTGAAAGAGGAAAAACTCCATCTCAAAAAAACAAACAAAAATAAAGAAAGAAATCTATAAATACAAGAAATTGGTCATCACTTGTGCCTGTGGGGAAGGTGGGTGGGGGTTGGGACCCAAGAGGAAGACTTCTTCATTATATATTTTAAAATAATTTTTGCATTTTTTTTTTTTTTTTTTTACTTTTTTAAATTGCATTTTAGGTTTTGGGGTACATTTGAAGAACATGCAAGATAGTTACATAAGTACACGCATGGAAGTTTTGCATTTTTAAACTGTGTTTATGACTTTTCAATAAAAAGTTAATTTTCGAAGGCTTGCACATGTAAGTGGAAGATTAGCTTTGATTCATATATGAGATGCAACATTTTAAAGCATGTATGGAAAAGAGAAATACTCAGCGACAATGTGGGACTGAAATGGACTGAACTGTTGTGACTGTGTACAGTGGTAAATAATGCTCTGGAAATCAGAGCCGGGGTACTTCAGGGCAAATCCATTAGTATTCAGAACAATTCTCTCCTGAAGACGGAGAGGTGAATTTCAGGTGACTTGCATTGGGTAAATATTGTTAGTTCATGATTTGATATTTTTTTTAATCTTAAAGTCTTTCCTGTTTTTTTTTTTTTCTGTTATGTTTTTATAAAAATTAAGAAAAAGACAGAAACGAGATTTAGGCCAGCAGCTTAAAGAACCAAAAAAGTTAGCCAGGAAAGGCCATTGGCCTCAGCGTGGAGCAGCAAGGGAGCAGTCTTGCGCGGAACCCCCTTCTCGGTTGGTCCTTCTCATCCCTGGCCGTGGTGGGTGATGTCTAGTCTCCAGTGGCCCTCCCTCTGCCCTTGGCCCCCATTGTCCCCTCTTGCCTTCTCTGAAAGGCTAATGCTACCTTCTAGAACTGATTATGCCCCACACCAGATTTTGACAGCAGGATAAAAGCCAAGACATGTTCCGTTTTGCTTTTTGTATTGTCTAAAAGAGGACATTTTGGGCGAAGAGCAAATGACATACACAAACAGCACCAAGTTAAAACACAAACAGCTAACCCTAAATGACCATCAGCCCTCATGTAAAATATTTATTTTGTGGTTTTGGAGCCCCTGCAGAAATGTGTCCAGAAACTGGCAATTTGCTCACAATTCTTAAGGCAGCCTGTTTTACCTTGAGGCGCACCTGTCAGAAGTGTCTTCCTCTTTTCTCTTTTCTTATATATTTTTTTAATTTTTTTTGAGACAGGGTCTTGCTCTGCCACCCAGGCTGGACTGCAGTGATGCAGTCACTGCAGCCTTGACCTCCTGGGCTCAAGAGATCGTCCTGCCTCAGCTTCCTCAGTAGCTGAGACTACAGGAATGCACCACCACACCTGGCTAATTTAAAAAAATTGTTTTTGTAGAGATGGGGTCTCACTATGTTTCCTCAGCTGGCCTTGAACTCCTGGGCTCATGTGATCCTTCCACCTCTGCCTCCCAAAGTGCTGGGATTTCAGGGACCACACCTAGCTTGGAACTGTCTTCCTATATCTGGCTAAAACCTGGCTCTCTAGCCTTTGCCGCCCACTTTCCCTTCTTTCACCTTCTGGGGACCATGCTGATCAATTCTAATGCTTTCACTATGGGCTAGAACTTGGAAAACTGGAAGGTCTCTTATGTCCCCAGTGAATCTTCGTTCTTATAGTTCTTTATATAACCCAGTGGTTCCCAAGGCTGATAACTCTTCTTATCAGAAGCTAGGTTGTAAATCGTCTTTCTGGAGTGTGACTCCTGGAGCCAGACACAGCCCCTGGTGTGGCCCACCCAGGGCAGAGGAGAACGGACCACCCCTTTCCTTGCTCTTGAATGAGACTGAGACATCACACTGTCAGCTTCTGTGGAATTTTTGCCTATGCTTCTGATAAGACACATATGCCACATAATATATCTTATATAAACCACATAAGTGGAGTTATTTTTGACCCAAGTGGGTTTTATGTTTTTGAATCAAGTGAGGAACCGGAAGTATATTCCTTTTTACATTTCATCATGTTTGATTTGCCCCATTGCTATGGGTTATTTAGGGCTTTTTGGATGCAGATTTAATCAATCATTTGATTATCCCTGTGTATTTTATGCCACATGCAACCTTAATAACCGTGCGATCAGTGTTCTTGTCTTTGTTGTTTGAGAGGAACAGACACATACCTTGAGACAGGCGTGTGATCAGACCCCTGAGACTTCCCTAGCAGACAAATTGCATCTGTTTTGTGCTGTTGGTAAGCACTCTTAGGAGATCGTTCATTTATATATTTATTTTTTTTGAGGCAGCTCTCCCTCTGTTGCCCAGGCTGGAGTGTGGTGGCATGATCATGGCTCACTGCAGCCTCTACCTCCTGGGCTCAACTGATCCTCTCACCTCAGCCTCCTGAGCAGGAGGGACTATAGGCACATGCCACCACACCCGGCTAAGTTTTGTGTGTGTATATATATATATATATATATATATATGTTGTATATATTTTTTTGTAGAGACAGGGTTTTTCCATGTTGCCCAAGGGTGGTCTCAAACTCCTGGGCTCAAGTCATCTACTTGCCTCAGGCACCTAAAATTCTGGGATTACAGGCGTGAGCCACCACACCTGGCTGATTATTTAGTTAATAATCTACTCAATAATGCACTCTTCCAGCTTCTGTTTCTCTGTCTTGACTATAAGGATCTTCTTTTTTTTTTTTTCCCATTTATTTATTTTATTGCATTTTAGGTTTTGGGGTACATGTGAAGAACATGCAAAATTGTTGCATAGGAACACACGTGGCAGCGTGATTTGCTGTCTTCCTCCCCATCACCTACATCTGGCATTTCTCCCCTTGCTATCTCTCCCCAGCTTCCCACCCCCCACCGTCCCTCCCCTATTTCCCCCCAGCTGACCCCAGTGTGTAGTGCTCCCCTCCCTGTGTCCATGTGTTCTCATTGTTCAACACCCGCCTATGAGTGAGAACATGCGGTGTTTGATCTTCTGCTCTTCTGGATCTTCTTAAGGGCCAATTAGTCCAAATTGAAATTTTTAATAAAAAATCTTCTCAGCCGGGCGCTGTGGCTCACGCTTGTAATCCTAGCACTTTAGGAGGCTGAGGTGGGTGGATCACAAGGTCAAGAGATCGACACCATCCTGGCCAACATGGTGAAACCCCATCTCTACTGAAAAATACAAAAATTAGCTGGGCGTGGTGGCACATGCTTGTAGTCCTAGCTACTTGGGAGGCTGAGGCAGGAGAATTGCTTGAACCTGAGAGGCGGAGGTTGCAGTAAGCTGAGATGTGCCACTGCCCTCCAGCCTGGCACCTGGTGACACAGCCAGATTCTGTCTCAAAATAAAATAAAATAAAATAAAAAAATAAAAAATTTTCTCTTAGCATAATGACTAATTGAGAGACCATTTCACTCCGCTAACATTTTTCATTTATGCTATGTTAGAACATGTCTTTTGGGGAGGGTATGTTCCAAAAATAGAATTATTTATTTCACATTGATCATGTTTCTGATTTTATTGACAATTTATGAATTCTTTTCTACTGATTGTTTTTTTCCTGTTCACTGGTTGGCTGGACTGACTTCTTTTGTCCTCCCTCCACCGCTAAGTTGGTGTGGATTTGGCTGTCCTGTCTGTCTTGCATCTTGGGCCCTGTGGGTCCTGGCATAGGATCGTAGGCCTTTTCCTTCCATATTTACATTTTCCACAATACATTTATTTTTTTGAGACAAGGTCTTGCTGTGTCCCCCAAGCTGGAATGCAGTGGTGTGATCTTGGCTCACTGCAACCTCTGCTTCCCGGGTTCAAGTGATCCTTCTGCCTCAGCCCCGCTAGTAGCTGGGACTGCAGGTGCACACCACTATACCTAAATTTTTGTATTTTTAGTAGAGATGGGGTTTTACCTTGTTGGGTTGGTCTCGAACTCATGATTTTAGGTTATCTGCCGCCTCGGCCTCCCAAAGTGCTGGGATTACAGGTGTGAGCCACGGAGCCTGGCCCCCAGTACAATTTTTTATTGCAAAATGCATGCCCTAATGGAAGCTCCTGTCGTGTGTCTTGTTCACATTTAACTAGGAGTCATTTTTTTTTTTTTTAGTGTTTCATTTTGTAGTCTATCTGCTGATGTGGCATCACTTTTGTTTCTAGTAAATGAAAGGAAAACATTTCCACCCACTTAGGCAAGAAGAAGAAAATCTTGAGAGCTCAGTGGTTCTCTGAGGTGAGGTAAGCATGTGACAGATTTACATTTTATTCTGCTTCACAGTTTGGCTCACATGTAGCTGTTTTGTGTCTTCAGTTGTTTGGCGATTATTTCTTCAGGTTGGTTTTACTCAGTGCCATTTAAGACAGAAGTTTTATCCTGTATAAGGAGAGTTTCCATTAAAACAGATGGTTCTAATTTTTTTTTTTTCAGGCATAAAGAATTACTTTGCTACAGAACACAGTGGATTATGTTTAGACTGATATGAACAAACAAATATTTCAAATTATCCATGCAACTATGGGTCAGATCGTGCAAACTGCTAGCAAACATGAAAATAATTCAGATTGATTATGATGAATTCTTTCTCAGAAGCAAATGAACTATTGCTGGAATTAAAACAAGAAAGAAGATTTTACAGCTCAATTTGTGTGTGAAGGGAGATGATGAAGGACAGTGATTTGCCATTTATGGGCAATTTTTCAAAGTTTCAAAGTAGGCTTGATAGTATTTTCTTTTTCTTTCACTTTTTAATCCTGTGTTCAGGAAAACCAATATTCTGTCCTGAGAAAATAGAAACACCTTCTAAGTGTAGGTTGTTAATGATAACTTATGTAAGTGCTATGCAGAAATGTTTTAGTCCAGTGTTTTCAGGTGTTAATGGAAGAATATGAAAGTCATACACTTGAGGTATAATTTACATAGAGACAAATTCACCCCTTTTGCTTTACAGTGCTGCGAGTTCCAGCAATTCATACAGTCACATGACTATCACCACAGTCAAGGGCAGAAAAATTCCATTATCCACAAAGTTTCACTGTGTCCCTGAAATCACCTCCTCCCTAACTCCTGCACCCTGATAACCACTGTTCTGTTTTCTGTTCCTATAGTTTAGGCTTTTCTGTTTCTTTTTCTTTTTTTTTTAGGTGGAGTCTCACTCTGTTGCCCAGGCTGGAGGGCAATGAAGTTAGCCTTTTCTATAATACCATATAAGTGGAATCGCACAGAGTGTAATTGCCTTTGGATCCAGCTTCTTTCCCTTAGTATAATGCATTTGAATTTCATCCATGTTGTTGCATGTTTATTACTTTTCATCAATGAGTAGCAGTCCATTGTATGGCTGTACCTGTGTGTTGATCCATTCACCGGTAGGGAAACATTTGGATTTTCCCCAGTTTGGATGATTATGGATAAGGTCACTGTAAACATTTGCATACAGGTTTTCTGTCGTGAACATGAGTTTTTGTTGAGTTGGTTAAGTAAGTGGGGGTAGGATTGCTGGGGTGTATGTTAATGTATGAGAAGCTGCTTGAGTGCGCTGTGGCCTTTGGCATTCTCTCCCGCAGTGTGTGACAGTCCAGTTGCTCTGCATTCTCACTAGCACTTGGTTTTCTTAGTTTGCTGCCTTCTTTCCTAATGTACTGCTTTCTTATTAGGGTTTCGTTTTGTGTCTTCCTGATGGCATACTATGTGGAACATCTTTTCATATGCTTGCTTGCTACCTGTATTAGTCTGTGCTCTCACTGCTATGAAGAAATACCCAAGACTGGGTAATTTATAAAGTAAAGAGGTTTAATTGACTCACAGTTTTGCATTGCTGGGGCAGCCTCAGGAAACTTGCAGCCACGCAAGAAGGCAAAGGAGAAGCAGGTACCTTCTTCACAGGGCCGGAGAGAGGAGGAGTACAAGCAGGGGAAATACCAGATGCTGATAAGACTATCCGATCTGGTAAGACTCACTTATGATCACAAGAACAACACAGAGGAAACTGCCTTCGTGATCCAGCTGCCTCCACCTGGTCCCACCCTTGACGTGTGGGGATCATGGGGATTACAGTTGAAGATGAGATTTTGGTTGAAGACACAGCCAAACCATATCATTCCACCCCAGGCTGCATAGAGCAGGGGCCCCTGGGCCTGGCACACCACGCTGCCTGAGTGTGCCGCTCCATTCGGCATTCTCACCCGCAGTGTACGACAGAGCTCCAGTTGCTCTGCTTCCTCGTCAACACTTGCTTTTCTTAGTTTTCTCCTTTCTGTTCTGATGTAGTGGTTTCTTATTGGATCTCATTTTGCATTTCCTAATGATGTACTCCACAGAGCCTCTTTTCATTTGCTTGCTTGCTACCTATGTATCTTCCTTGGTGAAGTGTCTGTTCAAATCTTTTGCCTATTTTAAAAATTGGGTTGTTAGTTTACTTGCTATTGACTTTTGATGCTTCCTTATATATTTAGGATACAAATCCTTTATTAGACATGTTTTTTTTTTTTTTGGAGGTGTCACCCAGGCTGGAGTGCAGTGGCCGGATCTTGGCTCATTGCAACCTCCTCTCCCCCGCCAGGTTCAAGTGATTCTCTCGCCTCAGCCTCCTGAGTAACTGGGTCTACATGTGTGTGCCACCATGCTCAGATAATTTTTGTATTTTTTTTAGTAGAGACAGGGTTTCACCATGTTGGCCAGGCTGGTCTCAAACGCCTGACTTCAGGTGATCTGCTCACCTCAGCTTCCCAAAGTGCTGGGATTACAGGTGTGAGTCACCACACCTGGCCCAGACATGTGTTTTGCCAATATTTTTTCTAGTTTGTGGTCCCTTCTTTCCTTCCTTCCTTCCCTCCCTCCCTCCCTCCTTTTCTTTTTCCTTCCCTCTCTCCTTCCCTCCCTCACTCCCTCCCTTCCTCCCTTCCTTCTCCCTTCCCTTCTCCTTCCTTTCCCCTTCTCTTTCTCTTCTTTCTCTTTTTAAAATAGAGACTGGAGTCATGCTTTGTTGCCCAGGTTGGTCTTCTTGAACTCCTAGCTTCAAGCAACCTTCCTGCTTTGGCCTTCCAAAGTGTTGAGATTATAGACTTGAGCCGCCATGCCTAGACTGTTTTCTTTTTTTTCCATTCACTTAATAGGGTCTTTTGCAAAGCAGATGTCTTTAATTTTGATGAAGTCTAATTTAATCAAACTTTTCTTTTATGAATTGTGTTTTGGTGTCATATCTAAGAAATCTTTGCTACAGTCACAAAGATTTTCTTCTTTGTGTAATTTTAGAAGTTTCATAGTTTTAGGTTTTACAGATTAGGTCTATGATCCATTTTGGGTTAATTTTTGTTTATGGGGTATGGTATGGATTAAGGTTTATTTCTTTGCATATGGCTACCCAATTGGTGCAGTACTTTTTGTTCAAAAGACTGTTCTTTCTCCATTGAATTGCCATTGCATCTGTGTTGAAAATTAATTGACAAAAGTAATTGTGAGTCTACTTCTGAACTGTGTATTTTGTACCATTGGTTTACGTGTCCATCCTTTATTCAATACTATATAGCCTTAAGTATTGCAGCTTTATAGTACATCTTGAAATTGCATGGTGAGTCTACAACTTTGTTCCTTTTAAAAATTGTTTTGGATGTTGAAATTGCTTTGTCTTTTCATTGGCATTTCTTGTCAATTTCTACAAAAAGTCCCTGGGACTTTGAAAGGGTTTACATGAAATCTATTAAATTGGGAGAATTAATATCGGGCCAATATTGAGTCTTCTAATCTTTGAACATGGCCTATCTCATGTTCATAGTTTAAAGACCTAAAGAAATATTTTTTAAGGTCTTTAAATTTTCTCATTAGTGTTTTGTAGTTTTCAGTATATAAATCTTGCATATTTGTTTTGGTATTAAGCATTTTATGTTTTGGGTACTATTGTAAATGGTATTTAAAAACTTCAATTTATAATTACAGTTGTTTTATCCCTTGTATGTAGAATTACAACTGATTTTTATATATTTATATAGTTTTATATATTGACCGTGACTTTGCTAAGCTTACTAGTTGTTCCTTTGTGGATTGTTTATGATTTTTGTTTTTCTAAGACAGGGTCTCACTCTGTCACCCAGGCTGGAGTACAGTGGTGTGATCTCTGCTCACTGGAACCTCTGTACCTGGGTTCAAGTGATTCTCCCACCTCAGCCTCCCTAGTAGCTGGGACTACAGGCATGTGCCACCACAACCAGCTAATTTTTGTATTTTTTGGTAGACACAGGGTTTGTCATGTTGGCCAAGCTGTGTTTGTGATTTTTAATATACACAATCTTGTTTACAAATTGAGATAGTTTTATTTCTTCCTCTATAATCCATATTCCTTCTTTTTTTTGTGTGCCTTATTTTAGTGGTGAAGATCTTTACTTTGATGTTGTGTAACAGTGGGGATAGAAGACATCCTTGTTTTTTAATCCTGTATTAGGAAGAAAGTATTCAATATTTCACCATGAAGCTTTATGTTAGCTTTAGCTGTAGCTTTTTTGAGGATAATGTTTATCATTTTGAGGAAGTTCTATTATAGGCCTAGTTTGCTGAGATTTTACAAATAATGAATTTGTAATAATTAATCAGTTGATTAAAAGCATTCATCAAAATGCTTTTTTTTTGTTTTTGTCAAGATGATTGCGTGTTTTCTTTTTTAGTCTGCTGATGTGATGAATTACATTAATTGGCTTTTGAATGTTTAGCCTTGTATTGCAAAGACAAACCGCACTTGGTTATAATGCATAATTTTTCTTATGATTACTTGATTCCATTTGCTAAGATTTTGGTGAAAATTTTGTATCCTATATTCACAAAGAATAGTGATCTTTAGATTTCTTTTCTTGCAAAGGTCTTTCTCTGGTTTTGGTATCAGGGCAATGCTGGCCATTTGAGTTCAGGAATGTTTCCTTATTTTCTCTTTTCTGATAGAGTTTATGTAGAATTAGACACACAAATGCTATTATTCCTTCTTTAAGCAGTGGCAAAAATTTATTAGTAAAGTCATTTGTACCTGGAAATTTTAATGAGACTATTCAATAAAGGCAGGGAAACAACCAAGAATATAACAATGAGATAAAGACAGGAGTAAAAGGGTCAGATATAAAGTGAACTGGAAGAGAGGCAAAGCAGATCTAACATATGTAAAATTGAAGAAGAGAAAGAGGGAGGGAAGGAGAAGAAGACAAAGAAGATGAAGACGATAATGAGAAAAGAAGAGGAGGTGGAAGCAAAGGAGGAGAAAGAGAAGATTTACTACCATCCGTGGATGAGAACTAATGTTAAAACTATGTTTCGAGAAAGAAGAAGAAAATGAAAGTATATTTGAAGAAGAAGAAAAATAAAACAATGAAACAGATCTAATACTTAAAACTATATTTCAAGAAAACGTTCTAGAAATAAGAGAGAGCCTTAATCTAAATATTGAAATGGCCCATGACATGCCTGGAACAATGGAATGGAATAATCAACACCAGGATCTAATAGTGCAGTAAAATTTTTAGGTTTTAAACACAAAGAAAAAGTTCCCCGGGGCCTCCTTGTAAAAAGACAATATTACTTAGAGGGGTAGGAAATTAGGCTGGCATTAGCTTTTTCAAGAGCAATGTACAAAGCAAAGTAACAGTGAAGCAGGATTTTTAAGAAAAGGAAAGAAAGTGCAAGCCAAGAATTTTACATTCAGTTAAGCTGTTTATTAAGAATCAAAGCTGTATAAAAACAGTTCTAAATGTACAGGAATTCAGGAAATACTGTACTCAGGAAACTTTTCTGAGGTATCTACCAGAAGAGGAGCTTTATCAAACTAACAAACAGCTAGGGACATTTTGGCAAAAGGACTAATGATGGCAATTTAATATATTTTATTGTAGAACTAAGACTAAAACTGTAGTGAAAATGTGAGTAGAAAAAATATGCAAAAGTCATATGTTCTGACAAAGTTGAAAAAGTGTTACTAAGATATAGGAAAAAAGAGAAAAGAGAGAAAGCTGTAAAAGACCATTGCTTGTCATATAGCTAATATGTGGCGAAGGATTCCAGTGAAGACTGAAAAGCAAGATGGTAAAATGTCAAGAAGAAAGGTGAGTAAAGACACTACAAATATATAAAGGCAACTACTAGAACAAATATGTATCTTTTCTCAATACCATAAGAAATTTAAAAAGTGCAAAAATAGCGTCATCTTTGAATTAGGTTTTTAATTTGCCTATATTCATGTGAAATTTCCCATTTGCAGAAAAAGCTCTCCGACTTTATGCTAGATGGTGGGTTGGGGAGAAGACAGGTAGGTATGTACTAGCTCTAAGTATTTTGTTTTCTATCTCCTTTGTTTTTACAAATATCGTCCTGCTGACAACTTAAAATCTTTATTAACAACGTTCTTAAACTTTGTAGGAACTGCATATTTTTCATTGCTATAGTTTCAAAGAGGACATTTTCAGTGTTTTTATCCCATTTGTGTCAGTAACATCTAAATGTCATTCCAGTTCAGAGCTACTTGTATGACTTTTAATACTGTTATATTCACATTCAACCTGTAAAATCTTTGACCTAGAGCAGAAATTGTTAGTCCCTAAATGACAAGTGCCAAATGCTTAGTTTGTTATGCTTGTTTTCTTTCTCATTTGGCCTAGCTTTAAAAATGTTTGTAGTGTCAGAGGACATTGTGCTAAGCATTTCATTTCTCATTGTCTATTTGAAATATGAAATGGAGATATTATTAATAATATCTGTTCCCTCGCTCCTTTTACATGGATTAGTGAAGGAATTCCGAAAGGCAGGCTTCTTATAAGAAAGGTATAATAACCATTATAGTTATAGTGTATTTTAATTAAGTAATGTATTATGATAATGATAGATTTGATATTATAATTCAAATCCAGCATGTTCACTGCCCTCTAAAATTTGTCACATATCCAGAGTATCACTGCCAGAATGATGTTAAACATAATGGAAATTTTATCCTCCAGTGTTTGAAACCTCCAGGAGCCTCTTTAGTCTTTTTCACTGCCATTTGGGGAAGAATAACAGATTGGTCTTCAGATTTGTAGATCAATTTGTACACCCGAGGTTACGAGGCAATTAAGCTGTATTTTTATGATTATCTTTTGAGATTGATCTTCATTTTAATGAACATTAGATTACAGTTATTTCTTTGACCTGATTGTAATTGTTTTTCCAAAATTGAGCACATACATACACACACAGTATGTGTAAATGGTAAAATTTGTAAAATTTTCAATGAGTCAATGAACTGATGCAAGGTGCAGAAACTGAATAAAATACCTCCATCTCTGAAAATACTGTCATAACTGTGGCTGATGCATTATTTAAACATCACTGATAAAATATCAGAAAAGGGAGCCAGTGGGGCAAAAATTAATAAATAAATGCCTGCTCTGGAGGCTGAGGCACAAGGATCACTTGAGGCCAGGAGTTCAAGATCAGTCTGGGCAGCATAATGAGATCCTATTTCTTAAAAAATCTAACTGGGTGTGGTGGTGTCCACCTGTGAAGTCCCAGCTAATTAAGAGGCTCAGGTGGGAGGATTGCTTGAGCTCAGAAGTTTGAGGTTGCAGTGACCCATGATAACACCACTGTACTCCAGCCTGGGTGACAGAGTGAGACCTTGTCTCTAAATAATAATATAATAATAATAATAATAATAATAATAATAGTAATAATACTAAAAGAATACTTGTGATTTACCGATTAATGAAAAAATAATTGCAGTGTATTGTAATATAATTATCCTAACAAAAGAGGAAGATGGAGTGATATTTGGTGTCATTTCATTAGCCATTACCCTATAGAAACGTAGCTTTGATGTGATACATTTTTATGTTAACACTGTATGATATAGAAAAATGATGATAAAAATTATCTCCCTAAGGAAAATAGGTGTGACTTTAGTCAAAGTATGATTTTTAGAATTTTCATTTTCATCTTTGCTTAACTGCTATAACCTTCTGTACCCTTTTTTGGACATAACCAGATTTTCACAATATTAAGTCTTATGCCTCATAAAAATTGAATGTTTTTCCATTTATTTAGGTCTTCAATTTCTTTCAACAATGTTTTGTAGTCTTCCACATACAAATCTTCTACTTCTTTCATTAAGTTTATTCCTATATCTATACTATTGTAAATGACTTTCTTTCTTACTTTCTAGACTGTTCATTGCTGGTGTATAGAAATACAATTTACATATTGATCTTGCATTCTGTAAACTTTCTTTTTTTTTTCTTTTCAAGACAGGGTCTTGCTCTGTCACCCTAGCTTGAGTGTAGTGGCATGGTCATAGCTCACTAAAGCCTTGACCTCCTGGCTGAAGCAATTCTGCGTCAGCATTCTGAGTAGCTGGGATCATAGGTATGTGCCACCATGCGTGACTAATTTTTATTTTTTGTAGACACAGGATTTCACCGTGTTGCTCAGGCTGATCTCAAACTCCTGGGCTCAGGTGATCCTCCCACCTCGGCCTCTCAAAGATCTGGGATTATAGGCATAGGCCACCATGCCCTGCTCTGTAACGTTTCTAAACTCATCTATTAGATCTAATAGTTTATTTGTGGATCTCTTAGGATTTCCTGTACATAAGATGATATCATCTAATCTGGAGTCTTTTTTTTCTTTTTCTTGTCTAATTGCCTTGGCTAGAACTTTCTATACAATGTTGAATAGAGGTGGTGAGTGGATGAGGAAGTTATCCTCTATTCCTGGCTTATGGGATATTATTATTGCAAAAGGGTGTTAGATTTTGTCAAATGTTTTTTTTTTATTTTTGTTAGAAGAACATCTGGTGTTTTTTTCTTCTATTAAGTAGTATGATGTATTATTAATATATTAATTGTTTTTTATATATCAAATCAACTCACAGTCCTAAGATAAAACCCACTTGGTTCTGGTAAATAATTTTTTTACATGTTGCCAGACTCAGTTTTCTTGTATTTTGTTGAAGATTTTTATGCCTAGACTCATAAAGGATATTGGTCTATAGTTTTCTTTTTTTTTTTTTTTTTTTTTTTTGAGACGGAGTTTCGCTCTTGTTACCCAGGCTGGAGTGCAATGGCGCGATCTCGGCTCACCGCAACCTCCGCCTCCTGGGTTCAGGCAATTCTCCTGCCTCAGCCTCCTGAGTAGCTGGGATTACAGGCACGCACCACCATGCCCAGCTAATTTTTTGTATTTTTAGTAGAGACGGGGTTTCACCATGTTGACCAGGATGGTCTCGATCTCTTGACCTCGTGATCCACCCGCCTCGGCCTCCCAAAGTGCTGGGATTACAGGCTTGAGCCACCGCGCCCGGCCGGTCTATAGTTTTCTTGTGACTTTTTTTTTTCTTTCTGTTTTTGGAATCAGAGTAATACCGGGCTTATGAGTTCAGAAGTGTTCCCTCTTCTCCAATTTTTTAAAGTTTATTTTAGATTTTGTGAAAGATTGATGTTAATTCTTTAAACATTTAGATTTTTTCCAGTGAAGCTATTTGGGTACCTGGTGCTTTTGAAGAGATAAAAGTGTGTGTTTAGTTTTATATGCATCAAGAACCAACATATTAATAGTTTGTGTCTTAGTTTGGTTATCACCTTAATAGTTTGCTTATTTAAATATCTTTAGAAATTAATTCAGCTTCCCAAATAAATTGTTAAAACATCAAATCCATCAATAATTGACTAATTGCAAAATTTGCAGCTTTGTCCAACCAAGGAGTTATGTTTGAAGAGCTCAGTGCTCTTTTAACTGATTAAACCCATTAACTGAAAAAAACCATTCATTCAGTAGACATTTACTGCACATCCATTATGTGTCAGATTTAGAAGTGAAATTGTGACATGAGGGTAATCTAATTTGTTGTTGCTGGAGAGACTGTAGCAGCAATGGATGTATTCAGTTATATATACCTGTAAAAGTAGAAGTTTCTTATCACTTGAAATAATCCTTCATTTGATAATGAAAATTATAAATTATACTTTAAGTTCTGGGATACATATGCAAAACATACAGGTTTGCTACATAGGTATACATGTGTCATGATGGTTTGCCACATCCATCAACCTGTCATCTAATTTAGGTATTTTTCCTAATGCTATCCCTCCCCTAGCCACCCACCCCACAACTGACCCCAGTGTGTGATGTTTCCCTCCCTGTGTCCATGTGTTCTCACTCTTTCACTCCTACTTATGAGTGAGAACATGTGGTGTTTGGTTTTCTGTTCCTGTGTTAGTTTGCTGAGAATGATGGTTTCCAGCTTCATCCATGTCCCTGCAACTGACATGAACTCATCCTTTTTTATGACTGCATAGTATTCCATGGTGTATATGTGCTACATTTTCTTTATCCAGTCTATCATTGATGGGCGTTTGGGTTGGTTTCAAGTCTTTGCTATTGTGAACAGTGCCACAGTAAACATATATGTGCATATGTCTTTATAGTAGAATGATCTGTAATCCTTTGGGCATATACCCAGTAATGGGATTGCTGGGTCAAATGGTATTTCTGGTTCTCAATCCTTGAGAAATCACCACACTGTCTTCCATAATGGTTGAACTAATTTGCATTCCCATCAACAGGGTAAAAGCATTCCTATTTCTCCACATCCTCTCTAGCATCTGTTGTTTCCTGACTTTTTAATGATCACCATTTTAACAGGCGTGAGATGGTATCTCATTGTGGTTTTGATTTGCATTTCTCTAATGACCAGTGATGATGAGCTTTTTTCATATGCTTGTTGGCCCCATAAATGTCTTCTTTTGAGAAGTGTCTGTTCATATCCTTCACCCACTTTTTGGTGGTATTGTTTGTTTTTCTTATACATTTGTTTAAGTTCTTTGTAGATTCTCCCTTCCTGTAGGTTGCTTGTTGACTCTGATGATAGTTTCTTTTGTGGTGCAGAAGCTCTTTAGTTTAATTAGATCCCATTTGTCAATTTTGGCTTTTGTTGCCATTGCTTTTGGTGCTTCAGTCATGAAGTCTTTGTCCATGCCTATGTCCTGAATGATACTTCCTTGGTTTTCTTATAGAGTTTTTATGGTTTTAGATCTTATGTTTAAGTCTTTAGTCCATCTTGAGTTAATTTTCATATAAGATGTAAGGAAAGAGTCCAGTTTCAGTTTTCATGGACTAGCCAGTTTTCCCAGCACCATTTATGAAATAGGGAATCCTTTCCCCATTGCTTGCTTTTATCAGGTTTGTTGAAGATTGGATGGTTGTAGATGTGTGGCATTATTTCTGAGGCCTCTGTTGTATTCCATTTGTCTATATATCTGTTTTGGTACCAGTACCATGCTGTTTTGGTTATGGTAGGTTTGCAGTATAGTTTGTAGTCAGGTAGTGTGATGCCTCCAGCTTTGTTCTTTCTGCTTAGGATTGTCTTGGGTATACAGGCTCTTTTTTGGTTCCATATGAAATTTAAAGTAGTTTTTTTTTTTTCTAATTCTATGAAGAAAGTCAATGGTAGCTTGATGGGGATAGCATTGAATCTATAAATTACTTTGGGCAGTGTGGGCATTTTTATGATATTGATTCATCCTATCCATGAGCATGGAATAATTTTCCATTTGTTTTGTGTGCTCTCTTATTTCCTTGAGCAGTAATTTGTAGTTCCCTTGAAGAGGTCCTTCACATCCCTTATAAAGTTGTATTCCTAGGTATTTTATTCTCTTTGTAGCAATTGTGAATGGGAGTTCACTTTTGATTTGACTCTCTTTAAGTCTGTTATTGGTGTATAGGAGTGCTTGTGATTTTTGCACATTGATTTTGTATCTTGAGACTTTGCTGAAGTTGCTTATCAGCTTAAGGAGATTTTGGGCTGAGATGATGGGGTTTTCTGAATATACAATCATGTCATCTGCAGACAGAGACAACTTGATTTCTTCTCTTCCTTTTTGAATTCTCTTTATTTCTTTCTCTTGCCTGATTGCCCTGGCCAGAACTTCCAATACTATGTTGAATAGGAGTGATGAGAGAGGGCATCCTTGTCTTGTGCCAGTTTTCAAAGAGAATGCTTCCAGCTTTTGTCTATTCAGTATGACATTGGCTGTGGGTTTGTCATAAATGGCTTTTATTATTTTGAGGTATGTTCCATCAATACCTAGCTTATTGAGAGTTTTAGCATGAAGCGGTATTGAATTTTATTGAGGGTCTTTTCTGCATCTATTGTGATAATCATGTGGTTTTTGTCATTGGTTCTGTTTTTGTGGTAGATTACATTGATTGATTTCCATATGTTGAACTAGCCTTGCATCCCAGGGATGAAACCAACTTGATCATGCTGGATAAGCTTTTTGATTTGCTGCTGGATTTGGTTTGCCAGTATTTTATTGAGGATTTTTGCATTGATTTCATCAGGAATATTGGCCTGAAATTTTCTTTTTGTTGTTGTGTTTTTGCCAGGTTTTGGTATCAGGATGATGCTGGCCTCATAAAATGAGTTAGGGAGAAGTCTGTCTTTTTCTATTGTTTGGAATAGTTTCAGAAGGAATGGTACTGGCTCCTTTTTGTACCTCTTCCAAAATTTGTCTGTGAATCAGTCTGGTCTCAGGCTTTTTTCTGGTTGGTAGACTATTAATTACTGCCTCAATTTCAGAACTTGTTATTGGTCTGTTCAGGTATTTGACTTCTTCCTGGTTCAGTCTTGGGAGGGTGTATATGTCCAGGAATTGATCCATTTTTTCTAGGTTTTCTTGTTTATTTTTTTAGAGGTATTTATAGTATTCTCTGATGGTAGTTTGTATTTCTGTGGGATTAGTGATGATATCCCCTTTATCGTTTTTTATTGCATCTATTTGATTCTTCTCGCTCTTCTTTTTAGTTAATCAGGCTAGTGGTCTATCTATTTTGTTAATCTTTTCAAAAAACCAGCTCCTGGA
>NW_022436951.1:32132407-32163564 GCF_009761245.1 Sapajus apella
TCTGCTAGCTTTTGAATTAGTTTGTTCTTGCTTCTCTAGTTCTTTTAATTGTGATATTAGGGTGCCAATTTTAGATCTTTCCTGCTTTCTCCTGTGGGCATTTAGTGCTATAAATTTCCCTCTAAACACCAGAGATTCTGATACGTTGTGTCCTTGTTCTCATTGGTTTTAAAGAGCTTATTTGTTTCTGCCTTAATTTCATTATTTACCCAGTAGTCATTCAAGAGCAGGTTGTTCAGTTTTAATGTAGTTTTGCAGTTTTAAGTGAGTTTTTCTTTCCTTCTTTCTTTCTTTCTTTCCTTTTCTTTTCTTTTCTTTTCTTTTCTTTTCTTTTCTTTCTCCTTCCTTCCTTCCTTCCTTCCTTCCTTCCTTCCTTCCTTCCTTCCTTCCTTCCTTTCTTTCTTTCTTTCTTCTTTTTCTTTTTCTTTTTTTGAGATGGAATTTTGCTCTTGTTGTCCAGGCTGGAGTGCAATGGCACAGTCTTGGCCCACTGCAACCTCTGCCTCCTGGGTTCAAGCAATTCTCCTGTCTCAGCCTCCCGAGTAGCTGGGATTATAGGCATGCGTCACCACACCGGGCTAATTTTGTATTTTTAGTAGAGACAGGGTTTCTCCATGTTGGTTAGGCTGGTCTCGAACTCTGAACCTCAGGTGATCCTCCTGCCTTGGCCTCCTAAAGTCCTGGGATTCCAGGTGTAAGCCACTGTGCCTGGTCTTGAGTGAGTTTCTTTTTTTTTTTTTTTTTTTTTGAGACGGAGTTTCGCCCTTGTTACCCAGGCTGGAGTGCAATGGCGCGATCTCGGCTCACCGCAACCTCCGCCTCCCGGGTTCAGGCAATTCTCCTGCCCCAGCCTTCCGAGTAGCTGGGATTACAGGCACGCGCCACCATGCCCAGCTAATTTTTTGTATTTTTAGTAGAGACGGGGTTTCACCATGTTGACCAGGATGGTCTCGATCTCTTGACCTCGTGATCCACCCGCCTCGGCCTCACACAGTGCTGGGATTACAGGCTTGAGCCACCCCGCGCCCGGCCTTGAGTGAGTT
Organism: Sapajus apella; assembly: GCF_009761245.1. Taxonomy (NCBI): domain Eukaryota; kingdom Metazoa; phylum Chordata; class Mammalia; order Primates; family Cebidae; genus Sapajus; species Sapajus apella. Next base: position 32,133,451 of record NW_022436951.1, read on the forward strand.
TCTTAATTCCGAGTTCTGTCTTGCTGGCATTCCAGGTGCCACTGGGGTATGAAAAAAAACTCCTGCAGCTAGCTCGGTGTCTGCCCAGTTTTGTGCTTGAAACCCAGGGGCCTGGTGCTATAGGCACCCGAGGGAATCTCCTGGTCTGCAGGTTGTGAAGACCATGGGAAAAGCGTAGTATATGGGCTGGAATGCAGTGTTCCTCACAGCACAGTCCCTCATGGCTTCCCTTGGTTAGGGGAGGGATTTCCCTGCCCTTGTGCCTCTCGGGTGAGGTAATACCCCACTATGCTTTGGCTTACCCTCTATGGGCTGCATACCTTAGCTGGAAATGCAGAAATCCTTCTGCGTTGATCTTGCTGGGAGGTGCAGACTGGAGCTGTTCCTATTCGGCCATCTTCCCAGCTACTCCCATAATTATGATTTTAATTCCCCCAATTCTTAATGTCGTTTTCAGGCACTTAATTATTTATTCCTCTTTGAAATTTTACTACTGATTTCCACTTGATAGTCTCATTGTTTGACAATGTCTAAGATAAAAGGTGATTTAAAATTTTTGTTCTTTCAGACTATGTTATAGGTGACATTTTATTCTTTTAATATTAATTCACATCAATGAAATTATATTTAATAAAGGAGATTTGACCTCAGGACTTTAATTAGTAGATATTTATTTTTGAGAAAATTGCTACCACTGTGGATCAAGGAAGATAAACATGAAAATAAGATCCTAAGAAAATTGTTTGATTGATAATTTGATGATTTTAAAAATGTACCTTTTCATTGTCTGTTCTTTAAAAAAAGCCAGCTACAAAAGAGTTGTATTCTTAGTTGGGTAAGAATATGTACTTTCCTATATTTAAAAAAGTCAGCTTATATCAAAAAAATTTAATTTTAATAATCCCCACTTCAAATAATTCCAAAGTATTCCTCAGTCTAAAGTATATTCTTAGAGGTGGAAAGAACAGAAATTGTGCTACTGCAAAGCAAATGAAAGTTTCAGAGTGAAAAATCTGTAGCAAGATGAATCGTCAATCACTCTTCAAGGTCTAATTCTTCTTACTGAATTTTATTCTTTTGGCCCAATGACATATTCAGTGAAGGATCATGATTTTTTACAATTAATTCTATGACTATAAGTACAGAAAAAAGAGAGGTTATTAAAACTCCAGAGACTTCTGAGTTCTAGTAAAACCGTTAAGAAGGAACTAATGTGATAATAAAATGAAAGCAATTCAAAACGTATCAGCCTAATAAAGAATATTACCAACTATCTTACAGTAATAAAAATCCCTGAAAATGCAACATAGAGAAAAAAACTTGACCAGCTCAGATTAACAATCTGTTATAGTGAGGTTGGCCCTCATTAAATTAGCCATGATATCTTAAAGGGGATATTTAATTACAGAGTGATTTGTAACCAAGTTCAAGGAAGATTTCTAGGGGGAATCGTTAGCATTCAGGCATCAACACCAAACACACAAAGTCCGGCCAAACATTGCCTATCATTTGGTCCACACCTGTCTTTTCTGTGATCTAGTTAGAAGCAATCTTTCCTTGGCAAGGGAGTAAGTTACACGTACATTACATTGAAATAACACCATTCTGCCAAGAAGCACAAAGTATTTCATCTAGATGATGGGAGTTGAATTAAGAAATGCTTTGTGGCAGATGGCAAGATGTGCAGGTCTTTCACCCTCCATTTTTACAGCCCTGAAGGGAAGACAGGATTAGATGTTCAACACTGGGACTCTAATTCCTTACTACAGAAGAAAGGCCGGCTGTCACTTGACTGTCATTCTATCTTGTTGCTGCACAGGATTACAGAGCACACAAAGCTTATATTTCACAACCACCAGAAATCATAAGATGAACTATGAAGCAAAATGCAGGTAATCCAAATCCCAGAAATGCCAGGTGTGCTCCCCTGCTCAGCATACCTGCTCTCTTCCTAACACCCCTATGGGTTTCTCTTTAGCACCTTTCTAATCCTGCTTTTATTTCCTTCTCCCACATCTTCTTTCTAAGGCTCTCTTCCTCCCAGTCCCTACCCTTTAGCTATGTCTAGATGCCCAACAAAGTCTTAGAAATCTCAGTGTTTTGGACTCCCCTTTTCACAAAAGCCATGCTTATAAAAGGTGAGTGTTCCCATAATAATCTCCAACAATTATGAAGTTGGAACAGACTTGAAGAGAATTTGATCCAACTCTCATGTTCAATAAGAGGTAACTGAGAAAGTGGGGTGTCCCAGGTCACAAAAAGGTGGCTGAACTGGAATGGGAATGCTGGTGTCCTTGGCCCTTGCAAAATGCCTTCTAAGCTAATTCATGCTGGGCTGGTAACAGCCAAAGCCAGTGCATTGTCAGGTCTGTAAAACATTTGGCAGAGGCATATGAAGCCATAGGCTGAATAAATATGGTGCATCAACTCAACTACAACTATTACTGGAAAACAATTGAGTACTGGGCTGATGATTAAGTTATTGCCTCTTAGCCCCAACCTTGCTTTATTGTGTTTCAGCTTTGTGAGGCTGGGGCAGACACTCTGGAAAAAAACACTTTTGCTTTACCAGCTGCTCCCTTTTTTGGTTCTGCCAAGAGGGGGCGCTAGATAGTACTAGCAAGATGGAGGAAGAAGGAGGAAGGGAACTCTTTCTTCCTGTTTCCTGTTACTCACTGACCCCAGAGCCCAATGACAGTTCTTTACCTTGTTGTAAAGAAAAGATATTTCAGTAGCAGTGGTTGCTTTCACATTGCAGTTTTTCCCACATGCTCAGAACCAGCCTCGTTGATCCTCACAGAAACGTCTACACAAGTCATTCATGCCCCTTCCTCAGAGACATGTCCCAGTCCTCAGGGGCCCCTCCTTTCTGCTTCCAGGGTTTAATAATCCTCAGATCTTCCATTTGTTCCTCTTTGTTTTCTGCATTGCTACCTCTGAGAACTTCAGTGCCCTCTTTCTACATTTTTTTTTCTTTTGGTTGCAATACTTGGTTATCAACTTTTCCTATTAAGCTTTTGGTTAAAATAATGGGCATGGTTTCTGTTTCTTGACGTGACTCTGATTGATATATGTACTAAAGTCCGTATTTACTATCATATTAAAGTAGTCACAAATATCTACAGAGCAGAACACCAAGTTTATTTATACTTAAAAGATAAAACAGGAACTTCTTCAAAGGAATTCTGCCCTCTTCAGAAATGCCTCCTGGGTTCCCTTTTTGCTACCTTTTGATATGGTTTGGCCCTATGTCTTCACCCAAATCTCATCTTGAATTCTAATCCCCATATGTTGGAGGAGGGACCTAGTGGGAGATAAATGGATTATGGGATGGATTTCTCCCTTGCTGTTCTTGTGATAGTGAGTGAGCTCTCATGAGAGCTGAAGCAGATGGTTTTAAAGTGTGGCACTTCCCCCCACCACCTCCTGCCACCATGTAAGATGTGCCTTGCTTCCTCTTCACCTTCTTCCATGATTGTAAGTTTCCTGAGGCCTCCCCAGCCATGCAGAACTGTGAGTCAAGTAAATATCTTTTCTTTGTAAATTACCCAGTTTCAGGAATGGATGAATACACCCTCACTCTCTTCTTACTAATACACCTTATTCTCTGTCAGCGTTGCCTTAGTGGGAAAGTTTGAGAAGCATAGGCTTGAGGACTTATTCCTCAAGGCATATTAATGTAAGGTAGGGGACTGCCAGAGACTAATGCTTTCATTTAAAAGAGATAAAGGTGGGCCAATTGGTTGGAAGGGCGATTTCTAGCAGCTGTCTGCAAATTTTACCTATAAGCAAATACAATTGTATTTTTAGAGAATAAAAGTATGTAGCTTTAAATTATGCTATTCATGTAATCAAAAATGAAGATGGATTGGTATGAGAAGCACTATTTTCCTGGACCCAATAACATTTGAATAGAAAGTTCCAGCTCAAGCTGTGTTGCCTACCCCATATGGACTGGCTCATGCATGAATCAGAGCGTTAACCAGCCCTTGGAGATGGCAAAAGTCACAACTTCTGATTCGAGCCAGATCTAAACCAGCAGCTGTGGTTCATTCTGTTCACTGATCAGTGAAGCTTCTGTTTCACATTGGAACACCCATATGCATATGCTTGGCAGGCTGACTGAGTCTTGTTTGCAACTCCCAGAGAAGACATAACCATGGAGCATTATCCTTCTTGAGTAAGCTCTGGATGTTCTTCTTGAAGTAAATAAAGCAAGAGAACAGAAAGAGAGGACATTCATTCTGGGAAATGTGTCAAATTTTAAGTTGTTCATAATGCAGTTTAGTATCAGGAGATAAATTAGTCTTGCATTTCTAAAGTCATAAACACAATGCTAACTACCTTCAAGTGAATAGATAGCCTCCTTGTGCTCCATGGAGAAATCCAGTGCATGGTAGTTACACTGTGGCCAAAAGCCAAGAAAACCTCCAGTAATAGAGAAGATGTGTGGAGTAGGTTAGAATCAATGAGGCTGCACAGGTGAGTTTGGATCCGGCCCATGGAGGTTATGGAATGTAGGTGTAGCTTTCTTCTATTTTTAAGTGAATAAAATCATATTAATACAAATAGTAAGATAATCTTTATGGGAAGGAAACTTTGAAAAGGGCAACCTCAGCATTGTGTAGAAGAGAAGAGGACCAGTCCCACACAGTTGCCTGATCTAATGTCAGAAGTAGACAGCATAGAGGATCTGTCATGGGATAATTATCTATATGGAAACATCAAGTCTTTTTACACAAACCAGCAGATGCCTCCCCAAGTCACAGAAGTGCAGCATAGGTAACTCTGGCATGCTAAAGCTGGCTCCACAACACAGAAAGAGATAGTCTGTTGTTATAGGTAATTCTTTAGACATTATGGCTAATATCTTCCAAAAGGATCAGTCTCAGGGTAAATTCACCAGAAAAACAAAACTTAGATATAATACAGAATAAATTCACTTATTGAATTATATTTTTAGAAATGAAAGCCTTTTTAAAAAAAATCTAAATTGTATTTCAAAGTATTCTAGCTCCATGAGATGCTTCTGAGTAGTTCTACAGTGAAGAAGTCTGTTGAAATCTTTACCATCTTTAAAAAAACTATAGGAAACACAATTCTGGTTTTATATAGCATCTTAAAACCAGTGGAGCATGCATTTTTAAGATCAGTCTGGGAAATGGTCCTAGGTATCCTTACACATGTAGAAACACAGATGAAAATTGTTGTTCCCTTTTTAGTTGTAGTATTGTGGAAAGTTCATTTGGAGCTTATTCTTAAGAACCTCAATATAAGAAAAAACAACAGTAATAAACATAAGGATTGCTTACTGTTTTGATACTGTATTTTCCAGACACATGGTAAAATTGGACTTTCCCCTTGAAAGCAGGTATGGCAATGTGACTTGATTTGGTTAGTAAAATGTGTGCAGAAGTCTTTGAGGTCTAGTGCACCAACTAAATCCGCTTATTCCTGCCATAATAATTCCAGGTTGTGGAGTCTTTGGTTAACTACATCCATTAGTGAAGAGGACATAGAGCTGAGTCAGCTCCATGATTCCCACCAGCTGATGTATAATGAACATGTAACTTGAGACAGAGAGAACTATTTATTATTTCTAGCCATGGAAATTTTGGGGTTGTTTCTTACTAGTATAATTTAGCTTATTCTAACACAGAAAGTGCTACCAGGAGTGGGGTGCCAATATAGCAAAAAATTAAAGTTTGTCATTAGCTTGCAGGACAAGTTGTAGGCAGTGAAGAAACTGTTATAAAGTCTGAAAGACAAAAACCTTGGTTAAAATATTGCCCACAGTGACTTTGAAGGTAGATTGTATGCTAATAAATTTATAGCTCTAGGGAAAGATGCAGGAAAACACAGTATTAGTAATGTGTGTTGGTTTCTATTGGCTGCAATTGACACGGTATTGCAAAAGATATGTTCAGGAAAGAATCAACTGGATTCTAAGCAGGAACTAATGGGGAATTTCAGAATTGCAATGTTGGAAAGGTTGACTGACTTTATTTTTATTTTTTTACTTATAATTTTTTTTTTTTTTGAGACAGAGTCTTGCTATTGTCCAGGCTTGAGTGCAGTGGTGCAATCTCAACTCACTGCAGCCTCTGCCTCTCGGGTTCAAGAGAGTCTCCTGCTTTAGCCTCTTGAGTAGCTGGAACTTCAGGTGCACACCACCATACCCAGCTAATTTTGTATTTTTAATAAAGACAGGGTTTTACCATGTTGGTCAGACTTGTCTCTACTCCTGACCTCAAATGATCTGCCTGACTCAACCTCCCAAAGTGCTGGGATTACAGGCATGAGCCATTGTGCCCAATCTGATTTTATATTTCAAATAGTAGAGGATAAAATTGAGAGAACCATTTGGCGATAAAAAGTATTAAACCTGAGCTTTGCAGAAAAGGGCATGATCTGTATATTTACTATTAAAAACCATTCAACTGAATATATTTCCATGGCCATCACATCATTATTAAAGCCTCTGAAAAGACTAACATATACCAGAGTAAAGATCCATATAAGACATGTGTATTAGGGTTTTCCAGAGAGACAGAAACAACAGGATATATGCATATATAAGGGGGTTTACTAAGAATTGGCTCACACAATTACAAGGTGAAGTCCCATGATGACTGTCTGCAAGCTGGAGGAGAGAAGCCAGTTGTGTGTCTCAGTCCAATTCCAAAACCCTTAAAGCCAGGGAAGCCGACAGTGCAGCCCTCAGTCTGAGGCCAAAGGCTCAAGACTCCCTGAGTGGCCACTGGTGCAAGCTCCAGAGTCCAAAGGCTGAAGAGCCTGGAGTCTGATGCCCAAGGGCAGCAGGAAGGAAGCAAGCATCTGGCATGGGAAGAAGAAAGAGATTCAGAAGACTAAGCAAGCAAACTGATCCCACCTTCCTTTGCCTACTTTGATCTAGTCATGCTGGTATCGGATTGGATGGTGCCACTCGCATTGAGGGTGGGTCTATTTCTCCGAGTCCACAGACTCAAATGCCAGTCTCCTCTGGCAACATCCTCACAGACGTACCCAGAAACAATGTTTCACCAGTCATGTAGGCATCCGTCAATCCAGTCAAGTTGACACCTAATATTAACCATCACAAGTAAATCCCTTGTCATCTTGGCACGTATACATATCTCCTCAAATCATACTTAATCTCCAGATAAAGACAATAATGAAGTCAATTCTATTACATACAACTATTATTTTGTACAACTGAAAATGCACTAGTCCTTAAATACTGTTACATAAAATTAACAATACTTAAATGCTGGTATAAAGCCAATAAATCTTACATGATAAAGGAATAAGAAAGGAAATAAAAATATATTTATTTAATTCAGGTGTATATATGCATGAGTGTATTCTTAACAAAATAAGGCAGAAATTCTCATGACAATTACAGTCCTTGTTTCTGTAACTGGCCACTTGGTCGTAGCTGGTATTGATAACTACCTTTTTCTACTATGCATTCTCTATTCCCTTTGCTTTCAGCAAGCACCTTAGCTCGTTGTATTTTTCTGCCTGGTAGAGTGACCCAAACCTGTTTGTGGTCCTACCTGGATTAGGCTGTTGTAGTTTCCCATTGACCTTATTACAAGGCAGGATAGTAAGAGATGCCCTAAGGAATCTCCTGTATTTTAGACATTCTCTTTCTTATCTCCATTGTGGAATAGTATTTTGATTTCATCTTGGTAGTGAAGCTCAACCACCCCAGCCAACACTGTAACTCCCTTCTTTGGCTGTTGATTTAGAGGAGGAGGCCAAAGTGGCCAGGTGGCAGTCTTAATTTAAAGTTTAATGGAATCACTAGGCCAGGAGAACATAATGTTGCAGGAGTGGGAAGCACAAATTTCATTAGTGAGCCACTAGGGATAACGGTGAATGGTGCCACTTCTACTTCCACCCTTTGATTCTTGGACCCATGAATCCTGGCTATGGGAAAAACAGTACCTTATATGGACACTGATTCAGAACATGTATACATCCTTCTGGAGAACTTTGCCCCAGCTCTGCAAAGTATTGACACCTAGTTTGCATAGTAATTGTGACTTCAAAAGGCCATCCCACTATTATCTGAAGCCAACAGCTTCAGGTCGATGAGGAACATGGTAAGATCCGTGAATGCCATGAGCATGAGCCCATTGCCACAGTTCTTTGGCTGTGAATTGAGTTCCTTCGTCAGAAGCAATGTTGTGTTGAATTCAGTGGCAGTGGATAAGGCATTCCGTGAGTCTACAGATGATAGTGTGGGCAGAAGAACTGCATGCAGGAAAGGCAACTCCATATCCAGAGTAAGTATCTATTCCAGTAAGGACAAACTGCTGCCCCTTTCATGATGTAAGTGGCCCAATATAATTAACCTGCCACCAGGTAGCTGCTGATCATTCTGAGGAATGGTGCCATATTGAGGGCTCAGTGTTGGTCTCTGCTGCAGCAGATTTAGCACTCAGCAGTGGCCATAGCCAGGTCAGTCTTGGTGAGTGGAAGTCCATGCTGTTGAGCCCAGGAACCTCCATTCTTGCCACCATGGCCACTTCATTCATGAGCCCATTGAGCAGTGGTAGAGGTGGCTAGGGAGAGAGGCTGAGTGGTGTCCACAGAACAGGTCATCCTATCCATTTGATTATTAAAATTCTTCTTTGCTAAGGTCACCCTTTGGTGAATACTCACATAGGACAAAAATATATTCACATATTTTTGATCACTCAGAGGTCCATCCACATACCCCTTCCCCAGTTTTCTTCATTACCAGTTTTGCAGTCATGTTTCTTCCAAGTCCTGACCATCCAGTCAAACCATTGGCTGCAGCCCAGGAATCAGTATGTAATTGAACATCTAGCCATTTCTCCTTCCAACAAAGTGCACAGCCTGGTGCACTGCTCGAAGTTCTGCCCACTGGGAAGATTTTCCTTTCCCACTGTCCATCAGGGATGTCCCAGAAAGGGGCTGTAGTGCTGCAGCTGTCCACTCTTGAGTGGTGCCTGCCAATTGTGCAGAACAGTCGATAAACCAGGCCCTCATCTTCCTTTGTCAACTGATCATAAGGAACTCCGCATGAGGCCATAGGTATAGGCTGGGAGAGAGAAGGCAGGGTAGCAGGAGTGGGGACCACAAGCATTTGGGCCATTTCTTCTTGTAACTTACTTGTGCCTTCAGCACATGTTTGAGCCTGATCATGTGTATACCACTTCCATTTAATAATGGGGTGCTTCTGTGTATGCCCAACTTTACATGAGACGCATCAGAAAGCACCCAGTTCATGATAGGCAGTTCAGGTCACGTGGTAGCTTGGTGGCCTACAGTCAAACACTTCCTTTTTTTTCTTTGGGACAGGGTCTTGCTTTGTCACCCAGGCTGGCGAGTAGTGGCACGACCATGGCTCACTGCAGCCTCAACTCCTCAGCTCAAGCTGTTCTTCTGTCTCAGCCTCCCGAGTTTGCCCAGCTAAATTAATTTTTTTTTTTTTAGAGATGGGGTCTTGCTATTTTGCCCAGGCTTGTCTTGAACTCCCAGGCTCAAGTAATCCTCCTGCCTCAGCTTCCCAAAGTGCTGGAGCCACCGTGCCTGGCCTCAAAGGTTTGGTTTCCACCAAGGCCCAGTAGCAGGCCAAGAGCCGTCCCTCACAAGGAGAGTAGCTATCTGCAAAAGTTATCTGCTCTGACTCACCTATGGGTGCTGCCAAAGGCTCCCAGTAGCATCTCTATTTGCCCCTGACCCCTCAAGCACTGTTGATCTGCTGGGTCATATGGCCTAAGTGGTGGAACAGCTTGCACGGCAGCCTGGACCTGTCGCAGAACCTTCTCCTGTTCTGGGCCCCATGCAGAAAGAACTGTCTTTGATTGAGCACGGTGGCTCATGCCTGTAATCCCAGAACTTTGAGAGTCCGAGATGGGTGGATCACCTGAGGTCAGGAGTTTGAGACCAGCCTGGCCAACATGGTGAAATCTCATTTCTACTAAAAGTACAAAAATTAGCTGGGCGTGGTGGTGGGCTCCTATAATCCCAGCTACTTGGGAGGCTGAGGTAGGAAAATCACTTGAACCCAGGGGGTGGAGGTTGCAGTGAGCCGCGATTGTGCCACTTCACTCCAGCCTTGGGAAAAGAGTGAAACTCCATTTCAAAAAAAGAAGATAAAAAAGGTACCAAAAGTACCAGCCTTTCAGATCACTCAATAAATGGGCTAGAGTGACACACCCAAATGAGAAATGCGTTGTGCTCAAAATCCACATAGGCTGACTAGGTGTCATGCCCCACTGCCTTGATTGCAGGAGGGACCATGTATTAGTTCATTTGCATTGCCATAAAGGAATACCCAAGACTGGGTAATTTATAAAGAATAGAGTTTTATTTGGCTCACAGATCTGCAGGCTGTACAGGAAGCACAGTGCCAGCATCTGCTTCTGGCAAGAGCTTCAGGAAGCTTCCATTCATGGCAGAGGTGAAAGGGAGCCAGCATTTCATAGTGAGAGAGGGAGCAAGAGAGAGAGAAGGAGGTGCCTTTTAAACAATCAGCTCTCATGTGAGCTAACAGAGTGAGAATTCACTTATCACCATGGGGAGGGCACCAAGCCATTCATGAGGGGTCCACCCCCGTGATCCAAACACCTCCCACAAGGCCCCACCATTGAAGGTCACATTTTAACATGATATTTGAAGGGGACAAACATCCAAAGTATATAAGGCCAGATACAACAACTTATCTTTCACCCTAGAAGAAATATCTCAAGAGGCCCCACACCATTGAATCCCTAGAAATATTACTGAGATAGAATGCCCCTGAATTTTAGTTGGATTTATCTCCCACCCTCTAACATGCAAATATCTCACCAATAAGTCCAGAGTCATTGCTACTCCTTGCTGACTTGGTCTAATCAGCATAATGCCATCAATGTAATGGGCCAGTGTGTTGTCTTGTGGAAGGGAAAAGTGATCAAGATGTCTGCAAACGAGATTCTCATATAGAGCTGGAAAGTGGATATACTCCTGATATAGGAGAGCGAAGGGTACTGCTGGCCTTGCCAGCTGAAAACAGGCTGCTTCTGGTGGGCCTTATGGACAAGGTCAGAACAAAAGGCATTTTCCAGAGCAACAGCTGCATACCAGGTACCAGGAGACATGTTAATTTGCTCAAAACAACGATACCACATCTGGTACAGCAGCTGCAATTGCAGTGGGTTAAGCTTAAGATAATCCACTATCATTCTCCAAGATCCATCTGTCTTCTTCACAGGCCACATAGGAGAGCTGAGTGGGGATGTGGTGGGAACCACCACCCCTGCATCCTCCAAGTCCTTGATGGTGGCACTAGTTTCTGCAGTCTCTCCAGGAGTACAGCATCTTCAATTTACTATTTTCTTAGGTAGGGGCAGCTCTAATGTCTTCCATTTGGCCTTTCGCACCATAATAGATTTCACTCCACAGATCAGGGAGCCAGTGTGGGGGTTCTGCCAGCTGCCAAGTATGTCTATTCCAATTGTGCATTTGGAGCTGCAGAAATGACCACAGGATGGGCCCGGGGACCCACTGGACCCATTATTAAGTCATACCTGAGCTAAAACTCTATTAATTACCTGACTTCCATAAGCCCCTACTCTGACTGGAGGATCACAATGATATTTGGGTTCCCTCGAATCAATGTCAGCTCAGAGTCAGTGTCTAGTAGTCCCCAAAAGTTGTTATTTCTCTTTTCCCAGTGCACAGTTACCTTGGTAAAAGGCTGGAGGTCCCTTGGGGTAGGATGGGAGGAAGTTTAACAGTATAAATGTTTGATAGTGTAGGGGGTTCTTCTTCAAGGGGACCCAGTCTTCGCTTCATTCAAAGGGTTCTGGGTCTGTAAACTGGCTGGAGTCTGGAAATTGATTGAAGGGCCATGACTCTGTTTTTATAATTCAAATTAGTCTTTTGTTCACTTAATCTGGAAGTTTTCTGCTTATACAGATCAAGTAAGAACGTAGTAGGCTTCCTATCGATTTCACTTCTAGGAACACCATGATTAATTAGCCAGTGCCAGAGCTCTACATGAATCAGACTATTCTGACTGTTGCTTTGCCTCTGCTCTCCGTGATGGTAACTATGCTGGCCTTGCCTTTGACGGTTGAGTGCTGCCACTTGGCCCCTGACACCTCAGGATCCAATTATCCCAATTGCATTTAGGTTTTCAGCCTAAGTGACTGCAGTTCCCACTGTAAGATCTGGCATTCAGAGAAGAGCAATCACAGCTCTTCAAGGATGCAGGTGCTTCCCTCACAAATCTATTTTGCAAGATACTGGTGAAGGGTATGTCTTCCAGACCTCCCAGTTGGGGTAGGTAGGTCTAAAGTGACAAATCTACTCTAGCATTTCAATTTCACTGAGCGTTTGGATCCCTTCCTTTTCATTAAACCAAGGGAGATCAGGCCCTCCCAGCTTACTCACAGTGGGCCGTCTTTTGGTCCATGTTTCAGCTAGCCAAGCAAATAAATGATTAGAGCCTTTTTAAACTCCCCGAGCTGCAACATTAAATGCACAATCTCTGCTTAGTGGGCCCATATCAATGAATTCAGCCTGATCCAACTTTATGTTCCTTCTGCCATTATCCCACACCCTTAATATCCGTTCCTCTACTTGTTCCCTAGATTTCTGCTTATATAAATTAGAAAGCTCAAGCATTTCTTTTGGAGTGAAGTGCACCTCGTCGTGGATTACACTCTGAACCTCACCTCTAGGGGTCTGCTGGGACTTGAGTCTGGTTACAAGTCTAGAAGCAAAGAGAGGTGTTGGGGGGGGTCCTGAGGAGAATCAGTATTGTGTTGCCTGGCAGCTGCCTCAGGGAGGCCATCGCTGTTTCCTTGGGCAATGCAGGGTTAACCTCCTCAGAAAAGTTGGGAAGGCTGATACCACTGTGGGTGGGGAGAGGAGGCTGCATTGCTGGGAATGGGGAGGCCACTTCTGGAAAAACAGGCTTATCAGAATTTAGGAGCTCAGTGTCCCCAGCTTCATCAGAGTCTTCCTACACATTCCCATCCCAACTTACAGGACCCCATTCTTTCCCAAACAATGCCCTCACTTTGACAGTAGAGGGCTGTGAGGCTTGAGAGATGACCTTTTTTGCAGGTCAGCCACTCACATGATAAGAGCTTGTGTTTAATTCTCAGCAACTTCAACCCTTTGTCTACAGCAGCAAAGATTCTCACCCAGGACACCCTTAGGAACTTCCGGTTATGTATATGCTTCCGGAGCTGGGAGTTAGAATCCTTGGGCTCATCTTTTTCTTTCATCACTTGATCCAGTGAACTTAGGAGCAACCAGCCAACTTCATTATATCTGTTGATTATCTGCAAATGTTCAAAGGTATCATGTATGGAGTCAGTAAACATCTTGCCTTTCAGGAGCTGGGAATCAGGAGAATCAAATGCATTTATCTTCCATAACTCTCCAAAGAGCTCTTGCCAAGGACAATCAATGCTCTCCATACTATTAGAAGTAGAGTCCTTAGCATTTTAGTTCTAATCAAATTAGGAAGCCAACTCCAGAAATCCCAAAACCAACTAAGGAAACCCATCTTTAAAATTCTGTCTCTCTAGAACCACTCCTAGTACCCAAATCTCTCTTAGTCGGGGTTTTCCAGAGGGACAGAGCCATTAGGATATATGTACATATAAAAGGGAGTTTATTAGGGAGAATTGGCTCACATGATTACGAGGCGAGGTCCCATGATAGGCTGTCTACGAGTTGGGGAAGGAGAGAAGTTAGTAATGGCTCAGTCCAAGTCTGAAAAAAAACCAGACAAGCTGCCAGTGTAGCCTTCAGTCTGAGGCCAAAGGCTCAAGACCCCCATCCCACCCTGGGGGGGTGCTGGTGTAAGTTCTGGAATCCAAAGGTTGAAGAACCTGGAGTCTGATGTCCAAGGGCAGGAAGAGAGGAAGTAAAGCTTCAAGCAGCAGAGGAGAGAGAGAGGAGACTCAGTGAGCTGCCCATCCCCCTTCTTCTGCCAGCTTTGTTCCAGATGCAATGGCAGCTGATTAGATGGTGCCCGCTCACACTGAGGGAGGGTCTTCCTCTCCCAGTCCACTGACTCAATGTCAGTCTTCTCTGGCAGCACCCTCACAACACACCCAGAAACAATACTCTTCCAGCCATCTAGGCAGCCTTCAATTCAGTCATTAACCATCACAGTATGTCTTGAAGGGAACTGTGAATGTGGCTGTTGGCACCTGAAATTTTCTAAAATCCAATGATAAGTAGATTAAGTTGTTGTAGGAGGAGTACTTCCAAAGGAATCGCTGGATTGAATTAAAAGAGAGTCCTTCCAAGTATTAAAGATTTAAAAGAACCCTTGGACCACCAAACGTTTAGGGTCAGAAGTGGCCTGGGAATGCTGTATGGACCTCAAGCAAAATGTAGTCCGTGATGTCTACTTCAGATGTGTCAAAAGAGCGTAATGGGAAAGAAAGCTGAGGCCATGGAGGAAGATGGAGAACGAGGCTTCTTGCTCAGAGTGTATTTATGGGCTGATATCCTCAGACCTAGTGTAGACCTCCCAATATTTGTTCAGGGGATTTTAGAGGTGCTAAAGGCCAGTGTCTACTGTCTGTCTCCTGTCTCCCATTTTTCCTCTTTCCAAACAGGAATGTTTGTTGGAGTCATCTGTTCCCTGCTTCATCTTTGTAAGTTAGGTATGTGTAGGGTGGGTGACTTGTCTTTTTACTACATAACTCTCCAGAACAAGAGGAGCCACATCCAGGCCTAGCTTAGTGATGGGTATCACCTGAATAGGCTGAATTGCATCCCCCTAAATTCATAGGTTGGAGTGCATTTGGAGACAGGGCCTTTAGGAGGTCATTAAGAGGAAGTGAAGTCGTAAGGGTGGGGCCCTGATCCAATAGGACTGGTGTCTTTATAAGTACCAGTAATGCACACAGAAAAACAGGCCATGTGAGGACACAGTGAGAAGACAGCCGTCTGTAAGCTAAGAAGAGCAGCCCCAGGAGAAACCAAACCTGAAGGCACCTTGATCTTGGACTTCCATCCTCTAAAATTTTGAGAAGCAAAGTTTTATTAAGCTTTTCGGTCTGTGGTATTTTGTTATGGGGGCCCTTGCAAGCTAACATGTTCCTCATGAAGATAGTACCACGCATTACCCAGAGGTACTTGACCCATGACTGAATGAGACTTTTGAGCTGTCTCTTCCTGGGGGGAGAATAAATGAATTCTATCCAGGAGAGAAACACTGAACTGATCATTTGATGACCAGAGAGGTGGATTGTAGCATCATGAGGACTCCAGACATTCACTGGTATTCCAGCATGGTAGATTATATTTCCATGCCCCCTTGGATATAGGGATGGTTATGTGTCTCATTTGGCTGATTAAATGTGAGCAGAAGTGAAAGGTGTTTCTTCTAGGCAGAATCAATCCCTTAAGAGCTAAAGCACAATTTGCCCTGTTCCCCCTCTTGTCACTGCAGCCTGTTACACTCCAGATGGTAGAGTGTGAGCCAGCCTGTGTTACTGAATGCAGATGACATGGAGCAGAGTTCCAGCCAATCTGCAATAGTGTGGGCATGGATGAGAAGTAATGCTTAAAGCTAATGAATTTTTGGGATTGTTTCTTACTGTGGCATAACCCAGTCTATTTTGACTGATCTAATCAATAATAAGGGTAGGGAAAATGTCCAAAATCCTCATAGAATTCAATCGTATGGTGTGATCAATTAATTCAATGTATTGGGTTTTGTCCTTCAGTAAATAAAGAAGAGCTGACATTCAAGGATGCTCATTGATCACTGAGCTGTGCTTTGTATTCAAAGGTGATGCTATTGAATCTCTGTCAGAAGAACATGTTTTAAGTTAATTTGTCAGTAGTGGTGATGGATTCTTTTAAAACCATTCTCGGTTCTCCATTCAGCTGCCTCTAATAAGGTAAGGGTTGTATATTCATCACAACCAAACCTGAGCCTCAGATCCACAATGTCAGTTCTATTTGCTTTGGGCTGCAACAGACAAGCAGCCCAAAGAGTTGATACTAAGAAGGCAGAGTCCTCCAGTGGATCTTCAGAGTCTGTTTAGCTTGAATCTGAACCACAAACCAGAAACAAGAGCAGCCACCAACAGTTGTAAAATCAAGGTACAGTGAATGGAGAAATACCTGCTGCATACAATTTTAAATAATAAGATTTATGAAAACCTTTTACCACATGAAATTCCACTAGCTTATTGATAAAATTCTAAGAATATAGTCTGGTATACTGCTATAACAAAGAATTAAGAATAGCTTAAAAGATTCTAGAGAATAGAATACATTGTTGTCCATTGTATGGTTGAATGTTTGTTCTCTCTAACAAAACTTCAGAAAGCAGAGAATCTCAAGGGTGCGTGTGTGTGTGTGTGTGTGTGTGTGTGTGTGTGTGTGTGTGTGTGTAGAAGGAGAGGCTGAAAATGGAACTCTTGGGAAGGACTGTGTGAGGGAGAAGGTAGTACTGAAGTTCTAAATCAAAGCATTGTCTCTTTGCTCTAGAAGCCTCTGCTTCCCCAGATCAAGCAATTCTGCTGCCTCAGCCTCCTAAGTAGCAGGGACCACAGATGTGCACCACCACCTGGCTAATTTTTGTATTTTTAGTGGAGGCAGGGTTTCACCAGGCTAGTCTCGAACTACTGACCTGAAGTGATCTGCCCACCTTGGCCTCCCAAACTGCTGGGAGGCGTCAGCCACCGTGCTCAGCAAGACCCTATTTCTAAATAAAGTCACATTTGCAGTTATGGGGGTTAGGTCATGGGCATATCTTGTTGGGTGACACAATTCAACCCTAATCTCTTGCAATATATCATTTTCCTTCAGTTACTGAAAGTGGTTTTGGTCTCTTGCAATTTCACTTGGATAAGCCAGGAAGGCACCTGAGGCAGAACTTGAAGGAAGAACAACTAAGATGAGGTGTAGAAGTTATCATCAGTGTTGGGGGACTATTTTATTAGGGTATGAGTGAGGAGAATTGTTCCAAGGAGAGCTGTGTGTGGCTGCACACATCACTGGTTCAACAGAAGGAAGCTGGGAGTGGGAGCTGTCCAGGGTCCTGCCTTTTCAAGAGAAACCCAGCTCAAAATTACTTAAGTAAAAAAAGGTAGGTGGAGTTATTGACCCATGTAACTGGTAAGACAGTTACATAATTATACAGAGCAGAAGAAAACATATCTGTTGTCTTTATGTGGAAATATCAGAAGTAGCCAGAAAATTTCTCCTTATCACAGCCTAGAAACTATTAATAGTAATAATACTAAAAATGAGCATGTAAATATATTTGAGTACATTGGTGAATGGTAATTTTTTAAGTGAAACAGACCAAAATATTATTACTGACATTATATATAGTATTATAGGGGCTTAAAGGAGGAAGAAGAGGCTTTTTGCTGGAATAGTTAGAAAAGGTTTCATGGAGGAGTCAAAATAATGATATTTGTATGATGAATTTTGTGAGATCTTTTATTGCAGATCTGGAATTGTAAATAGTGAGTCTGGAATTTGTACTCATAATACTCAACTCCAGCGTTAGTGGTGTTACTGGAATGTAAATGTTCACCATTCAGTGGAGCATACCCTCTTCAGACTTCCAATTTCTAGGCAAGGATGAGAGCAGTGGCAAATTAGAAAGAAAAATTGGATTTTGTTCCCAAGTAATCAAGGTTATCTCTGCTTTAGTTTATTCTTTTTTAATTAGAGAGAAGATATGAAAAGAACCAAATCAACCTCTAGAATTTATTACCCAGAAGACAGTAGGCACTTCCGCTCAGTAAGTTTAAGGACATGGATTTGAAATGGAAGTAATCCTATATTGGAACAAGATGAGGAAGCATTTAAATCTCAATCCAGCTTCTCCCTCACCCATTGGGGCTTATGCGTTAGGCAGTGTAAATGGATGTAGGAAACTAACCTTCCAAAAGACGAACAGGCATTATTCCCAAATACTCTAACAAGAAGGTCAAGTTCTCTATTTCTAAATTGTTTTGCATTTCAGGAAGAAATTTAAAATTTGAGAAACAGAGAGAAAACGAAAGTATATTGTCCTGTCTCTAGATGCCTTGCTGGCATTTCATAAAGATTATGTCATCTTATAACTAATCCATTGCTTTTTTTGGCAAATATATCCATATGATAGAATATTCAGGAGTGAGAAAGGGTGTGTGGAGTGACACAGCTCCACCTGCCACTCCTGGGCATCACTTCTATGACTGTCCCCGCCAGGCACTCAGGGTCACTGGTTTCTTATGTATATTCCAGGAGATACTCTGTGCATTTCTTTATTGTACATATTATACATATAGTGGCATACAATATAAACTAATTTGAATTTTGTGGGTTTCCCCCTACCTTGAAGATCAGTCCACATGGCTACATGAAGTGCTATACCTTTCTAATGGCAAATAGCATTCTATCCTGTTTTTGCATCATGATAGCTTTAATTGCCCACTATTGATATACTTTAAACTGTTTCCAATCTTTTGCTATTATAAATAATGGGTTTTTTTTTTTTTAAGTCAAAGTCTCCCTGTCACCCAGGCTGGAGTGCAATCTCGGCTCACTGCAACCTCTGCTTCTTGGGGTTCATGCGATTTTTGTGTCTCAGCCTCTGAGTAGCTAGGATTACAGGCATGCACCACCATGTCAGGCCAACACTGTGAAACCTGTCTCAAATTAGCTTCTGTTGTATGCCACTATTTGTATAATATGTACAATATTATATGA
The DNA here is from genome assembly GCF_009761245.1 of Sapajus apella. Taxonomy (NCBI): domain Eukaryota; kingdom Metazoa; phylum Chordata; class Mammalia; order Primates; family Cebidae; genus Sapajus; species Sapajus apella. The sequence continues at coordinate 32,152,168 of NW_022436951.1, forward strand.
ATCTGTCTCTACCAGAAATACAAAAACTAACCAGCCTCCCAAAGTGCTGAAATTACAGTCAAGAGCTACCATGCCTGGCCAGGTTTTTTAAAAATACATGATTTCATACATGTGTGAGTATACCGTAGGATAAATTCCCAAATGATAAATGTATCAGACAGGGATTGGTCAGGGAAATAGAAGCCACTCTATGTAGTTCTGGTGTTAAAGGTTTTAATAAAAGGAGTGAGGACTTACACATCCTTGGAAGGCCTGGGGAAGCAAAGGTCAGGGAAGGTGGCACCAGAAATCTCGACCAAGGGCGCAGTGCTCACACCTGTAATCCCAGCACTTTGGGAGACTGAGACAGGCAGATCATGAGGGCAGGAGATCGAGACCGACCTGGCTAACACAGTGAAACCCTGTCTTTACTAAAAATACAAAAAATTAGCTGGGTGTGGTGGCACGCGCCTATAATCCCAGCTACTTGGGAGGCTGAGGCAGGAGAATCGCTTAAATCTGGGAGGTGGAGGTTGCAGTGAGCCAAGATTGTGCCACTACACTCCAGCCTGGGCAACAGAGCGAGATTTCATCTAAAAAAACCCAAAAATCTCAGCCAGAAGCCCTGCAGTGGAAGGTTCTGACATGCTCATTCCCGGAATCTCTAGGAAGTTTTCACCATGTATTTGCATGCAGTGCAGTGCAGGTGCTTCTTGGGACTGTGAGCCCGTCTCACGTCTCCCAGTGCGTCTGGTTCCAGCCATCTCTGGAAAATCATGTTGTCTCCTCTTTTCTGTCTCTCATCCCCCACAGGGCCTCTCCCTGGAGGACAATAACTCAGAACCACACTGGGTGCTGTGGGGAGAGGGTTCTGGGCAACGCGCTCCTTGCTTCTCTATTGGATGAAGAGTCTTTAGAAGGGAGGGGTGGTGAAAAAGAATTGACAACAGACAAGGAATGTAGAGTGATGAATTTTGTGTCATGCTTAGAGAGGATTTATTTACTCTGAGAGCATAGGACAATTTGCTCATATTTCTTTTCAGTTATGTTTGTGCATTCAAAAAGTTCAATTCTTGGGCTGGGCATGGTGGCTCACGTCTATAATCCTAACACTTTGGGAAGATAAGGTGGGCGGATCACCTGAGGTCGGGGGTTTGAGACCAGCTTGACCAACGTTGAGAAACTCTGACTCTGTCTCTAGTAAATATAAAAAAGTAGCAGGGCGTGGTGGTGCATGCCTGTAATCCCAGCTACTTGGGAGGCTTAGGCAGGAGACCCGCTTGAACCTAGGAGGCGGAGGTTGCAGTGAGCACAGATCGTGCCACTGCACTCCAGTCTGGGCAACAAAAGTGAAACTCCATCTCAAAAAATAATAAATGTTGATCCATTTGTAATCTGCTTTGGCATGATGAGTGTGGTGGGTATGCACCCTAATATTTTGCAAATGAATTAAAGAAAAGCAGAGGGTTCAACGTAAGATTTTATTCTTTTTAATGCTTTTGGGAAGTTACAGATTCCAGACATTCTGCCTATAGGTTCTCCCAGTACGTATGCTACTAGATCAGGTTGAGGAGACAGAGGATTGGGAAAGACTTCAGGTTGGGGAAATGCTGAGTGGCAGAAGTGAGGGTGGCATATTCACAGAACAGGGAGAACAGTGGTTGGTCTAGGAGAAGTCTGATGATGTGGAGTAGGGAATAAAGAAGATTGGCTCAGTAAGATGGAGTCATACCATAGAAGCTCCTCAATATCAAGCACAGGACAAGATGGAACAGGTGTTTTGTTTTTTGTTTTTTTTTCCTTTTTTTGATGGGTCTCACTTAGTTTGGAGTGTTGTGGTACAATCAGCTCACTGTAACCTCAAACTCCTGGGCTTAAGTGATCCTCCCACCGAGGCCTCCAGAGTAGCTAGGAATACAGGCATGTGCTACTGTGCCTGGCTAATTTTAAGAACAACTTTTTGTAGAGATGGGGTTTTGCTGTGTGTTCCAGATTGGTCTTGAACTCCTGGCTTCTTGTGATCCTCTTACCTCAGCCTTTCAAAGCATTAGGATTACAGGCCACGGTGCCCAGCCCAGATCAGGTTTTTGAGTAGAGAACTGCAGTCATTGATAAAAGTTGTGATTTGGGAAGTTTGAACTGGGAGTAGACTAGGGGATGGGGACAAATGACAAAGTTAGGGGGCCAGGAGGAGATGGCCACCACACTCCAGGCCTGAGCTCCAAGCATCCATCGGATGTTTCTCAGCGCCGGTGGGCAACTGAAGTGTAGGAGCTGCTGTAGGAATCAGGGGCAAGTTTCAAATGAGGACCCTTGGTAGCATTCCCAGGGTGAGAAAGGAGCATCCCCCGGGAGCCTGGAGACCTTGTGCTCAGCTTCTGCTCCTCAGCCCACCCCAGACACCATCCAAAACCAAGTGTCTACTGGCTCCCACAGCTCGATGAAGAGAGCTAACATTTATTGAGGAGTTTATGATGCGCTGGGCTGTGGGTGAATTTTGTGGATATTTTCACCTGCTATTATCCCCGTATTATAGATTAAGAAACTGAGACTTAAAGAAATTGGCCAACTCATTCAAGGTCACATGAATTAAAAGTGACAGAACTGGGTTTGAAAAGAGTCTGGTTCCAGAACCAGTTTTTTTTTTTTTTTTTGACAGATTTCCTAGATCACGCCACTGCACTCCAGCCTGCAGCCTGGGTGACCCTCGCTCTGTCACAGGCTGGAGGCTGGAGTGCAGGGGCGTGATCTAGGCTCACTGCAGCGTCCCCCTTTCAGCTTCATGTGATTCTTGTGCCTCAGCCTCCTAAGTAGCTGGGATCACAGGCATGTGCTGCCATGCCTGGCTAATTTTTGTATTTTTACTAGAGATGGGGTTTCACCATGTTGGCCAGGCTGGCCTTGAACTCCTGACCTCAAGTGATAGGCCAGCCTCGACCTCCCAAAGTGCTGGGATTACAGGCATAAGCCACCGTGCCTGGCCCAGAGTTCTTAATGGGTACTGGGGCTTAAAACATGGTACCCCAAACTATGGAACTTGGGCATGCTGAGAACTTTGAAGGGGATTGGAAGGGCCTCAGAAGCAAGGTCCTTCTGACCCCTCATTCTCCTTTCTTCCTCTCCCTTCTCTTCCCCCAGGTGAATCTTAGAAATCAGAATTTCTCTTTTCCTAGGCAAGTCATAGAGACTACAGCTTCTCTTCCCCAAAGCAAACCATAAAACCTAGAGAGGTCACTCCCCTGAAGGCAGATCAGAAGACCCTCATTACAGAGGAGTCCTATCCCATATGCCGGGAAGGAACGCAACACAGAGGCTGAGGAGAATGTTCTCCTCTCCTGCGTTTGGGCATTTGGTCATACCCTTTTATTCAATTGTGTCTCTCCACAACTCTCCACTCCTTTCCTCAGAATTAGCATAGAAACACACAGTTTTCCCCGGGTCTTAGGGTCTTTATTTCCGAAGGCTGCCATGTCATTTAGACCTTTCATTGATTGCATTTGGTGTGCTTTCCTCTTGTTGACCTTTTGCTATAGGCGCGAGCTGCCGTGCCTGGCCTCATTTTTCTATTTTTAAAAAATAATTTCAACTTTTTTTTGGATGCAGGGGGCACATGAGCAGGTTTGGTACACGGGTATATTGCTTGATGCTGGGACTTGGGCATGATTGATCCCACCACCCTGGTAGCGAGCACTGTACCCAAGAGTTTTCAACCCTTGCCTCCTCCCTCCCACCCTCTTCAAGCAGTCCTCCGTGTCTAGTGCCATCTTTATATTCGTGAATAGCCAGTGTTTATCTCCCACTTATAAGTGAGAGCTTGTGGTATTTGGTTTTCTGTTTCTGTGTTAGATCACTTAGGATAATGGTTTCCAGCTGCATTCATGTTGCTGCGAAGGACATGATTTCATTCTTTTTTTTATGACTGTGTGGTATTCCATGGTACGTCTGTACCATCTTTTCTTTATGCAGCCTACTGCTGATGGTCACCTGGGTTGATTCTGTGTCTTTGCCATTGTGAATACTGCTGCTGTGAACATATGAATATATGTGTCTTCTTGGTAGAACAATTTATTTTCTTTTGGGTAAAGAATCAGCCGTGAGATTGCTGGGTCAAATGGTAATTTAACTCTCAGTTCTTTGAGGAGTCTCCAAATTGCTCTCCACAGTGACTGAACTAATTTATATTCCCACCAATAGCGCTTAAGCATTCCCTTTCTTCTGTAGCCTCTCAAGCACCTGCTATTTTTTGACTTTTTAACAAAACCTAATTTTGACTGGTGTGACACGGTGTCTCATTGTGGTTTTGATTTGCATTTCTCTGGCTGGTCTTGAACTCCTGGGCTCAAGTGATCCACCCATCTTAGCCTCTCAAAGTGTTGGGACTACAAGCATGAGCCACTGCACCCAGCCTTTAATCTATCTTGAGTTTATTTTTTATTTTTATTTTTTTTGAGACAGAGTCTCACTGTATTGCCCAGGTTGGAGTTCAATGGCACAATCTCGGCTCACTGCAACTTCCACCTCCCAGGTTTGAGTGATTCTCCTGCCTCAGCCTCCCAAGTACCTAGCATCACAGGCATGTGCCACCACACCCGGCTAATTTTATATTTTTGATAGAGACAGGGTTTCACCATGTTGACAGGCTGGTCTTGAACTCCTGACCTTAGGTGATCCACCTGCCTTGGCCTCCCAGAGTGCTGGGATTACAGGTGTGGGCTAATTTTTGTATATGGTAATAGGTAGGGGTCCAGTTTCATTCTTCTGCACATAGAGAGTCAGTTATCCCAGCTCCATTCTCCATTTTTTGAATAGGGAGTCTTTTTCCCCATTGCTTATTTTTGTTGACTTATGTCTATTTTAAATTTTTGTATCTTCTAAAATAATACTTCTGCTTCAGATAATGTATGTTTTCAAGTTTGTTTTCTTTTCAAAAATAAGTGATGGCTCACAGCTGTAATCCTAGCACTTTGGGAAGCCGAGGCAGGCGGATCACCTGAGGTCAGGAGTTTGAGACCAGCCTGGCCAATGTGGTGAAACCCTGTCTCTACTAAAAATACAAAAATTAGCGGGATGTGGTGGTGAGCACCTGTAGTCCCAGCTACTTGGGAGGCTGAGGCACGAGAATCTCTTGAACTGGGGAGGTGGATATTGCTGAGAGCCAAGATCACGCCATTGCACTCCAGCCTGGGCAACAGAGTGAGACTCAGTCTAAGCTCTTGTTTCCTGGGGTATCAGCATCTCTGCTCTTACTATGTATTGAGGAAGGGCCACAGACCACTTATTAGTCTTTGCCATTCAAGGTAATTTAAGAAAAAAGGGTATAGCCTCAGGCATCACAAAAACCACCGCTAAACACTCTCATTTTCTGTCAATCCTACCTTTAGGTAGGTTAAGTTAAATTATTTAAAATCTAAACTATTAGTCTTTTTCTGGATAAGTGACTGTGTACATTATTTACATTATTACTGACATGTCTGGACTTATTACTACCATATTGTCTTCTGTTTTCTGTTTATTATCCCATTGTCTTGTTGTTTTCCTCTTTCTATTGAATCAATAAAGTTTTCTATAGTCTTCCTTTAACCTTTCTGCTATTTTGAATTCCATAGATTATATTTCCATTGTTTTAGTGGTTATTTTAAAAACTATAATTGACTATACATTTTTCTAACAGAGGTTAGGGGTATTCTGTATTTCCTTCCTCCTCCCTAGTAAGACAAAAAAATGCTTACTCACTGATACCCTCTCAGCTTATTACCATTGTCTGGGGTTTTAATTTTGCTTTTTTAAAATTTAAGTTTTACTTTAGGCAACTAGCACATGACGTAATTTATATAATGAGAGTGGGTGTTTCTTTCCCCCATCTGCTATCACTCCCATCAGCAAACACTTTCTCTTCTTTTTGCTGTTTTCCTTAGTCTTTCCCTCTGTAATTCTAACTATGATGCTGATCATGCCATTTCTTGACTTCTCAGTTTTTGGTTGCAGTTTTCTTACTGTCAACTTTCTACTATGAAAGCTCAGGATTTAGCTTTGTCATATGATTCTGCAGTCCTCCCATGCCTACGTTTCCCCTTGGCATGTCTTCCCTCCGTAAAAGGTTGCTTTTATATATGAGATTATAGATGTTACATGTATATGTTTATATATAATTTCCCCTCCAGCTTCCGCATTTAGGGAGAGAGGGATTTGCATATTCAGTGTTTTATTTTAGCTATGTAAATCTTGTTCACAGATGAGCCAAATAATTTTTTAGTGATTCTGTTTTCTTTCTGTGCATTTTTTAGTTCCTTCTATTGGGAACTGGTTTTTTCTTCTTCCCTTGCATCTATTTTCATTCCACACTCTCAACCAGCTCTTTTATAACAAGGCCTTTTATTCTAAGTTTCCATTAGGTCAGACTTTAAAATCAGGTGCTCTTCCTGTTCCAATAGGTCTGTTTGCTTTCTATTCCTGTTATTTATTTACATTTTTAGTTTTTGTGGGTACATAGTAGGTACATATAATTATGGGGTATATGAGATGTTTTAAAAAGGCATTCAAGATGTAATAATCACGTCAGGATAAATGGGGTATCGATCTCAAGCATTTACCCATTGAGGTGCAAACAATCCAGTGACACTCTCTGAGTTATTTAAAAATGTGCAGTTAAGTTATTATTGACTGTACTCACCCTCTATTCCTATGTATTACAGCTGTTGGCCCTGTACTTCCCACTGTTAGCATCCTAGGAATCTCCCTGTTCTCTGCTAGATTTTACGTTTTGCCCTTTCTTGATTTATACCGTATCAACTGCAGCCTTTGAGAAAGGGCACGTGGCAGAGACTTCTAGTGCCTCGTGTCCACCAGACCCCAGGTGAGACCCTAGTTCAACTACGGCTGACCTGTGGATCTGTGGAAAAGAAAAGCAAATCCTTGTTCTGGTAAGGTTCTGAGGTTATTTGCCATGCAGGATTATTGTAGCAATAAATATCAACAACCAGGCAGGGATCTCTAAATATATAAGGAAAGCCTCCTTAGTTTTCTTAGGAAAAACTGGTGGCTCATTTTTCAGGATGGGGTGATTGGGACGCTGTGTATTGGCGGGGTTTGTTGACTGTATGGTGAATATGCAGTGACATGGTCATTTCATGGGGAGCCTTCAAATGTCAGTGTCTGCAGATCTTGCTACTGTGCTGTTGCTTTTCCTGAAGTGCCCTTGTCACTTACTGGAGTTTAGAAACCTTACTTCCAGCAATCTGATAGATAAGTGGAGAAGGAGGCTGGTCTCAACTCAGGCCTTAGACTTTCACTGAATCCCCTAATTCAGTAGGGGGTCTCACCTCTATTTTCAGCAGTGCCACTGAGGTCAGAGCTGCAAAGCTCTAGCATACTGCCAATGTAAGGGAGGTAGACTCGCCTGGTTAACTGGGATGAAAGAGAATCTTCATGTCTATTTGCCTTTTTAAAGTCTTCCAGCCAGGAGGGGATCCAAGATGGCAGTTTAGGAACAGCTCAGGATTGCAGCTCCCAGTGAAAGCGCAGAGGGTGAGTGGATGCCGCATTTTTATTGCCCACAGACTAGGAAATTCCCAGGCGGAGGAACTCCACAGGTCACCAGCGCGGCTGTTTCGGCCAGCGTGGCTGTGCCGGCCGGCGCCGCTGCTTTGCCCTGCGTGGCTGCTTTGTTGGCGCCCTGGAGCAGCAGTTCTCCATACAAAATACACTGGTCCGGGTGCGCTTTTGGCTGGCGATTGGAGCCACGGGAAGTCGCCCATTCATCTGTTTAAAAAGGGGACTGAGCAGGGAACCAGGACAGTAGATTCCAGGGCAAAAAAAAAAAAAAGCGCCACAAACCTCAGTGCCACTGTTTAAGCCAGCGCAGTGAGTGGCCACAGGGGAAAACAAACAGACCCCGGCGCCTCTTCAACAGGCGACTGGAACACCAACTTAAAAAAGGCTCTGAGGCAGGGAGCCAGGCGATCAGGCTCAGCTGGTCCCACCCACACAAAAGAACAGCAATCAGAAACTCTGGACTGAGAGTTTCACAGCAAGCGCAGATGAACCTGGGACGGTCCAGCTCTGTGGGGGAGGGGCGTCCGCCATTACCGAGGCAGCCCACCACTACGGAGGTAGTCAGCCAATGCTGAGGCAGCCCGCTGTTGCCAAGGGAACCCGCCATTGCTGAGGCAGCCTGCCACTACGGAGGTAGTTGGCCAATGCTGAGGCAGCCCGCTGTTGCCAAGGCAACCCGCCATTGCTGAGGCAGCCTGCTGTTGCCAAGGCAACCCACCACTGCAGAGAGACTCCGCCTCAACAGAGGCGGGCCACCATCACCAAAGCAGTTCTAACTATACCCATAAAAACAGGACTGCAGGAAAGTTCACTCGGCAGCTGGGCGGAGCCCACAGCAGCTCAGCAAAGCCTCTACAGGCAGACAGTGACTAGGCTGCCTCCTTGCTGGGCAGGGCAGCTCTGAAGGAAAAAAAAAACAAAAAGAGAGAGAAGGCAGCTGCATAACCGAAACTCATAAAGCCCTAAATCCCTGGGACAGAGGACCTGGGAACAAAAAGCAGTTTATGAGTTCTGCTGCAGCAGACCTAAATGTACATCCCCAGCAGCTCTGAATGAACAACAGAGCTCACAGCTCACCATTTGAGCTCCTATAAAGAAGAGACCGTCTCCTCAAGCAGCTGCCTGACCCCTATATATCCAAAGAGCCACCTCATAAAGGAGAGATCAGATTGACACTAGGCGGGTATCCTTCTGGGACAAAGATAGCAGAAGAAGAAAACTGGTAACAACCCTTACTGTTCAGCAGCTGCTGCAGGTGAACCCCAGGCAAGCAGGGCCTGGAGTGAACCTCAGCAGACCTACAGCAGAGGGGCCAGACTGTCAGAAGGAAAACCAAGAAACAGAAATAACCTCATCATCAACAAACAGAACGTCAATCTGAAAGATTTGAGACCCAATCTGAAAGCCAGCAACTACAAAGTCGACAGGTGGATAAATCCTTAAGGATGGGAAGAAACCAGTGCAAAAAGGATGAAAACACCCGAAACCAGAACACCTCTCCTCCTACAAGGGATCACAACTCCTCACCAGCAAGGTAACAAGGTTGGAGGGAGAACGAGTGTGATGAAATGACAGAATCAGACTTCAGAAGGTGGGTAGTAAGAAACTTCTGTGAACTTAAAGAACATGTTCTAACCAAATGCAAAGAAACCAAGAACGTTGAAAAAAGATTTGACGAAATGCTAACGAGAATGGACAAAATAGAAAGGAATATAAGTGAATTGATGGAGCTGAAAAACGCAACATGAGAACTTTGCGAAGCATGCACAAGTATCAACAGCCGAACTGACCAAGCAGAAGAAAGGATATCAGAGGTCGAAGAGATCAACTCAATGAAATAAAACGGGAAGGCAAGACTGGAGAAAAAAGGGTAAAAAGGAATGAACAAAATCTCCAAGAAATGTGGGACTATGTGAAAAGACCTAATCTACGTTTGATAGGAGTAACTGAATGCGACGAAGAGAATGAATCCAAGCTGGAAAATACTCTTCAGGATATTATCCAGGAAAGCTTCCCCAACCTAGCAAGGCAGGCAAACATTCAAGTCCAGGAAATACAGAGAACACCACAAAGATATTCGTCAAGAAGAGCAACCCCAAGGCACCTAATTGGGTTGAAATGAAGGAGAAAATACTAAGAGCAGCCAGAGAGAAAGGTCGGGTTACCCACAAAAGGAAGCCCATCAGACTCACAGCAGATCTCTCAGCAGAAACCCTACAAGCCAGAAGAGAGTGGGGGCCAATATTCAACATCCTTAAAGAAAAGAACTTTCAACCCAGAATCTCCTATCCAGCCAAACTAAGCTTCATAAGTGAAGGAAAAATAAAATCCTTTGGGAACATGCAAGTACTCAGAGATTTCGTCACCACCAGGCCAGCTCTACAAGAGCTCCTGAAAGAGGCTCTACACATATAAAGGAACAACAAGTACCAGCTCAACTAAAGGGCAAAACACCTAGCTAGCACCAAAACGGCAGTATCAAATTTGCACATAACAATATTAACCCTAAATGTAAATGGACTAAATGCCCCAATCAAAAGACACAGACTGGCAAATTGGATAAAAAGACAAAACCCATCGGTGTGCTGTATCCAGGAAACCCATCTCACATGCAAGGATACACAAAGGCTCAAAATAAAGGGATGGAGGAAGATTTACCAAGCAAATGGAGAGCAGAAAAAAAAAAAAAAAGCAGGAGTTGCAATTCTCATCTCTGATAAATTAGACTTTAAAGCAACAAATATCATAAGAGACAAAGAAGGACATTACATAATGGTAAAAGGATCAATGCTACAAGAAGAGCTAATGATCCTAAATATATACGCATTCAATACAGGAGCACCCAGATACATAAGGCAAGTTCTTAATGACTTACAAAGAGACTTAGACTCCCACACAATAATAGTGGGAGACTTTAACACCCCATTGTCAATATTAGACTCATCAACCAGACAGAAAATTAACAAGGATATCCAGGACTTGAACTCAGACCTGGACCAAGCAAATAGACATTTACAGAACTCTCCACCCCAGATCCACAGAATATACATTCTTCTCAGCACCACATCACACCTACTCTAAAACTGACCACATAATCGGGAGTAAATCACTCCTCAGCAAATGCAAAAGAACGGAAATCGTAACAAACAGTCCCTCAGACCACAGTGCAATCACGTGAGAACTCAGAATTCAAAAACTAACCCAGAACCACACAGCTTCATGGAAACTGAACAACTTGCTCTTGAATGTTGACTTGATAAACAATGAAACGAAGACAGAAATAAAGATGTTCTTCAAAACCAACGAGAATGAAGACACAACATACCAGAATCTCTGGGACACATTTAAAGCAGTCTCTAGAGGAAAATATATAGCAATAAGTGCCCACATGAGAAGCAAGGAGAGATAAAAAATTGACACCCTATCATCAAAACTGAAAGAGATAGAGGAGCAAGATCAAAAAACCTCAAAGTCTAGCAGAAGACAAGAAATAGCTGAGATCAGAGCAGAACTGAAGGAGATAGAGACACAAAAAACCCTTCAAAAAATCAATAAATCCAGGAGCTGGTTTTTTGAAAAGATCAACAAAATAGACAGACCACTAGCCAGATTAATAAAAAAGAAAAGAGAGAATAACCAAATTGATGCAATAAAAAACGATAAAGGGGATATCACCACAGATTCCACAGAAATTCAAACCATCATCAGAGATTATTACAAACAACTCTATGCACATAAACTAACAAACCTGGAAGAAATGGATAAATTCCCGGACACTTGCCTCCTTCCTAGCCTAAACCAGGAAGAAGCCGAAACCCTGAACAGACCCATAACAAGGTCTGAAGTTGAGGCAGCAATTAAGAGCTT
>NW_022436951.1:32163664-32381406 GCF_009761245.1 Sapajus apella
TTATGAGACCAACGTCATCCTGATTCCAAAACCTGGCAGAGACTCAATAAGACAAGAAAACTTCAGGCCAATATCCATGATGAACATAGATGCAAAAATCTTCAATAAAATACTGACAAGCCAATTGCAACAGCACATCAAAAAGCTTATCCACCATGATCAAGTAGGCTTCATCCCGGGGATGCAAGGCTGGTTCAACATACGCAAGTCTATAAATGTAATTCACCACATAAACAGAACCAAAGACAAAAGCCACATGATTATCTCAATTGATGCAGAGAAGTCCTTTGACAAAATTCAACAGCCCTTTATGCTAAAAACCCTCAATAAACTGGTATTGATGGAACGTATCTCAAAATAATAAAAGCTATTTATGACAAACCAACAGCCAATATCATACTGAATGGGCAAAAACTGGAAGCATTCCCCTTGAAATGTGGCACCAGACAAGGATGCCCTCTCTCACCACTGCTATTCAATATAGTATTAGAAGTTCTAGCCAGAGCAAGCAGGCAAGGAAAAGAAATAAATGGCATTCAAATAGGAAAGGAGGAAGTCAAATTGTCTCTATTTGCAGATGACATGATTGTATATCTAGAAGACCCCATCGTCTCAGCCCAAAATCTCCTGAAACTGATAAGCAACTTCAGCAAAGTCTCAGGATACAAAATCAATGTGCAAAAATCACATGCATTCCTATACACCAATAACAGACTTAAAGAGAGCCAAATCAAGAACAAACTTCCATTCACAATTGCCACAAAGAGAATAAAATACCTAGGAATACAACTAACAAGGAATGTAAAGGACCTCTTCAAGGAGAACTACAAGCCACTGCTCAACGAAATAAAAGAGGACACAAACAGATGGAGAAACATTCCATGTTCATGGTTAGGAAGAATCAACATCGTGAAAATGGCCATACTGCCCAAAGTAATTTACAGATTCAATGCTATCCCCATCAAGCCACCAATGACCTTCTTCGCAGAACTGGAAAAAATCACCTTAAACTTCATATGGAACCAAAAGAGAGCCCGCATAGCCAAGTCAATTCTAAGCAAAAAGAACAAAGCAGGAGGCATCACACTACTGGACTTCAAACTATACTACAAGGCTACACTAATCAAAACAGCATGGTACTGGTACCAAAAGAGAGATATAGACCAATGGAACAGAACAGAGGTCTCGGAGGCAACACAACATATATACAACCATCTGATCTTTGACAAACCAGACAAAAACAAGCAATGGGGAAATGATTCCTTGTTCAATAAATGGTGTTGGGAAAGCTGGCTAGCCATGTGCGGAAAGCAGAAACTGGACCCCTTCCTGACACCTTACACTAAAATTAACTCCAGATGGATTAAAGACTTAAACATAAGACCTAACACCATAAAAACCCTAGAAGAAAATCTAGGCAAAACCATTCAGAACATAGGTGTAGGCAAGGACTTCATGACCAAAACACCAAATCATTGACAACAAAAGCCAAAATAGATAAATGGGACGTAATCAAACTCCACAGCTTCTGCACAGCAAAAGAAACAGTCATTAGAGTGAATTGGCAACCAACAGAATGGGAAAAAATTTTTGCAGTTTACCCATCTGACAAAGGGCTGATATCCAGAATTTACAAAGAACTAAAACAGGTCATCAGAGAAATGCAAATCAAAACAACATTGAAATACCATCTCACGCCAGTTAGAATGGCGATCATTAAAAAATCTGGAGACAACAGATGCTGGAGAGGATGTGGGGAAATAGTAACACTTTTGCACTGTTGGTGGGAGTGTAAATTAGTTCAACCATTGTGGAAGACAGTGTGGCGATTCCTTAAGGACCTAGAAATAGAAATTCCATTTGACCCAGCAATCCCATTACTGGAGATATATCCAAAGGATTACAAATCGTTCTACTATAAGCACACGTGTACACAAATGTTCATTGCAGCACTGTTTACAATAGCAAAGACCTGGAACCAACCCAAATGCCCATCGACGATAGACTGGATAGGGAAAATGTGGCACATATACACCATGGAATATTATGCAGCCATCAAAAACGATGAGTTTGTGTCCTTTGTAGGGACATGGATGAACCTGGAAACCATCATTCTCAGCAAACTGACAGAAGAGCAGAAGATCAAACACCGCATGTTCTCACTCATAGATGGGTGTTGAACAATGAGAACACATGGACACAGGGAGGGGAGCACTACACACTGGGGTCAGTTGGGGGGAAATAGGGGAGGGACGGTGGGGGGTGGGGAGCTGGGGAGAGATAGCAAGGGGAGAAATGCCAGATATAGGTGATGGGGAGGAAGGCAGCAAATCATACTGCCATGTGTGTACCTATACAACAATTTTGCATGTTCTTCACATGTACCCCAAAACCTAAAATGCAATAAAATAAATAAATGGGGGAAAAAGAAAAGATTTCCAACAAGTTTTCTGTTTTCAGTCTTGTCTCCAAGCCTTGTCAGCAAAGGTGCTCCGAATTCCTGTCTTTGGAAGCCTGTATTGAATAGGCTTGCTTCTGTTTCATGTTCTCACTCATAAGCACTTCAATTTCAGCAGTTGCTTTCTTAAATTAGTTATATACATACACCTGCTTTCTAGCTTCAAATAATTAATTAATATCTCTGTTCAGCTGTCATTGCCTTCCCCACTGTCCTTGTGTATTTATGACCTTAAAAATGTCTTTATTGTCCCTATAGTGGAATTTTAACAGGAAATCAAGATAAATAAATCTGTTGAATTCACACATTTAACTGGGAACTCCCATCCTTTTTAAAAACTGCAGTATTGGTAACTTTGGGTAATTAATGATTAAATTTATTGACATTATCAATTTCTGTTCCTTGTATACATTGCTTTCTCTGTGGGTTCATTTGCTTTTCCTGCTTGAATACATAGCTCTTCAGGAAGAGTTACCTGATGTGTAACAAGGTGGTAAAATGGAACATTTCCCAGCCATGAAGATGACGGAAGCTATATTCCAAAGGACTGTAAAACAAAATGGCCAAAAACCAGCTCTTCCACTCATTGAGATTTCACTGTATTCAGATGTGACTACTAATCAATGTCTTATATAGAAGTTGGTGAGACCAAGAAATGGAAGAATAGAAATTCAATGAAGAGTTTTGAAGATCATAATTTACTTTTAGAAAGTGCTGTACATTATTAAATAACTTCCTAACTGCAAATTAAGATGAAGCATTTTGAGAGGACTGCCAAAAGGAATAATAGAAATGCCTTGCATTTTGGAAGACAGAGTAGGTGGTGACTGAGTCCGGTTGGTGATATTGCAATGCTTAGATAGGCTGATGTGGCTTTTGGCAACAAGGGAGAGGGCGTCTTTGAAAGGTCATTACTTTCCTGGAGTTTGTGGAGGCAAAGGATGTTTGACTGCATACTTGTCAGTGGAAGCTTTCCTGCTGCCGCTGCCTGTTCTTTTTTCTTGCTTGAACTGGAGGGATCAGAAGCCATATTTAGGGAGGAGGCATGAAGTACAGCTGGGGAGAAGGAGAAGAGCCCATGCTGCCCTTCCTTAACTACAGGTTTTTCACCTGTACACCCTGACCTGGGAGAGGGAGAGAAACCTCAGCTGGGAATCGAAGTCTGAATTTTGATGAATTTTAAAATGTGAAATTGATCTTTTGTTTTGTGACTTAGGTGTTCAAAAGTTTTTTATTCTCACAGTGACCAGAAGAAAATTCACAGGGCTGAGTTTTTATCCAGGAGTAGAAGAACTTGTCGACTAGTAGTTTTAAAGGGAAATGAGAGACAGAAATTAGTAATTTCAGTTGCTTTATAATTATATCCCCACTTTTTTTTTTTTTTTTTTTTGAGATGGAGTCTTACTCTGTCACCCAGGCTTGAGTACAGTGGCACGATCTCAGCTCACTTCAACCTCCGCCTCCTGGGTTCAAGTGATTCTCCTGCCTCAGCCCCCTGAGTAGCTGGGATTACCTGTGCACGTGTTTGGATTTTTAGTAGAGACAGGTTTCTATATGTTGGCCAGGCTGGTCTCTAACTCCTGACCTCAGGCAATCCTCCCACCTCGGCCTCCCAAAGTGCTGGGATTACAGGCGTGAGCCACCGTGCCTGGCCATATATCCCCAAATTTTGATAACTCATTATGATGGTTACATTTATCTGACAATACTTTCATGTTGCCCTCACTCTTGAGGGGATACAGTTCTAAGATTTTTCTTTTTACTTCAGTGATACTGTTCCATAGTCTTCTGACATCTATTGCTGTTGAAGAGAACTCTGTGTCAGGGCAGTTACCTTTGGGTTTCTGAATGTCTTGCAAAAGCAGCACTGACAGCCTTTGTTCTGGACTATCTTTTCAAGGCTGGTTGTGTGGCAAGATAGAAATGCTGTCTTCTTCTGGAGCAAATGGTAGGTTTGCTCAGCGTGTTGGAAGTTAGAGACAGTGTCTCCCTCAGGGCCTTCAGCTCTCCTCAATGAACTGAGATTTTAACATTTCTTTCTTATGTAAGGTAGGGGATGCTTTTGAGCCCAACTTTGTCTGTTTTGGCTTGGAGCATAGGGAATATCTTCTGGATAGGAATTTTACCAGATTTAGAGAAATAATCGCTTTAATGAACTTGTCTTGAATATGCAGTTGGTTTCAGGCAGTAATATTCTCACATGGCGGCTGGCATAGCATTTTTCTATTGATGATTCCAATTTACCAATACTGACTTTAATTTTAGCAGACGCTGTGTATTTTTCTCCTTAATATTACTTTCAGAGCATTTACTCTATTTTTTGTTTTTGTTTTTAAATTGAACTCATCCAAGCTTCCTTTATTACCCAATCTCTTGGGATGTTCAGATCAGATGCGATTCTCTTCCAAAAACCATGGTGATGCCAGCCCCATTAAATGCTCCTCGCACTTCCTTTTTCCCCTTGCTCCTGCTAGATATGTTCTATTTCCTCTTTTATGACTTTTCCCTTCTTCAAACTGCCCTTTATTGCTGAAAGTTCCACATTGTAATTTGAAAAGCGGAACAGTAAAATATCCGTTTCTGAATGATCTACTAACTACTGGGCTCTGATTGTATTCAAAATTGATAGTTCAGCCAAAACTCTAACCATGTTATTCAACTGGAGGGATATTTTTGTAGCTGGTAAGTCCTGCTTATGCTTTACCTAGAGCTTTTATTTCATAGTTATATTTTTGTGCCACATTAGATATTTCCCCATCTATTTGCACAAACCTAGATAAAAATGTTAACAAAGACATAAAAGTCCTATGTTAAACCAGAAATAGTATTGGAATCAGAAATGATAGAGGGCATCCTCTCTCTTTTATTTTTTTTCTGAGATTTATTGCTATGGAGAAGATTCAACCCAAGAATATGATGGCTGGTACGTTTTACCAAATTCTCCAAGAACTAAAATTATGAAGCTAAAACTTCTTTCATATACTGACTGGAAATGAAAAGAAAAATATGTTCAGATAAATTACCTAAGTTAGAAAAATAAATGGCAACCATGCAGATACAACATGTCCTACTTATGCATGTTAGATGGGGAATTCTCCTAGTGAGAACTGTTTCTTCATTTTAGTTCTTTATCTTTCAGACTTTTTTTCTTTAAGTGCACTTTAACCCAGGGGCAAGTTGGGTAACTGTGTAGGATGGCAGAGAATTGCTGAATCTTTTTTCCTCTAATTAAAGGCAGGTGTTCTTAGCGTGGAATCTGTGGGGGTCCTAGGGCTTCATAGGCAGGTTTTATAGACAAGGGAGGGGGTATTGTAGTTTATTTGGGTGCTATAACAAAATGCCATGGATTGCATGATTCATAAGCAGCAGACGTTTAGTTCTCACAGTTCTGGAGGCTGGGAAGTCCAAGATCAAGGCACCAGTAGATTCAGTGTTTGGTAAGGGCCTGCTTCCTGGTTCATAGACTGCATTGTGGTATCTTCCTAAGCTGACCCAGTGGGTTCTCCAGGGCAGACTTTTACCAAGCTGGGCCTGTGATCATCACATGAATCCTCTCAAATCTTGTGCACTTGTTTTTGAATAGGGGAAGAAGACACTTCCTGGAATTGCTGCATTTTAGGACCCCCTTCCCTCACCTGAGACACAGGGATCTGTTCTTTCGAACCATAAGCACCATCACTTGTCATCAGCCTGAGGGTATCATGCTGTCACCTCACTAAAGCCAGCGCCCAGATGGATGACATCCCAGTATTCAGAACAAATGCCTGCCATTTGGGACATGGTTAGGCCAGTTTAATCTGTGTCATCTGACCAGCTCATTCAGAAATGTTACCTTATGCCTGGAGATGTAGGAACAGGAAGAGTTGTGCTGGAGGTAGAAGAACACAACTCTAGAGAAAAAAAACAAAACAAAACAGAAGACAGACATTATTATAAAAATCTACCCACCTTTAACTATATATAGTGATTAATTTACATTTTCAATAGCCCATGTTACTGCTGGAACATTAAGACACATGATAACTTGGCTAAGTGGTCAATGTTACATCTATTTATACAGGTATAGAAAACTCTAGAAGATATGCACCCATCTATTACTTGAGGATTTTTTTTGAGGAGGCTAGATTTTCTACTTTATTCACTTTTAATTTCATTTTAAAAATTGATAATGAGTATATATTATTTTCTATCATCAGAAAAAACAAGAAATATGAAGACAAGATTAAGAAGGTGAGATTTCACATTTGTATTCCTGGAGCTTACCCAGGGGTGGGTTGCTGGCAGATCTCTTGGGGGGCGTTTTAACACAAACATTCCTGACTCCCTACCTCCTGTTGCCAGTCACTCCTGGTGATCATTTACATTGCTTGAATAGCTAGTAGCATAACCAGGAAGGGATCAACCTTATGAGAACATTCTGGAAGGGGCACTCTGGAGAAGGCTTTATCCTTGCTGGACCACAGGGCATCATTTTACCTGCGGCAGTCATCTGAGGCTTCAAATAGCTAGCTGGACCTGTGACTCGTCCGGCCATGTCTAATGGGTGGGCTTGGTGGAGACTTTGCCAGGGACGTCAGATTATGGAGGACACTGAAAGAACCAAGTATTTCTCCTCTCTAATAGGGGAGGGACGTCAAAGCAACATCCAGGGAGCGGCCAAATTTGTCACCTGACTTCAGCAGCCCTCTCTTCATGAGAGAGTGTTGGATGTAACTTTCTGAAGTTTAGGGGCATTTCGAGAAGATTGGGAAAGAGCACGTCTTTGGATCACGAGATTTCTGAAGGCAGGATGCATGTGCTGGTGCCCCAGACTAACAGCTGGAGGACTCACTTGTCCCTATTCTCTGTGCCTGAGGAGAGCTGGAATAGGCAAGTTACTTAATTTTTCTGTGCCTCCGTTTCCTCATATGGAAAATGGGAACAATAGCAATTGCTGTAAGGATTAAGTGCATTCATACTTGTATGTACCTAGCATTTAACAAGTATCCGCTGTTACTTTTACGATGTATGGTGGGAGGCCACACAGGCCCGCTCTAGGACAACTAGTCCAGGAAAGAGGAAGCATGAGTGCCACGATGGCCCCTCAGAGTGGCCAGAAAAGCCTTGGTGCTGACGTGGCCCCTCTCTTGGCCCCATGGAGCCCAAGGCTCTGAGCGCCTGTGACCTGGACAATGCTCACCCCATGCCATTCCATGCCGATGCTGAGTATGACAGGCCCACCTTCGGGAGAGACTGGGGGGCCGTGGGGAGCGTCTCGACTTCCTCTGTGTCCTTATCTCATGTGTACTCACCACTGCTGTTGGCTGGTCTGGTGATAAACCAAAGTGAAAGCAACCTTCAGTAAGACCCTGGCCTTATTCTTGCCAAAATTTAAGCCTGGATAGACAGCACAGTCAGGCCTAGCTTTTGGCATAGTTAATAATATTGGTAAGAATAACCTCAAGTGTAAGTGGAAAATGGGGAAAGAGGGAAATAAAGGCAAGAGCCCTTCCTCCTGGGAGGCCCGACTGGAGCCCACGGCATTTGGGGGTCCTGAGTTGCGGGCCTGTGGGGTCCTCTGTGGAGGCATGAGGGTATGTGGAGGGCGTCTTCTGAGATGGAAGAGCCACCTGGCACTCAGCACACTGTCCCTTGGGCCAGGATTAAAGAGGGGAACAACTATCTTGGAATAGGTTCTGGAGGTGAAACATGGAAGATGCTGGACCTCTAGTCCTGGGGACAAGGCCAGGCTCTTTTGTGAGTCAGCCAACATGCAGAGGCAGCCAGCCATGCTGAGAGCATGATGGGGGGCAGGTCTCAGGAGCAGGCTGGCCCTGCTCCCAGGCATGTGCATGTCACACCAATCTACGTGGAATTTGCTGCTTAGCTCCTGCCCAGCTGCTGGCGATACCTGGTGAGGACCGGGAGCATCCCACTGCCTCTCACTCCTCCAGTTGCATAGTCCAGGTTACTGCATGGAGCCCAGACCCACAGGTGCTGCCCCTGCCTAATTGTGGGTTTATTGCTGACACCTCTGAGTGCTGCTCAAGTCCAGTTGTCCATCCGATCAATCAAAAACAGCCTGGGAGTTGGAAAGGGCCATCTCCTGGTGTAGTGGGTATATCATCTAAGGACAATAGGCTTAGAAATCTAAGTCAGGATGAAGTAGGGAAAGGGGAGATTGCTGTGTCAGTGGCAGCAATGAGGTGGCCAGCCCGGCTCCTGTACTAGGATTACAGCTGGGACTATCAGAAATAAGGCTGCACCAGTGCCCACGACCTGAACATCCCTGGAGGGAGGGTGTTTCCTGGAGGGCACCCAGGGATGGCAGGAGGTAGCACCTCACCCCAGGTGCACCAAAGCCATGGGCTGTGGGCAGGCGGGGTGCGATTTGGTGCAGCTGTGAGTTCACTGCAGATTTTCTCATGTCTGCCCTGTCACTTGTTCTTCCTGAGGACGCTGGGTTGCTGGGTAGTGTATACAGCCCAGGTTCATGCTGCAAGCTTCAGAATGAAGTGTCCCAAGGTACTGGGTGAAACCTACAGGCTTGCCTGCTGTTAACCCAGGAGACGAGTGGTGGCCACACTCCTCCCTGGAGGGCTACAAACCTCAAGACTCAACCTAAGGGGAAAGGAGGCTGCTATGGCAGGGACAGGGGTGACCGTCACTGCCCAGAATAAAAAGGACCATTCACAAGGCGGCCTATGAGGGTAAACGGCTGAAGCCCTTCCCTATCATAGGCAAACTGGCTATAGCCAGTTTGGGCAGAGAAAGGTCAATGCGTGCTGAACAGTTGATGAGCAGCGTGGGTGACTGTGTTTCTCCAAATGAAGACTGTAGGCTGTACCACCCCTTCACTGTGAGGTTGCAGGTGGGACCCTTCTGCCTGGTCCTCAGAGAAGAGAGGACTCTGGACAGGCCCCACAGCACTCACCTTCCTAGGGATGGCCTGGCACCTCCCTTTGAGTTACGTGGCACCTTTGAAGTGGTGGGGTTGATTCTCACTGTTGGGAGGAAGTGGCATGGTTACAGAATGTTGGACTTGTTCTTTGAGTGGCAGAGGGGATAAAGCCACCTGGCTGGTCCTGCCACTTTCCTTTGGGGGAAAAACAAAAGGGGTGGAAGCCCAAGGGCCTGAGCTAGTGAGGCAGTTTGGGGCTATGTGGTACTTGCTGTGCCACTGCTGGCTGGGGAGGCAGGCATAGTTTGAGAAGCTCCTCTAGGAAGTATGGACTGCATTACGGTCTGAATGCTGTGATCCCCTCTACCCCGATTCATAAGTTGAAATTCTAACCCCCAAAGTGATGGTATCAGGAGACAGGGCCTTTGGGAAGTGATTAGGTCACAAGGGGAGAGCCCTCATGACTGGGGTTACAAAAGACCTCAGAGAGCTACCTAGTCCCTTCCACCATGTGAGGACACAACTAGAAGGCATCATCTAGGAAATGACAGAAAGCAGGTCCTCGCCAGGCACCGAATCTGCCAGTGCCTTGATCATGGACTTCCCAGCCTCCACAACTGTGGGAAAAAAATGTCTGTTGTTTATAAGCTTCCCAGTCTAAGGTATTTTGTTATAGCAGCCTGAATGGACTAAGACCGATTTCATATTAGTTTCCTAGGTTTGCCATAATAACGTACCACAAATTAGGTGGCTTAAAAGAACAGCAATTTATTATCTCACACTTCTGGATGCTAGGAGCTCAGACTCAAGGTATCAGCAGGGCCCTGCTTCCTCTGAAGGCCTGAGAGGAGGATCCTCCCAGCATCTGGTGGCCACAGGCATTCCTTGGCTTGTGGCTGCATCACTCCAGTCTCTGCCACCATCAACACATGGCCTTCTTCCCTGTGTGTCTCCTCCTCTTATAAAGACACTGGCCATTGGATTTAAGGGTCAAATAAGATCACGTTGTGAATTTTGGGATAGACATGAATTTTTGGGAGGACACCACTCAACCCACTACAGAGTGAGTGGCAGAGAGAGGTCAAGGATCATGAAGTCGTGTTCTCCTGGTAGGGGTTATTGTAATGGGTGTAGCTAGTGATTCCCACCAGCTGTTTCCTCAGATGACAGAGGATGCTGGGATGGAGGGGCTGGGCTCGCCAAGGTGACCTGGAGCTCAGGGTTCCCAGCAAGGACTGCTTCGAGCCTCTCTAACCTGATGCATTGCTCACTTCACGCAGGCTGCACCGACTTCCAATTGTGGATCTGCCTCTTTGAGTATCTAGGAAACCCTTGGGTTGTACATGTAACTTTATCTTAGGAATATCTTTTTGCGCTGTTTGCTATTTCAGTAGTATACAGAAGTGAGAGCAATCTTGAACTGAGTTCATACTTATTCTATTCAATTTTATACCTTGGCCACACTTTGTGGTCTAGCCAAACTCCTAAAACCATCCCCAAATCAATATCTGTGGCTAGGGAGCTGCAACACAAATCTTTTTTTTTTTTTTTTTTGAGATGGAGTTTCGCTCTCGTTACCCAGGCTGGAGTGCAATGGCGCGATCTCGGCTCACCGCAACCTCCGCCTCCTGGGTTCAGGCAATTCTCCTGCCTCAGCCTCCTGAGTAGCTGGGATTACAGGCATGCGCCACCATGCCCAGCTGATTTTTTGTATTTTTAGTAGAGACGGGGTTTCACCCTGTTGACCAGGATGGTCTCGATCTCTTGACCTCGTGATCCACCCACCTCAGCCTCCCAAAGTGCTGGGATTACAGGCGTGAACCACCGCGCCCGGCCAACACAAATCTTAAATGAGACAGGGTAGGTGGGGTCACTCTCACTCAACCACACAATGAGTAGTAGAGGGATTCCTAAAATTCTTTTGGAATTTTGCACCTTAAAGGAAGGGAGACAATGTGGGCGGAAGAAATGAAGATATCTATTTCAGGCATGGGTATTTTCTAGATTGTATATACTGTCCAGATGGCTGGAACACATACTTGCAGACGTCAACATTCTTATTTTTTTTATATTTTCTTTTCCTTCATAATGGGAGGTGTAAGTTTTGTTTTATCTTTTTTTCCCCCACTATTGGGAGCAATTCTGGATAGAGCTGCCTCCCAGCTGTAGATATTGTGTGTGGGTTATTCAATGAGACAACTATTCATTAAGGTCCTTAAGAACAGAGCCATGCCCTGTTGCAGGCACGGGGGATACAAAGGTGGGTAAGTCGGCTTTAGCTGGGGTAGCACCAGTTGCAATAACAAAGAGAGCTCAAAACAGAGAGGCTGAATAATACATCAGAGGTTTGTAACGATTCTCAGGAGAGCCCTTCAGGTTTGTGGGCGGCTCTGCTCCAGGTGGTCACTCAGGGACTTTGGATGACAATGGCTCTGTAGTTGTTGCTTTCAAAGTCATCCTAGATATTGGCACTCTAGTCAGCAGGAAGGGGAGAAAGAATGTTGAGGGTGAGCCACATGCAAGGTTTCAGGAATCTAACCTGGAGGTGGTACTTATTCTTTCTGCTCTCATTCCTTCCTTCCAGAAAGTTTCTGTCTGTCTTCTGAGGATATGTTTGGTTTAATGGAAAAGAACAGCATGTGAACGGGCAAAGGAGAAACTGGTTTTAAGCAACAGTTTTTCTACCTCACGTCCTGCACTCCACAATTTCCATTGGACCCAACCCTAAGCACTTTTAAAAAAGAAAAAAACTCAGAGACGGAATGCCCCCTGTTATATAGAACAAAGCTGTGTTTAAAAGTGTTATTTCCCTCATATCTGTTTCTAGTAAGCTACTTCTTGTTATTAATGACATTAAATTTTGTTTACCTTCTTGTAGTTCCTGGTCATTCTGAGCCTTTATTCTTTGGAAAAAGGCAAAAACAAATCCAAAAGAAGAATTATAATGTTCCAGGTTCATCTTCCCAACTCCCCTGCCCAATTAATGATCACAGCAAACTTGTAAAGTGATATTATTATCTTCATTTTATGAATGAGGACATTGAGATTTAGAGAATTCAGAGACTGTCATTAAGACTGTGCATTAGCTATTCACAATAGCAAGGACATGGATCAACCTAAATGCCCATCAGTGGTAGACTAGATAAAGAAAATGTGGTACATAGACACCATGGAATACTATGCAGCCATAAAAAGAATGAGATTATGTCTTTTGTGGGAACATGGATAGGGCTGGAGGCCATTATCCTTAGCAAAGCAACGCAGAAACAGAAAACCAAATACCACATGTTCTCACTTGTAAGTGGGAACTAAATGATGGGAACACCTGAACACATAAAGGAGAACGACACACACTGGGACCTATTGGAGGGTGGAGAGTGGGAGGAGGAGAGGATCAGGACAAATAACAAATGGGCATTAGGATTAATACCTGGGTGATAAAATAATCTGTACAACAGACCCCCATCGCATGTAACAAACTTGCACGTGTACACCTGAATTTAAAATGAAAGTTAAATTAAAAAAAAAAAAAAAGATTGCGTATCAGGCTGGGCAAGGTGGCTCAGACCTTTAATCCCAGTACTTTGAGAAGCCAAGGTGGGCAGATTGCTCGAGCTCAGGAGTTTGAGACCAGCCTGGGCAATATGATAAGACCTCATCTCTACAAAAAAAGAAAAAGAATTAGCCAAGTGTGGTTACCATGGTACCCACGGCTACCTGGGAGGCTGAGATGGGAGGATGACGTGAACTCAGGAGGTCGAGATGCAGTGAGCTGTGATCACGCCATTGCTTTCCACCCTGGGTGACAGATTGAGACTCTGTCTTAAAAAAAAAAAAAAAAAAAGATTATGCATCAATTAAGGCAGTGTAGCAAGGCAATATAAAAAGATGTAAATCACATGCAGCACATCTATGTCATAATATATTTGTAGAGAAAGATGGGATTCAGGAATAATGGAAAGGCGTGAATTTGGGCTGGAGAGTGACTAGATGTGGACGGCTTCACGGGATGGAGCAGCTCCCACATAGCTGAGCCCACATGCCACCACGCTTGGCTATTTTTAAAAAATTATTTTGTAGAGATGGGGTCTTGCTGTGTTGCACAAGCTGGTCTGAAACTCTTGGGCTCAAGATCCTCCTACCTCGGCCTTCCAAAGTGCTGGGATTACAGGCATGAGCCATTGTGCCTGGCCTGATGCACAATCTTTTTTTTTTTTTTTTTGAGATGGAGTCTTGCTCTGTCACCAGGCTGAAGTGTAGGGGTGTAATCTCAGCTCACTACAGCCTCCAACTCCCTGGTTCAAGCAATTCTCCTGCCTGAGCCCACCGAGTAGCTGGGACTACAGATGTGTGCTACCATGCCCAGCTCATTTTTGTATTTTTAGTAGAGATGGGGTTTCACCTTGTTGGCCGGGATGGTCTCCATCTCCTGACCTTGTGACCCGCCCACCTCAGCCTCCCAAAGTGCTTGGATTGCAGGTGTGAGCCACGTGCCTGGCCTATGCACAATCTTAATTTGGGCCACAGTAGTTGCTATAATAAGTAAACTCTAAATTTCAGCACTTAACACAAAGACGTTTTTTGTCACACGATAGCCCCATTGAGGTGCGCCTAGTTGGTGGGTGGCTTTGTTCCCAGGCTCCTTTTGCATTCTGTTTTCCTGTAGCCCTTTCCCCCCCAGTAAAACTGCACTTCCTGACACTGTCTGCTTTTTGCATTCCTCCCTTCTCTCTGCTCACTTTGACAGTTGCTTCTGTAGATGTGGTGACAGATGTCTGGCTTGAACAGGATCCCGTGGAGAATGGATGCTCTTGGCAGTTTCGAGTTACTGCCCTGGCTATTAACAGTTCCGTAAATGGATTCACCAAGACTCAGCTCTCAGGTCGCCCCTGGCCCTTCCAGGATAGTCTGCCAGAGCTAGTGATGTTTCTGGTGTTTCCTAAAGCTCTCTGAACCGTGTTTCACATTTGGCTGCTGATCGTGACGATCCTAGAGTGGTTAGGAAAAGAAAAACATTCTACCTAGTTCTAGGATCAAGACTTTGAAAGGAAATGTCTACAGTTTATCATCATCGATTCATTTGTTTTTGTTTATTTATTTTTTATACTTTAAGTTCTGGGGTACATGTGCAGATCATGCAGGTTTGTTGTACAGGCGTGTATACATGCGCTATGGTGATGGTTTGCTGCATCCATCACCCTGCCAACTATATTAGGTGTTTCTCCTAATGCTATCCCTCCCCCAACCCCCCCCCCCCCCGCTATTCCTTCCCCAGCCCCTACCCCCCAGGCCCTGATGTGTGACATCATCAATTCTTTCTTAGTGAGTCCCGTTGGGGCCCAAGATGGGAGACCTCAAATTTAAAGGCCACGAAGGAGCAGTGAACAAGTAGACGAGAGGTGAAGGGTAACTCTATCATGCAGTGAGCGATTCCGGTGAATTAGCGACATCCCAGAACCGAATCGTTGTTGAAACATATCATTTTTCCTGGGTATTCATAAAGTTTGCCAAATGAGGACGCTGCTGCTGAGCTGTCTGTAGCAATGGGGGGATGCTGGGGCGAACACTGGCCCTTGCTCATCTAACTCGCTGTCCCCACTGGCTTTGTAAAGGCAGAAGTCAGGGCACCAGGCCCATACTTTTCTTAAAAGTGAGGACTGGAGTATGGGGCTGGCGCAGGGGTTTTGACTCCACCTGGCTTAGTCTTCGAGTGTACCCTAAGACTAATGAGAGACTGGCTGCCTCCGACCCGGGGAGAGCGTGGCTGCCGACATGCCTCCCTGGGGCTTTGGTGTGGATTAGGCCTAATGGGAAGACTTATCATCTCCCTGGGGCTTCCAAAAGTTGAACCACTGGGTGGCTGATGAGATGTGAACAAAAGACATTTGATGACGTGGATGTGTGTGGGAAGCAAGGCTTAGCCTCGTAGCTTTGTTTCTAGTTGCTCTATGGAAAGGCATTTTAAACCATGGTGATTACTGAATTTCCTTGATTCTAAACTAGTACACCGATTATAAAACACATTAGCAATTTAATAAGAGTATTTATTTTTGGCGGGGAAGTAAATACTACCATTCGATACATGCAACTTGACTGCAAAGCATATTACAAATGTTAGAAATGATAAAATGTGGTGAAATGGTAACATGTTTTAGCTCAAGGAAATACGTTAGAAAAGATTTTCTGCTTTAGACTAGAGCAAGGCCACCTCCTTGGGTAGCTGGAGAGGTTTTTTTTTTGTTGTTTTTTGCAAGATTGTTATCCCTTTTCTGGCAGTGGTTTTGGGTCTGCAATTACAGGAGAGGGCAGAAGCCAGCAGGTCCCGCAGCAACAGGATTCCTGCAGGCGATCTGTGGCTGTAATCCCTCACTGTTGTCTGTTCTGCTGCCCACCTCACTGGCACTGAAACCCATTGGTGAGCTACAGGACCCCTAGGGAGCGAATTTGCAGGAAGATAAATTCCCCTGTCCCTGACTGCATTTGAATGCTATTGTGGAAACTGAAGAGAACACAGATCACTCCCAAATTGAATTCTGCATACCTGATTGCTAAGTAGAAAACTGCATATCAGATAATGTTTCCTGGACTTGACTGGGTCTGTCTAGACACAAAACTTGCTCACAGTTTTTCAGGTTCTGTGTCATGCAGGCACATAAAACCCCTTTGCCCTCATTATCTCAGGCTCCCGGACATTTTGTTTTTGGGGACATTTTCACGGTCAACAGCTAACTCTTATCTTTACCCTTCCCTCAGTGTTCCTGAAGATGATGTTACAGCAGTGGGGTGCTCTGTTATCGTCGCTGGCACCCCAAGCTGGAACTGTATGGACACGAGTGGGCAATGGGTTTATTGCTGTAATAAGTATATTGTTTCAGTATCAGCACAAAGTACATGCTCAGCAAAAGTATGTTAAATACCTGAATACAGGGAGAACTGGCTGGCATAAGAGCCTCTAAAGCATCCTTCTTACGTGGTCTTATTCCAGTGAGGGATGCCATTGCCCTTTTCCTTATGGGTAGGACATGTAGTTAATGAGTGTCTGATTGGTGTTTGCAGTGTATTTTCTTTGTGACATTGTGACTGGAAAAGGGTCCTAATCCAGTCCCCAAGAGAGGGTTCTTGGATCTCTGTCAAGAAGGAATTCATGGCGAGTCCATAAAGTGGAAACAAGTTCTTTAAGAAAGTAAAGGAATAAAGAAAGGCGACCCTGCACTCCACGGGCTGCTCCCTCAGGGCTGCTGGCTGTCCATTTTATGTGGTTATTTCTTGATAATATGTCAAACAAGGGGTGGATTATTCATGAGTTTTCAGGAATAGGGGTGGGCAGTTCCTGGAACTGAGGGTTCCTCCCCTTTTCAGACCATATGGGGTAACTTCCTGATGTTGCCATGGCATCTAAACTGCCCTGGTGCTAGTGGGAGTGTCTTTTAGCATGCGAATGCGTTATAATCAGCATGTAATGAGCAGTGAGGACCGCCAGAGGACGCTTTTGTCACCGTCTTGGTTTTGGTGGGGTTTGGCCGACTTCTTTACCGCAAGCTGCTTTATCAGCAGAGTCTTTACGACCTGTACTTTGTGCTGACTTCATTCTTTGATTTTCTTTTTGGATCTCATAGTTTAGTGAGGTAATTCTTACTGCTTCCTCTATGGGTGATTCTCCCTGGGGGTGCTACGTTCTGGAATTTGGAGGGGACAGTTTTGATTGTGACAAAACTTGGGGGCTTTGCTTGCATTTAGTAGACATGGCCTGGGAACACTCTATATCCTGCATTCATGGGGCAGTACTGCCCAGTGAATAATTTTTTAAGTGTACCATGGGACTTCCATGTGGGTAAAAAACCTGTATTCTACCAGTTGTGATGTGCCCTAAATTTTCCAGGAAAGAAACCATTGTGTAAATCCTTTTGCTTGGAACTTCGCTGGAGTTGGAAAGTCACCTGTGGTGGTTAACTTACCAGTGGAGCCCAGCTCGGTCCTTCTGCCTCTGTGGCAGTCATGTTCTCGAAGATTCTAAGGACAGCAGCAGCATCTGACTACTGCATTACAACCTCCAGTGCTGGGTTTTCTGAGCATTTCTGTGTTAAATGTGTATAACGTACACTATGTACATTATACTATAAATTTCTTTTTACACTTTCATTTCAGCTAGGGTGTTGTGTTATTTCTAAAATTGTATTTGTGTTAGGATTTATCTATTTATATTGGTATTGTTTGAAAATATTCTCCGAAGTTTATGTGTTGTCAAGCCCCAGTGCAACAGTTTTGGGAGGTAGGGGTCATAAGAATTGATGAAGTCACAAGGACTCTGCTTTTATAACTGGATTAATGTTGTTATTCCAGGAGTGGGTTAGTTATAAGAGTGACTTTGTTGCAAAACCTTTGGCCCCCTCTTGATCTTTTGCTCTGAGTATTTCTTGCCCTTTCCCCTCTGCCATGGGATGATGCTGCAGGAAGCTCCTCATCAGATGCCAGTGCCATGTTCCTGGACTCCTGGCCTCCAGAACCATGAGCCAATACATTTCTATTCATTGTAAATTACCCAGTCTGTCTTTTTCTGTTGTAGCCACAGAAAATGAGCCAAGAAAGAAAACTGGCACTGAGAACTGGGTCTGTTGCTGTAATAAATACCTGGAGATGTGGAAGCACCTTTGGAACTGGGTAATGGGTAGAGGCTGGGAAGATGTGGAGGAGCAGGCAGGCAAAAGCCTACGTTGCTGTGAACAGAGCATTACACATGATTGTGGAGAGAACTGTAGGGAAAGTCTGAAGCTTCTTAGAGATGATTTAGGTGGTTATAATCAAAATGCTCTAGAAATGAACATTTCGGATACAGTAAAGGCCATTCTGATGAGATCTCAGATGGAAATGAGGAACAAAATAGTGGAAACTGGAATAAAGGCCATTTTTGTTATAAATTCACAAAGCACTGTTATAAATCCATAGCTGAATCATGTCCATGACTGGGGGCTTTATGGAAGGTAGGATTTAAGGGCAATGAACTTGGATATCTGGAGGAAGAAATTTCTAAGCAAAATACTGGAGGAGCTGCATAGCTACTTTTAACCACATATAGTAAGATGTGAATGAAGAGAAATTATTTAAAGATGGCATTTATCATTAAAAGGGAAGCAGAAGGAAAAGATATGGAAAATGTTCAGCCTTAGTCATGTAGAGTGAAAAGGCATGTTTAGGAGAGTAAATTCATTTTGGATTATGAAAAGGACGTGAATTTTGGAAGCCAGGGACGGAATGCTATGGTTTTAATGTATCCCGCAAAATTGATGTGCTGGAAATCCGCAATGCAAAGAGTGTGGCCAAGAGACTGTTTGCTAAAGAGATTAGTATAGATAGAAGGGAGCCAGATGCCATTCATCAAAACAATGGACATCAAAGGCATTTTAAATATCTTCCAGGTTGCCCCTCCCATCCCAGGCCCAGAGCAGGGCTTCAAGAGAAGGTTTCCAGGGAGGTGCCCACGGGACTTCAACATTCACTGCTCAGGGATGCCTGGGAGTCTGCTCCCTGCATTGAGGCACAGCACTCCTCAGCTGTCCCAGCCATGGCTCAGGTGGCCTGGGCATGCTTGTGCCACCACTCCAGAGGGCTCAAGCAGTAAGCTTTGATGGCAACTATATGGTGTTAACTCTGCGGATGTACAGAATGCAAAAATTATGGAGTGTGTACATTTCAAAGGGTGTATTTGACAGCTTGAGGGCCCAGGCTGAAACTTTTCACAGGGGTGGCGCCAACACAGGCAGCCCCTACCAGGGCAACGCTGAGCTGAAATGTGGGGTCCAAGCTGCCACATTGCCTAGCTGACCTATGGGAGCAAGGCCATCTCAGAGATCCCAGAACTGTGGGGCCACCCACATGCCACTGAAAGCTGCCGGGTGGGCTGAGCCAAGTAAAATCATAGGGGCAGGGCCGCCTGTGACCTTACAGGTCCAGTGCCTGTCCCAGTGTGCCCAGAATGTGGGATATGGAGTCAGGGAGGATTACTCTGTAGCTTTAAGGCTTAATGTTTTCCCTGTTGAGTAAAGGATTTACTTGGGACCAATCATGTCTTTCTTCTTGCCTATTTCTCCCTTTTGGAGTGGGAATGTCTATCCTATGTCTGTCTCACCACTGTATTTTGGAAGTACAGAATTCGTTAATTTTACAGGCTCACTGGTTGCAGAGGAATTTTCCTGGGGATGAATTGCGCCTTTAGTCTTACCCATATCTTACCCATTCAGATAAGACTCTGAACTTTGAACTTTTGAGTTGGTGCTAGAACGAGTTAAGATTTTTGGGGCTACTGAGATGAAATATGTGTATTTTGGATTATGAAAAGGACATGAATTTTGGAAGCCAGGGACAGGATCTTATGGTTTAATGTGTCCCCCAGAATTTATGTGTTGGAAATCCCCAATGCAAACGTGCTTAGACGTTGGGCGTAATGAGGTGATTAGGTCATGAGGGCTCTGCCCTTACAAATGGATTCATGTCATTATCCTGGGAGTGGGTGGCTACTGAGAGAGCAGCTTTGTTAGAAAAGAAAGTTCGACTCCCTTTCCCTCTCCTGCTCTCACATGCTGTCTTGCATTTCCACCTTCTGCCATGGGATGATGCCCTCACCAGATGCTGGCACTTTGATATTTGACTTCCTAGCCACCAGAGCTGTGAGAAATAAATTTCTTTTCTTTCTAATTACTTGTGATATTTTGTTATAGTAACACAAAACAGGTTATTCTCTAGTTCTGTCTGTATCTATCTATATTTAAAACTTCTTAACCATTTTGAAGCGTACAGTTCAGTGGTGTGAATTCTATTCACATGATTGTGAAAGAGACCTCCAGGGCTTTTCATCTTGCATATCTGAATCTTTATACTCATTAAACAACTCCCTGTTACCCCTCCCATCCAACCTTCGGCAACCATCACTTTGCTTT
Organism: Sapajus apella; assembly: GCF_009761245.1. Lineage (NCBI taxonomy): Eukaryota > Metazoa > Chordata > Mammalia > Primates > Cebidae > Sapajus > Sapajus apella. Next base: position 32,183,934 of record NW_022436951.1, read on the forward strand.
CTGTTTCTATGAATTTGACCATTTGAGACGCTGCCTATAAGAGGGATGACATAGTATTGGTTTTTTTTGTGTGACTGACTTATTTCATTTAGCACACTATCCTTAAGGTTTATTCATATTGTAGCATGTAACAGAATTTTTCAAGGATGAAATAATATTGGATTCTTTGTATATAACACATTTTATTTATCCATTCATTCATCAGTGGACATTTGGATGGCGTCTGCCTCTTGGCTGTTGTGAATAGTGCTGCTATTGATGTGACTGTGCAAATATCTCTTCAAGACCATGCTTTGAATTCTCTTGGATATATACCCAGAAATGGGTTGCTGTGTCACATGGCAGCTCTGTCTTTAATTTTTTAAGGGACTACCTTACTGTTTTCTAGGGAAGATTGCATCATTTTACATTCCCACCAAAAATGTACAAGGATTCCAATTTCTCAGCATCCTCACCAACGCTTGTTATTTCCTGTATTTTCAATAGTAGCCATCCTAGTGAGTGTTGTCTTAGATTATATTTTATGTGAATTGTATTTCAAGACAGCAAAGGGGTAGGTACAAAATCATGTTATAAAAAGAGGGCATTGAGTTTAAAGAGTTAAAGATTAGAAAGACTGTTGTAATGTCTTCCTTCATAGCCTTACCAACAGTCAGATCAACCTGTAAAAACTTGTTAGAAAACAACCTTCCCCTTCTTCCACTCTATCAATGTGTTTATGTCCGTCTGTAGCTGTCACTTGGGGCCAGCCTTGCCCAGTGTGGCCTCCATGGGTATCCTTTGTTCTGTGGAGGGTTAGGTGTTTTTCCTTCTGCACTAGTAATTAGTGATCTCTTTATATTAAGTTGGAGAACAGAATCCCTGTTTTGGCATAAAGTATATGAACTTTATGTACAGTGAGCATTCACGAATAATATTTCGTTACTGAGCAAGAGTGGGTTTCCTGGTGGACACATGTTTCAGAGACATGACATAATAAACCTGGACCCCTTGAAACCATGGCTGGGGTCCTAAAGCTTTCACCTGTTGTGTACTTACTGGCCACATACATGATGACAACGCAACACCAACGTGGTGCTTTCTGAAAGCCTCTAAAGTTAATGTTGTCACTTGATGTGTGAAAAGGTCAAGCATTCAGTTTGGAACATTGTTGTGGGGAGGTGGAGGGACTAGATTTTCTGTTCAGTAAACAGATGCAGAGGAGGGTCCTGGTTGGCCTATGTACCCCAGGACCTCAATCTTGGGGTGCATTCAGGGAAAGCTGTCCTGCATCAACCCTGGGCTCACCTAGAATTTTTCCCCTCCACACCTCTGGATGTCTACTCTGTGCTCCAAAGTGGAACCCCATTACAGGAAGCTGACCTGGGATGCATCTTATGGCTGATGTTTCCTTAATGACCTTCAGTGTAGTTCCCCCAGAGAAATTTTTCTTTAATGTGTCAAGAATCAAAAACATATATAATAGAAAATTATTATAGTATTTCACTTGAGATTGTACAGATAATGACAAGTTTTTTTTTAAAGCAGTATTTGTGACTCTTCAATTAAACAGCCACCAAACAATAGTAAACCTACCACTATTTCCAAACGCGGTGTCTTGGTGTTTGTAGCTCACCATATGTTTGAAGTATGACATAATCCTTATGGGGCACATTCAATTTGTTGCTTCCCAACTTCAATAGAAGCAGTTAAGCCTGTCTCCTTGTAGACAAATTGTTAATGAAAAGGTAGCTGAACAATCATTTTCTTGTAATATGCAATTCCATCTCCTTAAATACAGGAGCCTGACAGAGCCATTCAGCAGTTAGTACTTTCTCTATACAACTGAACTCTCTCTGACCCTATGAAACGAACAACTGGAGCAAAAACAGAGAAAGGGGAGAAAGTCCGCTAAAAATAAATACTCACCTGTAATATATATAATCCTGAACACGGAATGGAAGGTATATCTTACTTTATTGTTTTCAGATAATGTATGAATAATTGCCTTCTGCTGCCAAATGCATTTTTATTGATTTGAAAGTATTTCACGATGTTGGTGCAATGTTTGGAAAATGGCAGGACCATCTGAAGGATTCAGAATTTAGAGTCCTGAGCTTTCCCCTCTTCCAGCAATGAGTCAAGGTTGCTGATGGCAGCCCAGGCGTACGGTGGCTACCTTCTTCCTGCAGAGACATAAAGAAGAAAACAAAAAGATTGGCCATCTGACCAAAGCAAGCTCATGATTTTAATTTTATTTAATAATTTTATATTTTACAATTTCCCCAACAGTTTTAAAAATGGGCTTGAGCAAAGACAGCCTGATTTCCCATTTTAAAATTCAGACAAAAGAGTTTAACAATGTCTTTAGGACGTAGCATAGAGTAATAACAGCTGGTATTTATTGAGTGCTTGTGCCAGTGGCACCCAGGTTATCTGGGTACACTTCACCAGTGAAGAATGGATGGGCCATGATGATCACTCCCATTTGATAGATGAAGAACATGAATCAGAGAGGTTAACCAGCTTGCCCAAAGTCACCCAGCAATTTTGTGGTAGAGCCAGCATTTATGCTGAAGAAGACAAACTCAACTAGGTTTTAAAGTTAGTCAAGAGTCTTGATCTCATTTACTGCCTATTCAAAAATGTTTGTTCTTTAAAACAATAAAGTAAAATAATGAAGTATTTTATTTTAAGGTCTTGCTTCTTTATTCTGCTCCATGTTTTTTCACAGTACAAATATAAACTCTTCATGGATTGATACATAAACCCTGCGAAGTGCAGACCACGTATGAGTGTCTTGGGAAGGCAGTTGTGTGTGGGGGAATCTTTGAGCATGCAGACTCCAGGCTTGCCCCTCTCTTCAATTGCTATATGGCAAGTGTCTTTATTCCCCAAGCCTCTGTTTTCTCATCTGTCAAATGGATATGATGATGGTACGGACTTCCCAGGGTTACGGACGGGATGCATAAATAGTATTCATACCCTAGCACGGTAACTGCACAGAGAAGGCACGTAGTTGATGTGAACCATCGGCATGAGTTCACAGAAATGAGAACGCGAAGCTTACAGAGTGGGAGAAGCACCAACCACTATAGTGAATGGGGCATGTGCACTGATGTGGGAGGTGGTGAGTCTGGGAAGGCGCGACGTGGCCCCTCTCGGCCTCGTGTAAGCATCTGAGCTTCATTCTGCTGGTTTACGGAGCACTGAAGACTCTTGGAGATGCATACGCTTGTACAGGATTTAGGAAGTGATTAGGTGGAAAGAAAACAGGGACCTAGTCGTGGGTGGAACAAAGAGAAAGGAGATAGCAAGGCAAATATGCCTGGGGAGAGGGTGAGTTGTGGGTGACCTGGAGGTTTTCCTGCCAGGTGCTGTGGCTTGTGCCTGTAATCCCAGCATGAGGCTGAATTAGGAGGATGGCTTGAAGCCAGGAGTTCAAGACCAGCCTGGGCAACATGGCAAAACCTCATCTCTGAAAAAGATGAGAATTAGCCAAGTGTGGTAGAACATGTCTATAGTCCCAGTTAACTCAGGAGGCTGAGGCAGGAGGATCACTTAAGCTCAGGAGGTTAAGGTTGCAGTGAGCTATGATCACACTTTTGTACTACAGACTGTGTGACAGTGAGATGCAGTCCAAAAAACAAGCAAACAAACAAAAGCCTCCAAAAAATCCTATTTCTACCAGCGTGTCTCCACCACATGCAGAGATCACGTCGCTCATGGGAGTTGGCTCCTTGCTTCCCACGTAACCTTTTCATCGTTCTCCACCCCAATTTCCCCATGGAGGAAGAATGCAGCGGCCACACTAAACAAGGTATTTAGGCCATTTGATGATGATATTTCTGTTGTGAATTGGGAAGTCCAGGTCTAGTTCTAGACACTATTGCTCTGTTAGCATGAGTCACAATCTGTAGATCAAGCGTCTGGGGTGCCCAGTCAAAGGCCAGCATCAGACCATGGAGAATTCCCTAAGGTAAATGCCACCTATGGGAGCTTTCCTGGTGTCCGTGGCCTTCCATGGTGATTTTCCTATCCGTCCAGCATATCTTTTCTTTTTCCCATGGCATCGATTTTAATTTTATTGCAGATAGTAAAAATTCCATGTTCAGAATTTCTTAAAAAGGTTATTTCAGCAAGATAGCCCATTCAGTGTAAACCATATTTATATAAAATTAATTGGAAGATTTTTTGAAAAACAATTATTTTATAATCATCTAAGTCTTTTATTAAATATTATTTACAATTAAAACTGAAATAAAGAGATTCATAAAGAGATTTCTCTGGTATCTTTATTATATATTAAGAAGGAATTAAATACTTGATGTCAATATTTTGCTGAAAAATACAACTTTCTTCAAGATTATGCATCCAGCACACTTTTTCTTTCAACTACTCTGGGAACTGGTGTAGCTGTCCCTGTTCCTCTGACTTTTTTCCTGAATTACAGACTCATACTTCCATTTGCCCTTTAGGTACCCATCTTCTTAAACACTCTATTTTAATTATTTTTATTTTTATTTTGAGTCAGGGTCTCACTCTTTCCCCGGCTAGAGTGCAAGGTGCAATCACAGCTCACTCCAGCCTCCACCTCCTGGACTCAAGTAATTTTCCCATCTCAGCCTCTAGAGTAGCTGGGACTACAAGTGCACACCACCACCCCAGGCTATTTAAATAAAAAATGTTTAGTAGAGACAAGGTTTTGCCATGTTGCCCAGGCTGGCCTCAAACTCCTGGGCTCAAGCGATCCTCCCACCTTGGCCTCCTAAAGTGTTGGGATTAGGTGTGAGCCGCCGTGCCCGGCCTCAGTGCCCATCTTGTTGGTGCATCTTCAGTTGAGCTCATCTTATTCCACCCCATCTGATAAAGCAAATCTCAGGTCCTTTGCCTCCACTCTGGCAGGTGCCAGCACCTCCTCTCTTCACCTGTAACCTTATTCTTCTCCTTTCCTGGGAAGGTCCAGTTCCGCTAAAGCCCATGGCCTGTGATGCTTTTTTCTGGGCCAGCCCTTTGCCAATAGCACATGATGTTTTTGGCTTAGCACTTAGGCACTCCTTGCAGACCTGAACTCAGGCTTCCCCTTCCAGGGTCTCAGCTTCGCCCTCCTTTGACATGACCACTGCCTGAGCGTTATGCTCTTGCTCTTTGTATCCATCTGGACACCAAGCCCGGGGTAAAGCCCCTGCTTCCAGATCACTTGAAACCAGCTGCTTGCCTCTTCTCCTGCAGTTGCTTCATTCAGAACCGGGGGTCTGTGCCTAAGCGAGGGAAGAGCCTTTCGACTGCTCCCCACCTCTGCTCCTCCCTCTTCTAGCCCGTTACACTCATCGTCCACACTGCTGTCATCTCTTCCACTTACTCAAAGCAACAACAAGAACAGCAGCAACAACCAACCAGAGCAGTAAAAGCTCTTGGTGGCCCAAGCTGCCCGTGGTATGAACTCCTGACCTTGGCAGTAAAGGACGCTTAGCATCCAGCCTTAACTTTCCAGCCTCACCCTGGTTTTACCATCTGGCCATACCACCTGTTTATCACGCCCCTATTCCCCGAGGACATTGTGCATTGGTGCATTTGCTTTGTGTTTAAATGTACCTGTGTTCATTTCCCTCTGCTGGAAATGCCATTTCTTGTCCCCCATCCCATTGTTTGCTTGTTGAACTCGTGATCACCGAGGCTCAGTTCAGGTGGGCAGCAGCAGGCGTTTCCCGTTCTGTGTTTTCATGGTGACTGGCATGCATCAATATTCACATTTGTGAGAAGTAGAAAGGTTCCTTTTTAAAGTTTCCTTTCTTGTTAAAGAATAAGTGTGCTCATAACTCTTTGTTAAGCCCTATGCTATGTAGCTGGTAGACATGCCATGCTTACAGACATGTAGTACATTCTATGTCCTTGTGCTGTAACGAAGATATCTGTGCTGGACGTGCTCACAGGCATGTCCCAGCTCTCCATTGCTTTTACCTGTTTAGAAAAGTTTTAAGTTGTTAGCCAAATGGGTTTTAGTTTAGATTGTGAGGTCTGGCTCCAGCCAACGGAGATCAGACACAGCAGTAAGGACAACTTCAAATGCGTAAGGGATAAATTTGTGCGTTTTCCTTTGTTCACTATACTCTCATGGCAAGATGGCTAGTGAGAGTATCCTTCCTGCAGTCCAGGAAGTAAAAAAGATCCTTTGTCTCAGCGCTGATTTTTCTTTGCAGCACCGAGCGTCTATTTCCAACAACACTGTACTTAGTTGTTTTCTAGTCGGCCTAAGCACGTTCTGAGCTTCTGGAGGGTAGGTAGGACCTGTGCACCACTCCACCTGTACAGGGGCCAGAGCAGTCGTTTGTAAATGTGTAAGCAAGGAGGAGGGGAGGGAAGGAAGGAACAGTGTCAAAGCTTGAGAAATAGAATGGGTGCCAGTATACTATTGGCGGGGGGCGGGGTGGGGGAGCATTAAGAAACTTAGAGAATAACCACAATCAATGAGGTGCAGGAGCTCAGAACTTTGTGATCGACTTTTATGAGCCATAGAACTTGGCCCCGTTGCCAATAGTTTTTAGAAAAACCACAGCCCTAATGCTTAAGCACATTGCTGTAATTTGACTCTCCATAAAGTGATCTTTAAATTGCGTTTTGAGGCTGGGAAGTGCACATCAGTGACATGCTTAACTGTAGAGCTGCAGCAAAACAGGAATCTAGACCTATCTGTATGCAAATACGATGCTTCAAGTTCATTACTGTTATTAGGAAATGGAAATACAGCCAGAGCAGAAATAACAGTATATTTCCCTCTGCCTATGCTGTGTTTTCGTCAATGGGGCTTCTGAAGGACCATGCATTTACTAACCCATTAGAATGAGCGATTTTATATCCGAATGTAAAATTAAAGGAATTGAAGGATTTGCCTAGGAGATACACTTGTTTAAACCTATATTAATGTCTCTGTTGATTATGTCGACTCTACTAGTGGCACATTAGAAAGGGAAGTGTCCCAGCTGTGTGCATATTTTCTGAATCTCGATGCTGTATTTTTCTGACAAGGTATAGAGCTGAATTTCTTCTCTTTTATCCAAAATATGAGACGTCGGGTCAATTCTAACTATTCTTATATGTGAAACATATGATCGATTCTTATTTGTTCTATTAACTCATTCCCTTTCCCGCCTCTTTCCTCCTGATGTATGTGCATGAATTCTTTCAACTTTCATGTTTGAGCCCATTAATTTCTTTCCTAATCTCCTTCAACAGTATTTATTGTGGAACTCACCTGAGCCTTCCCCAGCTTGTGTAGGATCCCGGGAAAATATTCTTTTGTGAGGTCCCTGTGTATATTAGTTATTTGATTAACAAATGTGTGACGAAATGTATGGGCCCGTGTGAGGCATAGTGATTTACCAATGAGGATTTAGAATAATAAGTGGAGAAGAGGTACTTATGTCTTTACATATTTTCCAGTCGAGGCATGTGAAAGTTCTTTCTCCTCCCCAGGTGCCGTCTCTTTCCGTTCAGATCTAGAAATCATAACTTCCTCATCTTTATTGCCAAGACAACATTCCAAAACAACTCCACGTCTCACCTGGTTGTTAGGTTAAGGCTGCCACTCATCATGCCATGGCTCTTTGCCAGCTGTTTGCCCTGAAACCACACAGCTCATCTTGCCTCTGAATGTCCCCAGTCCATTCATTTAAGGCTGGTGACACTGTTATGCATGACACTGCCCTACCCTCGTGCTGGCTTCCAGACATTCTTCGAGATGATGACTGCGAATCGTTGATGATGACTCCAAATGCAAGCCTTCCCCAGAGAACTCAGTGAAATGTGAGTGAGAATTCATGTCTGACTATGTTAAATGTACAGATTTTATAGCATAAAGGTAGAACAGCACATCTCCCAGCCACATTTTCTTTTAGACACTGATTGCTGCATTCCTAGATGTGCTCTTGCTCAATGTTAATCACGAGGGGCCTCGGGGTGTGGTGGGAGTGGGCTGTGGGTGCAAGAAGTATCCCCCCCATCTTCCTGTGGAGCTTAAGACTGACCCTAGCAAATACAACTCAAGGATTCCCACTATATTTCCCATTACTTCTATAAAAATGTTCATTTTTATAGGGGGCTTTTAGAGGGTGGAGGGTGGGAGGAGGGAGAGGATCAGGAAAAATAACTAATGGGTACAAGGCTTAATCCCTGGGTGATGAACTAATCTGTACAGTGAGCCGCTGTGACACAGTTTACCTATGTGACAAGCCTGCAATAATACCCCTGAACTTATAATAAAAGTTTGAAAAAAAGTCCATCTGAAGGTTTGCAGACAGCCTCCCTGAGTTGTCCCAGAGATAATCCACTAGGTATCTGAGAAATCCTGGCTTGTCCAAGAACCTGACAGTTTGTAAAACAGCATTCTGACTGTTCCAGCCATTGTCCATGTGTGTATGGGATGCAATATGAGTGTTTAGTTGTCATAATTTTCTGCGCCCATTTATGAGTGTCTTGATGTACTTTTGTTTTATAAAAATATAATAAATTTAAAAACTTAGGCTGGGCATGGTGGCTCACACCTGCAATCTCAGCATTTTGGGAGGCTGAGGCAGGAGGATCACTTGAGCCCAGGAGTTCAAGACCAGCCTGGGGCAACATATGGAGACCCATCTCTTTTTTTTTTTTTTTTTTGAGACAAAGTTTCACTTTTCTTGCCCAGGCTGGAGTGCAATGGCATGAGCTTGGCTCACTGCAACCTCTACCTCCAGGTTCAAATGATTCTCCTGCCTCAGCCTCCCGAGTATCTGGGATTACAGGCATGTGCCACCATGCCTGGCTAATTTTGTATTTTTATTAGAGATGGTGTTTCTCCATGTTGATCAGGCTGGTCTTAAACTCCCAATTTCAGGTGATCCCCCTGCCTTGGCCTCCCAAAATGCTGGGATTACAGGTGTGAGCCACCACGCCCGGCCCCACAATCTCTTAAAAACAACAACAACATTACCAGGTGTGGTGGTGCTATTGGTCCTGTGGTCACAGCTATTCAAGAGGCCGAGGTGACAGGATTGCTTGAGCCCAGGAAGTTGAGGCTGCAGTGAGCTATGATCATGCCACTGCCCTCTAGCCTAGGCAGCAGAGCGAGACAGTGTCTCCAAGAACAAAACAAAACAAAAAACTCCCAAAATAAAAAACCTAAGAGCGGTTGGTAGTGAGAGAGGCCGTGCTGTGTGGGTTAGGGGCCTGTGGGAACTCTCTATACTAGCTGCTCAATTTCGCTGTAAATCTAAAACTGATATAAAAATGAAGCTTATTTAAAAGGGGAAAAAAGTAAAAAAATTGTTCTAGATGTGATGAGTGTGATGTCACCACATCGACTGGAAATGGGAGAGGACATCAATTCCAACGCCCCATGGCGTAGGGGCTGCTGGTCTGGAAAGTCTTGGAAGAGGGGTGCAGCACAGAGCCTGCGCAGGAGTTGGGGTGACCTCGTTGCTTGCCAGGGGTCAAGGATGCTTTCCGCCACCTGAGCTCCCCGGGCACTGTGGCCAGAGGTGGCCCTGTGGTTAGAACAGGCAGACAGTGCCATGCACAGACCTGCATCCTGGACTCCCGTCCCAGAGTCAGCTGGGGCCCTGCAGGGGCTCAGAGCCCTGAACTTGTTCTGTCGGCAGCGAGTGATCCTCCCCAAATCAGAGCATCAGCACCGTTCTGGGGCCCAGGATGGCACAATCCCTTGAAACCAATGTGTCCCGCCTGGTGGGAGTGACCCACTGGCCAGGCTACCCTCCTAGCTCAGGACGAGGCCCACTCCAGGGGTGTGAGTCTGGGAGCTTCTTGGGGCATCTGACTGACCGCATATTGTGGGTGTGGCCCCTGCTCTCAGGCAGTTCACATTCTTGGTTTATCAGCAAGCCTGAGAACCATACAGTTTCTGTCTTCCTGATGAACTCTATTGAATTTGCCTCTGAGACCCAGGCCCATACAGAAGAGGTGTTTGTCCTTATGATGATGGAGGGGCCTGTGCTCCTGCCTTGACCCCCAGATCTTTCCTCCACCAGCAGGCAAAACACAAGGAGCCAATATTGGCAACATTGGGTCCATCCTGAGGTCTCCCCACATGCAGAGGACTCCTCTCCACACAGTGGGGCCTCACTTTCCTGATTGATAGAGCCTCTGCTGCTCCTCTGGTCTCACCATCAGCACTCAGAACTGCTCTGTACCGTTGTGCATGTTGTGCATTGTGCAATGGTGCCCATTGCCGGCGGCTACCACTCACATCGCAGACATTGCAGATTTGTATATGTTACATTTCCAGCAGATGGCAGTAAATTGCCTTGTTCTAACAAAGATCAGTAGAGTATGATGATTTTACGATAGATGGAAGTCTTAAAGAAGAGGTGCGTTTTAATAATTTGTAGGGAAGGGCCATAGAGGCCAGTAGTGCTTTGGATGACACCTGACCACTGTGGACTTACCGCTCCACTCGCTGCGCTGTCCAGCCTGGGGAGCCAGCTGTATTATCCCCCAGTTAACTTCACTCATTCATTTAAAAAATTACTGAATTACTATGATGTGCCAAAACCCTGAGAATTTTGAAGGTTTTGTAAAATAGCTTTTTAATATAGGGAGGTAACGAGTTGTCTACTTAAAATTTTGGGGCCTCTGGGGCCAGGTGTGGTGGTTCATGCCTGTATTCCCAGCACTTTGGGAGGCCGAGGTGGGCAGATCAGGAGGTCAGGAGATCGAGACCATCCTGACCAACATGGTGAAACCCCGTCTCTACTAAAATTACACAAAAAAATTAGCCGGGTGTGGTGGTGTGTGCCTGTAGTCTCAGCTACTCAGGAGGTTGAGGCAGTAGAGTCGCTTGAACCCGGGAGGCAGAGGCTGCAGTGAGCTGAGATTGTGCCACTGCACTCCAACCTGAGTAACAGAGCGAGACTCTGTCTCAAAAAAAAAAAAAATGGGGGCCCTCCTTCCACAGTGTAGAGTGCCCCAGCCTCCCTTGCCTGTGTCTGGTTTTGGCCAATGGAATGTGAACAAGAAGTGCAGTGTCACCTCCAAAGCAAGTTAAGAAGTGAGTGTGTCACTTTCTTCCCTTCTTCTCCATCTGCTGGCTGGATTCACAAGACTCAAAGGCCTGGTGAAGACCAAGCCGCAGGATCAAGGGAGCCTGGGGCCCTGAGGTCCATCAGGACTCACTCAACAGGGATAGGAGGTGACAATTTCAGTGGCTCATGCTAACTTCATGGGCTTACTCTCTGTGGCTGATGGAGTTTGAGTTTGGGAGTTGCCCTGCTGTTATACAAAGTTTTGCTTAGTGTAGTTGATATGAGTCTGGCTTTGTTTTCCAATAGACCTGAGTTTAAGCCCTAACATCGCCACTAATTTGCTGGGTGACCTCAGTCTTTAAGACTAAATCTCTATTTTCTTTTCTATAAAGTACAAATAATAACAATGACAACTTCTCATATTTATCATGGGAATTAAGGGGCATGATGGGTGCAGAGTGCTGAGACCACTGCTTGACACATGCAAAGCACCCAGTGAGTGCTCCTGAGACCCTCAGGGCTGTGGGTTGCACAGTGGTTATGGGAGTGGGCCTGAATATTACCTCTGCCTCACTGTGCAATTCTTCAAAAATTATATGTGAATCCTTTTTGGGGGCTTGATTTACTCATTTGTAAAATGAAAACAACAATCTCTTCCACATAAAGGTGCTGTAAGGGTGAGATTAGAGAATGAGAACATCTGGCACAGAGTAAACACTCAACATAGTGGGTTCAACGGTGCCCCCCAAAAAGATATGTCCACTGTCTTCATCCATTTTCTGTTGCTGTAACTGAATAATGGAGACTGGGTAGTTTACAAAGAAAATAAATTTATTTCTTATAGTTATGGAGGCTGGGAAGTCCAAGATCAGGTGGCTGCATCTGGTTGGCTTCTGGTGAGGGCCTTGGGCTGTGTCATAATATGGTGAAGGCATCACAGGGCAGGAGCAGCTCCCTGAAAGCCAAACTGGCTTTTTAACATGACAAATCTACTCCAGTGATAACCCATTAATTCATTAACCTGTTAATGAATTAGAGCAGAGCTCCCATGACTCAATTACTTCTTAAAAGCCTCCCATTTTAACAGTATTGCATGGGGGATTAAGTTTCAACACAAGTTTTGAAGGGGACAGACATTCAAACCATAGTATCAATGTTGCAATTTCTGAAACCTGAGAATGTGATCTAATTTGGAAAAAGGGTCTATAGATGTAATCAACTTGAGATGAGATCATCCTGGATTATCCAGATAGGCCCTAAGTCCAATGGCAGGTGCACTTAGAATAGAAGACACAGACACACAAGAGGGCCACATGGAAATGGAGACAGAGATTGGGGTAGATGCAGGGAGAAGCTAAGAAATGCCAGGAGCTACCAGAAACCAGAAGAGGGAAAGAAGGAGTTACTCTTAGAGCTTTTGGAGAAAGCACAGCGATCCCTACACCTTGATTTTGAACTTTTGGCCTTGAGAACTGTGTGAAATTAAATTTCTCTTTTTAAGCCACTCTTTGCTGTAATTTATTACAGCAGCCCTGGGAAACTGATCCACTTGGTAAATACTATTTTCTTGTCATTTTTGAAGAAATTTGATACCTCCTTTACCGCTACTGGAGAAGGAGGTAGCGGCTGTGGCTTTGGGAAGAGTGGAGGTACTGAGATGAATGGGCAGTGTCCTTTGAAGTAGACTAAGGCAGGAGTTGGCAAACATTTTTCTATAAAAGGCCAGGTAGTAAGTGGCTGTCTCAAGTCTGCTTTTGTAGCACGAAAGCACAAAGGCGGCCTCAGACAATACTTAAATGACAAGATGATGGATTTGGCTTGCCCTTGGGCAGCAGTTTGCTGACCCTCAGTCTGGGGCGGCACGACTCCAGGTAGTTCATGGGCTATGCCAGTCCAAGAACTCCTTGTTTCTTTCTGTGGTGAGATAAGTGCTGAAATGGAGAGTGTTAAAGAAAGCTTTATAGCAACTTGATAAAGTAATTTTATTCTGGTGAAGCTAAGGACAAAATATTTAGGTGCATATGTATATTTCATGATATTTGTATATATTTATGGGACACATGTGATATTTTGATATGTGCATACAATGTGTGATGATAAATTGGTATTCATCACCTTGAACAGGTATCATTTCTTTGTGTTGGGAACATTTCAAATCTAGCTATTTTGAAACATGCAATAGATTGTTGTTAACGATAGTCAGCTTACTGTGCTATTGAACACTAGAACTTATTTCTTTTCTTTTCTTTTTTTTTGAGATGGAGTTTCACTCTTGTTGCCCAGGCTAGAGTGCAATGGTGCCATCTCGGCTTATTGCAACCTCTGCCTACCGGGTTCAAGCGATTCTCCTGCCTCAGCCTCCCGAGTAGCTGGGATTACGCACATGAACCACCATTCCTGGCTAATTTTGTATTTTTAGTAGAGATGGGGTTTCACCATGTTGGCCAGGCTGGTCTTGAACTCCTGACCTCAGGTGATCCATCTGCCTTGGCCTCTCAAAGTGCTGAGATTACAGGCGTGAGCCACAGCACCCAGCCAATTTATTTCTTTTAACTGTATGTAGGTTAGGGTTTAGGGTTCTCTAGAGGGCCAGATCTAATTGGAGATACACACACACACACACACACACACACACACACACACACTCATACACACACACACATATATATAAATATATATTTGGAGTTTATTAAGTATTAACTTACATGATCACAAAGTCCCACAATAGGCTGACTGCAAGCTTGAGGAGCAAGGAGAGCCAGTCCAACTCTTAAAACTGAAGAGCTTGGAGTCTGATGTTTGAGGATAGGAAGTGTCCAGCACAAGAAAAAAATGTAAGCTGGGAGGCTTGGCCTGTCTCTCCTTTTCATGTTTTTCTGCCTGCTTTATATTCGCTGGCTGGTGATTAGATTGTGCCCAGTAGGTTAAGGGTGGATCTGCCTTCCCCAGTCCACTGACTCAAATGTTAATTTCTTTTGGCAACACCCTCACAGACACACCCAGGATCAATACTTTGTATCCTTCAATCCAATCAAGTTGACACTCAGTATTACCCATCACAGTATGTTTGTATCCATTAACCGACCTCTCTTCCTCCCTGTGTTTCCCCACTCTCTGGTAACTGTCTTACTCTCTGCCTCCCTGAAATCTACATTTTTTTTTTTTCAGCTTCCACACTGTATTAGTCCATCCTCATGCTGCTATAAAGAACTTCCTGAGACGGGGTAATTTATAAAAGAAAGAGGTTTCATTGACTCACAGTTCTACATGGCTGGGTATGCCTCAGGAAACTTACAGTCATGGCAGAAGATGAAGGGGAAGCAGGGACCTTCTTCACATGGTGACAGGAGAGAGAGAAATGTGTGAGTCTGCACGAAAAACTACCATTTGTAAAAACCATTAGATCTCATGAGAACTTACTCACTATCACAAGAACAGCAGGGGGGAAACTGTCCCCTAATCCAGTCACTTCCCATCAGGTTCCTCCCTTCACACCTGCGGGGATTACAATTCTAGATGATATTTGGGTGGGGACACACAGCCAAGCCATATCACATATATAAATGAGAACATGTGATATTTGTCTTTCTGTGCTTGGCTTATTTCACTTAACATAAGGATCCCCAGTTCCATCCATGTTGCTACAAATGACAGGATTTCATTCTTTTTAATGGCTGAATAGTATTCCATTGTGTATACATCACATTTTCTTTATCCATTCATTTGCTGATGGTAAGGTTGATTCCATATCTTGGCTATTGTGAATAGCCAATAAACATGGGAGTGCAGGTATCCTATTTTTTAGATATACTGATTACCTTTCCTTTGGATAAATACCCAGTAGTGGGATTACTGAATGGTATAATGTTCTATTTTCAGTTCTTAAAAATATTTTCTTTTAAAAAATGTGTATCTTTTCATGGGGTACAAGTGCAGTTTTGCTACATTAATATATTGCATTGTGGCAGTCAGGGAACTTCACTGCATCCATCATGGATATTTTAGTTTCTTGAGAAACCTCCATACTGTTTTCTACAATGGCAGTACTGATTTACACTCTCACCAACCGTGTTTCAGAATTCCCTTTTCTCTGCGTCTTCATCAGCATTTTTCATATTTCATCTTTTTGATAACAGCCATTCTAACTGGCATAAGATGATCTCTCATTGTGGTTTTCATTTGTATTTCCCTGATGATTATCAATATTCGGCATCTTTTCATATACCAGTTGCCATTTTTATCTTTTTTTTTTCTGAGAAACATCTATTCAGATCCTTCGCCCACCTTTTAATGGAATTATTGGGTTTTGTTTTGCTGTTATGTGAATTGCTTGTGTATTCTGGATATTAATCTCTTATTGGATAAATAGTTTGCAAATATTTTCTTCCATTCAATAAGTTGTCTCTTTACTCTGTTTAGGCATATATTTTCTATGTCTTTTTTCCTTTTAGTATTCTAAAAATTCTTATTTTAAATTTTATACAAGTGTCGGTCTGTGGCAGATTAGAAAGCAAATCCTGGTCTTTGCCCACAAGCAGTTGGAGAAACTTTGGTCTGTACAGGACATCCTCTGTCTTTGCAAGAAGGTGTTGCTTACCCACAGGAAGCCATGAAAAATCAGGGAGCCTGGAAAAACCCAGCCCTTGGGCAGCCCGGGAGGTGGGAAGGTTGTTCTCAATAGTGCTTCTGGCCTGGGGGCTTGAGGTGGCCTGGTTTGGACTGGACATCGAGGCACTGTACAAGGAGCCTGGCTGAGGTCGGTCATGTCACATCAAGGGGGTGTCACATCAAGGGGGTGTGTTGTTGACCTGAATCCACCATGCAAAGCAGGGCAGATGGTTGGTTGTTGACCAGCCCAGGGCTGCTTGAACCCGAAGGGCAGGGCCTGGCTGTGTACGTGGGAGGCTTGGGTCTCCTTCCCCAGCTGCTGTTGGCCCCCTTCCAGGCCTTCCCTGCACACATGGAGGAGGCTGCAGGAGGCTCTGTAGAATCCGTGCTGCTCTGTGCTTCAGCTGTTTGTTCCAGTCTCCTTCACAGACAGCAGCTCCCCAAGGTCAGTGACACTGCATGCCTGATTATCCTGGGGGCTGGGCCTGTGCTCTTCCTGGCTCGCAGCAGGTGCTCAATAAATGTTTACTGGGGAACAACTGGGCACATGGATCTTTTTCTTTCAGATCATGTGCCCTCTGCTTGTGGGTAGCGCACGGAGTCCTGCAGGCAGGAAGGTGGGACCTCTGAGCCGCCCTGAACACCGGGCTCCGGGGCAGTGGCATACAGGGCAGACCTGCTGCTGTGTACAGGGAAGGCTGCCAGGCCCGGGGGCACTGCACACCCATCATCTCTGTCCTGGCTGGAAGTGCCCCTCAGAGAGAAGACAGGGACTCAGGGCTTGCTGGACAGAGAGTGAAGGAATGCATGGAGTGACTGTCCTCTGGGTCCAGGGGTCAGGAGAGGCTGTGCTGCCTGTCACTACATGGCCACTGCCTTGGTCTGCTTGAGCTGCTGTCTCTGACTCAGTGGCCTAAACAATAAGCTCTCTCACGGCTCTGTAAGCTGCAAGTTCAAGATCAGGGTGCCAGCAGGGCTGGGGTTCGGCTGGGGCCTCTTCCTGGCTGCTGACTGCTGTCTTCTCATGGTGTCCTCACATGGTGGAAGGAGACTGAGAGGGCTCTCTGGGATCCCTTCTATGAGGGCACTAATCTCAGTCAACAGGGGTCTACCTGCATGACCTAATCACCTCCCCACAGCCCACCCCCAAATACCATCACCTTGGGGGGCAAATATTTCAACACACGTTTTGAGGGGACAAAAGCATTCCATTCATAGCAGCTGTCTACAAAAGTTAGCTTAGCCATCCCCCTAATTGACTGGGGACTGCTCACACTTCAATAAAGCAAATGTTCTGTGAGAGAAGGACCTAAACAAGGGTAGACTATCTATCTATCTATCTATCTATCTATCTATCTATCTATCTATCTATCATCTATCTATCATCTATTTATTGTAGAGAAGAGGGTCTTGCTATGTTGCCCAGGCTGGTCTCCAACTCCTGACCTTAAGCCCTCCTCTCACCTTGACCTTCCAAAGTGTTGGAATTACAGGTGGGAGCTGACCACTTCTGGCCCAAGGCTAGCATTTTGAAGAGCTATACATTCTAGAAGGAACAAGATGAGCCGTGCTGGCTCTTAGGACAGTTGAGTGACTGCTCTCTCCCCTGGGGATTCCCTGTACAGAATCAGCTGATCTGGCTGTCCAGGAACCCACCCTTCCTCCCTTTGGTCTCCACCAAAGGTCCTTCTACACCTCACCAAGGGGCTCCTCCCCGTTTCAAGATCTGCAGATCCATTTGAGCAAAGGTCAGAACCAGGTGTCATGAAGCCTGAAGCCTGGGAGAGAGGTGTCTTTGAGGGCCAGGAAGCAAGGTGCCCGCCTCACTAGCAGGCCAGGGACTTGGGCTGAATCACAAAGGCACAGCCTCGGACCTGGGTGGAGTGGGGGCAGTCATGAGTTTGCATTTTCAAATAAAACCAGGAGGAGGGTTCAGGTCAGGGGCTGGGGGGCTGGAGAGAGGCCCCATCGGACCTGGAAGATGGATTGCTGTGGCACATTCAGAGCAAAACAGAGTATGAAGTTGGATGAATCTTGGGTGGGAAACGCTGTGTTTTTACCAAACACTCCTGTGGCTAGTGTGTCTAATCACTTTACAAGTTTTTCTTGCCAGCAGCTCTGAATTTGTGGATGCTGGATCACCTGCCCACAGACGTGGAAACTGGGACACAGAGTGATTTAAACTCCAACTGAGGATGTGATCCAGGAGAGCGTGGAGCGAGGAGGTCTTTCTGTCTAGTGCATGGCTTCCCTCGCTGAGTGGCGCTGACTCTGCCCTTGGCCTTGCTGAGATTTTATAGCCCTCACTCATTTGGGTCAGGCAGAGCCCCCTCAGAGCCAGCGGAGAGAGGAAGCCAGCCCTGGTTCTATGCGTGCTGGAGGGCTTTCTGCTTGCCTGGTCGTAAGCAAGAATCCAGAAAATAAATAGTTCAGTTCCCGCCGAAATTGCCTATGCTGGAATTTGTGCCTTGAAAAGAAACATGAATAATGACTAGGACAGAGCATTTCTTTATTTGAACCCGGATAATTTTAACGGTGATAGCATAAATGTGAGAAAGCCCCAGCATAGCATATTCTCCGTGTTATAAATTCCTTTTCTCCCTGGAGTCTCAGCCTTATCTGGAGCCTCTCTTGGCTGCACTCTCTTCTTTCATTTCTGTCTTCTTTATTCACTGTGTTCCTTCTTTTCTCAGATTTTACTGGGTCAGCAGCTGCAGCTGAAATGAGCCAAGGATGCTTGCTCGGGGTGGCAGAGAAACACCGCCGGCTGGGAGTGCCATCTCTTTACCGTTGAGGGCCACTTTCTCAGAGCGCGCTGAGTTCACACAGAACCTACTCTGCCACAGCCTGTTTTATTTTTTAAAAGTCAGTGGATGACAAAACAATTTTAGATGGCTTTCCTTTGCTCTCCCTAAAACTGAGCACCTTCCACAGCTCTTACCCTGGACACGTGTCCTTTGGTGCATCTACAGAATCCCTCAAAATTTAATTATTTTTAACTAAAAATACCCAGTGTAACCGGATACACTTTAAAATAGTGAGTTCATTTGAAATACCTTCTCAAGCAACAGGGTTCGTTCCAGGGACTGTGGAAATAATGGTAGTTGTGGCAAAATGGAAATGTAACTGGTCGCTCATACACTCCTAAGATCTCGTGCTTAGAAGTGTGATCATGTGTGCTTGGGGAAAGTGACTGTGTTTTTCACACAATATAGTCCTACCCTGGAAATTGTGACTGAACTGGAAAACACCCCAGGTTGTGGATTCACCTGTGCAGAGGAGTAACTAGAAGTCAGATTTAGGGAAGACATGCAGCAAAGAAACCTAGAGAAAGCAGAGGGAAGAGAAAAAATATGTTGTAATGGCTAAATAAGCCCAAACTTATCAGTTGTGACAACATAAAAAATGAAATAAAAATCAGGCTGAAACAAAATGACTCAGAAAGTTTTACAATTAATAAAAGTGAAGAATGTAGCAATATTCACACAGATGAATTCAATCTCAAGATGAAAAGTATTAAGAAGGGCAGAGACAGCCATTTCATATTAATACAAGTGAAAATGCACCAAGGAGGTATAATAGTTTTGACATTGTATACACCTAATACCATACTTTTGAAATACAGCTGTTCCTTTGAATTACAAGGAGAAATTGATGATCGTGGAGAGATTTTGACACATCTTTCCTGTAGTGGGCTGAATGGTGGCTCTAAAGACATGTCCCCATCCTAATCCCTGGAACCTGTAAAACATTACCGTATTTGTAAAAAGGGTCTTTGCAGACATAATTAATTTAAGAACCTTGAGAGGAGATCATCTTAGATTATCCAGATGATTCCTAAGTGTCTTTGCAAGTATCTTTTTAAGAGAGAGGCAGAGGGTTGACACAGAGGCGGAGGCCATGAGAAGGGGAAGGCAGACATTGGAATAAGTTGGCACAAGTCATGGAATGTCCAGGAAGGTGGGCAGCCACCAGAAGCTACAGTGGCCTGGGACAGACTCCCCCAGAGCTCCTAGAAGGACCACTGCCCTGATGACACCTTGATTTTGGATTTCTGGCCTCCAGAACTGGAACGGAATAAATTTCTGCTGTTTTAAACCACCAAGTTTGTGATAATTTATTACAGCAGACATAAGAAATGAGTTCTCAAAAACTACCATAGCAAGTAGAAGAATAATTAATAAGAAAATAAAGGATTTGAAGAATTTAATTAACTCTACAACCAAATGAATATGCTCGTTACTTTCAAGTACACGGGGAAATTTCTAAAAAATTAACCATGTACCAAGCAACAAAGGAAAACCCACAATTTTCAAAGGCTGAAGTCATCAAGTCCTTATTCTAATGGGGGCAAGGAAGTAAAAATAGTAACCAAGAACAAAAAGTTAGACAGAATATCCCCACATAACATCTGGAGGTTAAAAAAATCTTCTAAATAATTCATGTTTTAAAGAGGAAATCAAAATGGAGTACAGTACTTAAAACCAAAAGACTGTAAAAGTTCTACACATAAAAAGTTATGGGATAAAGCCAAAGTGGTGCTCAGAGGGGAATTTAGATCCAGAAGTGCATTTACTAGAAAACAAGAAAGACTGAAAATAAATGAGCTAAGCTTTCAACTTAAGAAACTATAAGAAAAGGAATAAGAAAAATCTAAAGAAAGTAGAATGAAGAAGAAAACTAACATACAAGCAGGAATGAATGAAAGAGAGAGCCAGAAATTCCAGTAATCAGCAAAACCAAAAGCAAGTTCTTTGACATGATTAATAACATAGACAAATTTTTGACAGGTATAATCAATAAAAAGGAGGGGAGACATAAATATGAGTAAACACAGAAGGATTTACAACTATGGACACTATCAACCTCCAAAAATTATAAAAGAATTGATTATTTTTATACCAATATACTAAGAAAAAGATTGAGGTTGAAAACTTCCTAAGATAATATATATAACCAAACTGACCCAAGAACAGGTAGAAAATCTGAATAGGGACGCAATCATTAGATAAATAGAAATGATAGACAAAGATCAATAACTAAAGAGGCAACAAATCCATACAGTTTAAAGATTTTTTTTTCCTAGATGGGGTTTCCTGGCCATGTTGGCCAGGCTGGTCTCAAGCTCCTGACCTGAGGTGATCCGCCCACCTTGGCCTCCCAAAGTGCTGGGATTACAGGCATGAGTCACCATGCCCAGCCTAAAGATGATTTTTAAAAATATTCAAGGAACAGATAACCTAACTCTCCCGAAACTATTCTAGAGTTTAGAAAATGATGGAAAGCTGACCAACTCCTTTTATGAGGTTGGTAAAAACACTATTATCAAAACCAGATAAGGAAAACATAAGAAAAAACAAAACCACAAAGGATCATTAGACTTGTACATGTAAAAACCACAAAAAATATTAGTACATTGAGTCCTATAGTTTATTAATAATATATCTTGAGCCACTAAGTTTAATTCAACAAAAACAAAAAATAGACAAATTGTCAATTTGTCAATGCTTTAATAAATTAATGGGGAAAAAATCCTTATAGTTTTCACAGTAGATGCTGCCCTCTGTCCTGCCCTGTAAACCTTCATTTATGACATAAATCTCTAGAAAATAGAATAAAGGGGAACTCCCTGAAATATTAAAGGATATAATCCAGAAAACTGTAGGAAGCACCCTACTTAGTGGTGCCACAAAATTTAAGCCAAGTCACTTCTCCTATATCACAGCTTAGCCAAAATTCAAGAAAAGAAATAAAAATTGGAAAGAAAGAAACAAAACTATTATTATTTTCAGAGACCATAATTGTTCAATTTGGAAAAGCCAAAGAATCACCTGACAAATGATTAAAACCAATTAATTAGTTTAGTGGGAGTGCCAAATGTGAGTTGAACATATAAAGATCAGTAGTTTTTCTTCCTTCAGCAAAAACCATGAGAAATTGCACCAAGAAAAATGATCCTATTCGTAATACTAACAAAATATTTTAGGTATTGGAGGCTAGACCTTTGGCAGCCATACCAAAGACCTAAACCTTCTCCCTTTTAAAACTTTTTTACTTAAAAAAAACCCTTAAGCTTTGCTGGGGTTGGCAATATATTCACCTAAAATAGATGATCTCTCAGCATCCTTTGCAGGTCGTGTGTTAGCTGTGTGATGAAGGTCTGCTCAATGATATGTAAGCAGAATTCCTGTAGTAGGGGGCTCCTTATCAGATAAGAAGACAGCATTTGGTAAGAAGCTGCCGTTGGTCCTTCCACCTTCTTCCTACCTGGAATACAGACA
The DNA here is from genome assembly GCF_009761245.1 of Sapajus apella. Taxonomy (NCBI): domain Eukaryota; kingdom Metazoa; phylum Chordata; class Mammalia; order Primates; family Cebidae; genus Sapajus; species Sapajus apella. The sequence continues at coordinate 32,205,814 of NW_022436951.1, forward strand.
AGATGCCAGGAGGTACAGCAGCCTTCTTGGGATCACAATGTGACCACTTTCTGCTGAAGATGGTGGAGGAAAAGACAGAAGATGCTCAGTTCCTTGATGATCTTCTGGAGCAAATCACTGGCCTGGCCTGCCTTACCTTGGGCTTCTTGGTAAATGGTGAGTTTGGAGGGAGAGACAAAGAGCTAGGGGATCTACTTGTTACTGCCACTGGTGTTTAGATTTCCTCTAACTCACAAGTGAACACAGCCCAGATGCAAAATCTAACAAAAAGTGTTAAATCCAAATGACAATGAGATACCACTACATCGCTGGTAGAATGGCCCACATCCTGGCTACAGACAACACTGAATACCGGTGAGGATGAAAAGCAGCAGGAACTCTCATTCATTGCTGGGGGAACTGCAGAATGGTGTGGCCACTTTGGAGGACAGTTTGGCAGTTTCCTACAAAACAAAATCTACTCTTACCATAGGATTCAGCAATCGCTTTCCTTGGTATTTACTCAAATGAATTGAAAGCTTCTGTCCACACAAAACCTGCACATGGCTGTTTATACCAGCTTTATTCATAATTACCACAACCTGGGCACAACCAAGATGTCCTGCAGTCGGTGAACACATAAATAAACCATGGAACATCCAGATGATGCAATACTACTCAGTGTTAAAAAATGAGCCATCAAGTAATGAAAAAGTGAAATAATGAAGCAATATTCGCATTGCTAAGTGAAATAAACCAACCTGAAAATGCTACATACGTCTGCTTCCAAGTATATGACATTCTGGAAAAGGCAAAACTGTAGGGATAGTAGAAAGACCAGTAAGGTTGCCTAGGGTTGAGGGGACGGATGGTAGGTGGAGCACAAAAAATTTTTAGGGCAATGAAAATTCCCTATGTGATATTGTAATGGTGGATACATGTCATTATACATGTGTTCAAACCCATAGAATGAAGAGCACGAAGGATGAACCTTAACGTAAACCATGGATTTTGGGTGATACTGACATATCAGTGGGGGTAGATAGAGTGTAAGAAACATACACTCCAGTGCGAGATGCCGGTGGTGTCAGGGGGCAGGGCTGTGCATGTGTGGGGCCGGGGGGATATGGGAAGTCTGTGTACCGTCCTCCCAATTTTGATTTGAACCTAAAACTGCTCTTTTTTCTTTTAAATGTGAAATCTAAATGGAGAAATCTCTAAAATGTCATAGAACACTAGAAAAAGCCTAAATAAAAGAAGAGATGAACTACGTTCAAAAATGGGAAGATTCCATGTGGCAAGGCGGCCACGTTTTCTCAAACCAGCTTATAAAGTCAGTGAGCTGCCAATCAAAATCTCTACAAGATTTTCCCAGGAAATTGACAAATTAATTGTAGAATTCACACGAAAGAGTAAACACGGAAGAAAAGCCAAGGCTACCAGGTCCCAGGAGAAGAAGGGCAGGGTGCTTTTCGCCCCCAGGACCTGGGCAGACTCTAAAGGCCAGCGGTGAAAGCAATGGGACACCGGTGACGGGGAGGTGGTGACTGCCTGTGCATGAGCAGATTTGGTGACAGAGTGGCTCTCAAGTCAGTGGGAAAAAGTGCACTGGTGGCCACGAGAACGCACCTTACAGAGCTTCAACTACAGAGGGTAATGAGCAAGGCGCTGCTCTGGGAAGTCCATTGCACCAGCTCCTGCCTGTGAGCAGGGGAGCTAGGACTGGCTTTTCCTGGGTGACATGGGAATGGGTGCCTATGACTGGGGGCTCCCCCTTAGACTGCGGGGCATCTAGAATGCCTCCTCCCCACCCTCCTTCCAGCTGTCCTCCACAAGCCTCCTCTGTTCTTACCCTTGATCTTTCAAAGTTGTTTGTCCTAATAACCCCCTGCTCATTTCTTTTTAGTTTAATTTTAATTTTTAAATTTTATTATTCCATAAGTTATTGGGGTACAGGTGGTATTTGGTTACCTGAGTAAGTTCTTTAGTGGTGATTTGTGAGACTTTGGTGCACCTATCACCCAAGCAATTTACACGGCACCCTATTTGTAGTCTTTTATCCCCACCCCCCTCCCACTCTTCCCCCCAAATCTCCAAAGTCCATTGTATTATTCTTATGCCTTTGTGTCCTCATAGCTTAGCTCCCACATATCAATGAGAACATACGATGTTTGGTTTTCCATTCCTGAGTTCTTCACTTAGAATAATAGTCTGCAGTCTCATCCAGGTCACCACAAATGTTAATTCATTCCTTTTTCTTTTGAGATGGAGTCTCACTCCGTCACCCAGGCTGGAGTGCAGTGGTGTGATCTTGGCTCACTGCAACCTCCACCTCCTGGGTTCAAGCGATTCTCCTGCCTCAACCTCCTGAGTAGCTGGGACTACAGGCGTAATTCATTCCTTTTTATGGCTGCATAGTATTCCATCAAATATACATACCACAATTACTTTATCCACTTGTTGATCGATGGGCATTTGGGTTAGTTCTACGATTTTGCAATGGTGAATTGGGCTGCTGTAATCACGTGTGCAAGTATCTTTCCCAATGATGACTTCTTTCCTCTGGGTGGATCCCTGCTCATTTCATCCCATCCTGGTGCCCGCTTCTCAGAGGACCTAGACCAAAGCAGATATGCAATAAGTGCTATGGGAACCATCGGTTTTCTGTGGGAAAGAAACCTTGAATTTCATTTCCAAAGAAATAAATTTTGTAGCAATTAAAGATTTAAATGTAGAAGTAAAACTTTAAAACCATTTGAAGAAAATATAGGTTTTTTTTTTTTTTTTTCAAACCTTGGGTAGTGCTTTAGTGTCCTGTATCACGACTGCAATAAATTGAACAATAAACTAGAGCTACTTGGTGGCTTAAAACCAGCAACATCAATGGATTCTCTCAGTCTGAGGGCAGGACGTCTGTAATCCTGGTGTCCGCAGGGTATGCTCCCTTTGGAGGCTCCAGGGAGAGTTGTTCCTGGCCTCTTTCAGCTTCTGGAATGCCCAGAGCTGCAGGGGTCTCTTGGCTTGAGGTCACAGCATTCCAGTCTCTGCTTCTGGCTTCACCTGATCTCTTCTGGGTGAATCCAACTTCCCTCTGCCTCTGTCTTTTAAAGACACTGTGATGGTATTTAGGGCCACCTGGACAATCCAGGGTCATCTCCTTATCTCAAGATCACTCACTTAATCCCATCTGCAAAGACGCTTTATCTGGATAAGGAAATATTTGTAGGATCCAGACTAGGACACAGACACATCTTCAGCAGTTTTTCCCAAGTAGAAGAGGCCTTAAAGCACACATTATAAAGGAAAAGAGCAATAAACTTGGTTATATAAAAATTCAAACTATGGTGTCATAAAGAATATACTGTAAACAGAGTTAAAAGGCAATTGACAGCCTGAGGAAAAATATATGCAACAGATAAAACTGTAATATGCTGAATATTCAATGAACTTCCATAAATTAGTGAGAAAAAGATAACTATCCAATAGAAGAATGGTCAAAAGACATGAAAAGAAATTTATAGGAGAGTGAATACAAATGGCTATTAAACCTATGGGAAAATGCTCAGACTCATTTTTAATCTGGTAAAAGCAAATTAAAACTACAATGAAGTCTTTTTACTCATCAGATCAGCAAATGATGAAAAGCTTTCTAATGACAGTTACAGTGAGAGGGCAAAGTGATGGAAAATATCCCCCATTCAGCCGCGTAAATGTACAGTCTGGGGGCCAGGCGTGGTGGCTCATGCCTGTAATCCTAGCACTTTGGGAGCCTGAGGTGGGCAGATCACCTGAGGTAAGGAATTTGAGACCAGCCTGGCCAACATGGTGAAACCCCATCTCTACTAAAAATACGAAAATTAGCCGGGCCTGGTGGCGGGTGCCTGTAATTCCAGCTACTTGGGAGGCTGAGACAGGAGAGAATCACTTGAACCCAGGATGCGGAGGTTTGGGTTGGCTACCAAGCCCAACCACCTCCGCCTGGGCGAAAAAGGGGGGGCCCCGGCTCCAAGAAAAAAAAAAAAAAAAAAAAAGCACAGTCTGGGAAGATGTGTTCAAATGAAAAACCTGCATCTCCTCTGTCTCAGCGGGCCTTCTGCTAGGTATCTTCCATAGAAAGCATTTATAATATGGCTGGGCATGGTGGCTCACTCCTGTAATCCCAGCACATTGGGAGGCTGAGGTGGGCAGATCACGAGGGCAGGAGTTCGAGACCAACCTGGTCAATGTGGTGAAACCTTTCTCTACTAAAAATATAAAAAATTAGTCAGGTGTGGTGGCACACGCCTGTAGTCCCAGCTACTCGGGAGGCTGAGGCAGGAGAATCGCTTGAACCTGGGAGGTGGAGGTTGCAGTGAGTGTGTCACTCCTGGGTGGCAGAGTGAGACTCTATCTCAAAAAAAAAAAAAAAAAAGCAAGTACTTACAATGTGAAAGATGAAACAAGTAGGTCAATGGTCTTTGAGTCTTTGACTGTAATAGAGAACAGCTGGAACGGGTAACTGCCCAGCGATCGTCAAATATATAATGCACTTTATTTTCACATTGAACTATCATATGGCAGTTAAAGGTGTCAACAGAATTTAATATGCTGACATTGATGGGGTTTCAGGAAGTACTGAAAAAAAGCAAGTTAGAGAAAAACACGTAAAGTAGAGTATATTTTATATCAAAACATACACTAAATAATATTGTATATTTCATATGGGAATTTGTTTGTAAGGTATGTAGCAGCTATGAAACGTTATGCACAGATTTCTTTCTTTTCTTTTCTTTTTTTTTTTTTTTGAGCCAGAGCCTTCCTCTGTCGCCAGGCTGGAGTGCCGTGGCTTAGCCATGGCTCACCCCAGCGTCCACCTTCCAGGCTCAGGTGATCCTCCCACCTCAGTCTCCAGGTGTGCACCACCACACCTGGCTAATGTTTGTAATTTTTGTAGAGACAGGTTTTCCTACATTGCTGAGGCTGGTCTCAAACTCCTGGGCTGAAGCAATCCACTTGCCTCTGCCTCCCAAAATCCACCTGCAATCCATCTGCCTCTGCCTCCCATATAGGCGTGAGCCACCATGCCTGGCCCCAATTTCCAAAAGCCATTTCCTTTGGAAAAAGGAAAATATATTAATGTTATCAGAATGTTGATTTTCAACCAAACTAATGTAGTCATATATTAATTTGTCATTAAATTTTTTTTTTTTAGTTTTAAAATTGACACATAATATTTGCAAATATTTATGGGGTAGATACGCTATTTTGGTACATGAATACAATGTGTAAAGATCAAATCAGAGTACCTGTCACCTCAAATATTTATCATTTCTTTGTGTAAAATTAATTTCATGAAGGAGAAACACAGGGGTGAGAGTGCTCTTGAGGTTTGTCTGAACACAGATGATTCTTTCTCTGGAAGTCCAGCTCTTCCTATCCCTGACGCTGTTGTTAGTAACCTCACACTCACACCTCACCAACCACCTTTTGGGGTTCCTTTTTCTCACTTCAGCCATTGGCTGAAGTGTGTTGGGGAGACCCCTGCATCAGAGTCACGGTGGCGGAGAGTGAGGCCTGGCTAACAACCGACAGTCCCAGCTCCCGTCCAGACCCCAGAATCAGGATCTCTTGGCCTCAAGGGGAATCTGCATTTGAGCCTACCTCCCCATAACTGCCTGAGATTCTGGGTGTGGTTGGCTGAAGACACCATTTCTTCTTCTCAACCATGCTAATGCTGCCACCCCAGAGCTCCTCCAGGGACTGGCCTGGGGGAGTTTTTGCATGGACAGATGTATTAGCTCTCTCAGGCTGCCGTAACAAAATACCACAGACTGGGTGTCTAAGACATAGACACATATCTTCTCATGGTTCCGGAGGCTGAAGTCCGAGGATCAGGGTTCAGGTCGCTTCGATTCCTGGGGAGGGCTCTCGTCCTGGCTGTGGACAGCCCCTGTGTGTCCTCACATTTCCTGGGTGCAGGTAGAGAGAGCGAGTGGGCTGTGCGGTGTCTCTTCTCATAACAACCAATCCTATCAGATCAGAGCCCCACCCTGATGACTTAATGACTTCCTTAGATCCAGTCACACTGGATGTCAGAGCTTCAACATGTGAATTCTGGGGGACACAAACTTCGGTGCATAACAACAGACCTCCTTGTCGCACCCGTCAGTGCAGTATGACAGCCGGGTGGCTGTGCACTGTTCAGTTTGCCATGCTGTTGATTGAACCGTAGAAGATGTAGGCGGCATTTGGGAAACTGACTACTTCACCATGCTGGGCCTGAAATGGATGAACTCAAATTGGCCAGCTAAGCGGTGGGAATGGGAACTAATTCTTGGATTCCCCAGCTGTGCTGCAAGAGCTCCTAACAGAGCTGCCTGCACAGTGATCACACCTGTTTCCTGCTATGCCGGGGGCTTTGAAGGCCCCTCTGTGGCTGGGTGTCTGGTGGCTTTTCCTTGGCCCTCATGAACCGGCCGCACCCTCTTCCTGGTAGTCTATCCCCTTCTTCCGCCGCAGCCCCTGGAGCTGGCAGCCTCCTGCACTGACTGCGTGGACGGTCCCAGGTGAGCCCTTCTTCCCCGGCACCACCACCTGTCAGGCACCACCATCCCTGGGCATGGAGCCTCCATGGAAATGCTGGAGCCTGTGGTGCCCAGGGTTTTATGCTCCCTGAGGCCCAAGCCCGGCGAAGCCCCTGTGCCTGCATCCCCTTCCTGCCATGGTGCTCACGCCCCAGTGTCTCTGTGGGTTTGAATAACAGGGCCCTGTCCTTCCCCCGCTCCCTGAATCTCCTTCGTCATGCCCAGGGGATCTGGGAACAGGACCAACTAGGGTGGCAGAGGGCACACCAGGTAGTGCCACTAAGCTTGTGTAACTCTGGTCCCAGGAGATGAGCCCACATGGGGCCCACCCTTTGCTGGATGCATGTGACTCCCAGTAGGGCTGTGGCTGTGGCAGATTCCCCAGGAGGGCAGAGCCCCACCGTGCACCAGCATGGGCCAGGGCCATTGCAATTGGCCTGTAGCTCTGTTGTCTGTCTGGGCCTCTGCTCTGCCAGGTGTCAGACGTTTGAGTTCAGTTGCTTTGTGGTCTCCTTCCCTTTGTCTGGGGCTGTGTGTGTGCAGTGCTGAGGCACCCCGGCTGTCTGTGTCTGGGTGGCTGGGGGAAGAATTGTCAACCCTGACCATCTTCTTCCCTGGCACCGTGTGGGCCCAGCCTTCAGTGGCCAGTTATGGCAGGTGGGGCTCCATCCCTCATGGGCTGTCTGGGCCGTGGCAGTGCTGTGTGTGGCTGCATCTGTGCCTCCCTTGGCCATCTGGGATGCCACCCAGCCTTCCCCATCCCCTGCTGGCCCCAGTGAGGCTTGAGGAGAACCGGCCTTGGGGAGTGCTGTGCATTAAACCGCGTCCCGGGAGAGGCGTGTTGGAATCCTAAGCCCTGCTCCCTGTGGATGTGGAAACCCAGGGCCTGTGCAGGTGCAGCCGAGTTGAGATGAGGCCATGCTGGGTTAGGGTGGGCCTTAGCCCAGTGACAGGGGCCCTTACGGGAAGGAGATTTGGACACAGACCAAGAGAGACGTGGCGAGGAGAGGGCCACGTAGAGGTGGAGTGGGAATGAGCGTCTGTGAGCCGAGGAGTGCCACGGACAGCCGCGGCCTTGGGGCAGAAGACACGCGTGGAACGGGCCCTCCCTCAGAGCTCCCGGGAGGAATCGACGCTGTGGACACCTGGCTTTTAGACCTCTGGCCTCCTCATCTGTGAGAGATTAGATTTCTAGTGTTTTAAGGCACCCAGTTTGGAGTCATTGCTCACGGCAGCCCCAGGAAGCTCACACGGGTAGTGCCTGGAAACACCCTGCCCGTGGGGATTTTGGGATCTGAACGCCCTGGTGTACATCATTTGAATCCTACCCATCCCTGACTTCATCTCCGCTCTGTTCGGGGTGGAGAGCCTTGCTTCCTGTTCCTCAGGTATGCCACCTGTTTCCCACCTCAGGGCTCTTCTGGGTTTTGTTTTTTATAAATTTTGGTTGGGACAGGGTCTTGCTATGTGCCCAGGCTGTTCTTGAATTCTTGGCCTCCAGAGATCCTCCTGCCTTGGCCTCCCAAAGTCCTGGGCTGACAGCTGTGAGCCTCCACGCCCAGCAGTAACGTCAGGGCTTTTGTCTTATCCCTGCCCTCCGCCAGGAACAGCCCCTTCTCTTCCTTCGTCACTCAGCCTACGTGTCCCTCCTCAGAGACACTGTCTCCGACCGTCCATTCCACAGGGGCCGCTCGCCCTCTCCGTGACAATTCTCTGAGTGGCACTCATCCTTGACATCGTCTTAGGTGTTTCTTTGTCCGTTAATCTTCTCCACACTCCCTAAAGTTTAGAAAAGTGTCCTTACTGTCTAGAGGGTGCCTGGCAATTCCTCACTGGATAACTGGATGGCCGCCACCCTCTACCTTGTGGTAGGTGCATTAGTTTGCTAGGGCTGGCAACAAAGTACCGAAACTGCACGGTTTAAAACAACGAAAAGTGTCTTGTCTGCAGTTCTGGAGGTTAAAGTCTGCAGTCAAGGTGCTGGCTGGGCCTCACTCCTCGGAGGCTCCTGGGGAGAATCCCCCTTGCCTCTCTCCCAGCTTCTGGTGGGGGCCGACAATCCCCTGAGTTCCTCGGCTTGCAGCTGCACCAATCCCTCCCTCTGTCATCAGGGGCCTTCTTCACTCATCTTCCCCGTGTCTAAATTATCCCCCTCCCCAATTGTTTTTTTTTGAGACGGAATCTCACTCTGTTGCCCAGAATGGAGTGCGATGGCACGATCTTGGCTCACTGCAACCTCCGCCTCCCTGGTTCAAGTGATTCTCCTGCCTCAGCCTTCTGAGCAGCTGGGATTACAGGCATCTGCCTTCATGCCAGGCTAATTTTTGTGTTTGTGTAGAGATGGGGTTTCACCATGTTGGCCAGACTGCTTTTGAACTCCTGACCTCAGGTGATCCACCCGCCTCGGCCTCCCAAAGTGGTAGGATTACAAGCATGAGCTACTGTGCTCGGCCCAAATTTCCCCTTTTGATAAAGACACAGTCACATTGGATTAGAATCCATACTCATGACCTCATCTTAACTCGATCATTTGCAAAGACTCCATTTCCAAATAAGGTCACATTCAGAGGTACTGGATATCAGGACTTGAAGCTATCTGTTTTTTTTTTGTTTTGTTTTTTTTGTGGGGGACACAATTCAGCTCAACACAGTGTGGGTTGTTCATATCACAAGTGATTCTTTGAATTTTGACGCATCTGTGTCTTAGCAGCCAGCATCACGAGGCTCCGCAGTCACAGCTGCAGCCTGTTTGCTGCCCGGCCGCTGGCCGCGGGGCACTGTGTGCTCACTGTCTTCAGCCCAGCTGCTGGTACCAGGCTTGGTACTTTGGGCACTCTCCGTGGAATTGCTGTTGACCGAACAATGGTGCTGTGCTGTACTGCAGTGCCAGGAGGCTTATTGCAATCTGCCCACGGGACAAGCTCCAAGTTAAGGCTGAAATAAAGGAACACCAACTGTCAGCCTCCTCTCTCTGCTGAAAGGTCCTCTCACTGATCATGGCGTACAAAAGTGAGGGAAGGTTTGGCCATTATTTGGTAATGGTGAAAAATGCCCATTGTTTATGAACTGCCTAGGCCGTGCTCATGATATGTAATGGATTTGGTTCCAAAGCAAATTGTCAATTCCTCCTATAGGGATTTGAAAGCTTTATTTAAAAACACTGAAACTGAATGGATGTGGTGGGAGATTTAGGGGTGGGGAAGGTAACCCTGGTTGCAGAGCAGGAAGACGGGAGAGTTGGTGGAGAGAGGCAAGCAGGCCTCTGGAGGGGACATTCGGGCAGGGTCTTGGCCTCCCTCATGCCGCGGAAAGCCAGGAGGCAGCAGTTCCCAGGCGGCCTGTCACTAAGAGGCTACACACAACCAAAGGCTGTATATTTAAAATATGCTTTACATGACAGAAAATCAGGTGCCGAGACTCGGCGCCAGACCTGTGTGCTGCTTGCCAGTGGAGCTCATTGGATGGCAGAATCCAATTCAGCCAGGCCTGAGTTTCTGCAGAGCAGAGTGGGGTAGCTGCATTGCCCCTCCTTGGGTTCAGGGGAGGAGTGGCCCCTGGATTATGCCACTCTGGGGCTATACTTCTCCAGCCCTCCACAGAACACACAGAACGTACAATCTTGTCAGAACACTGTGGACTATTCAGCGAGGTAGGGATTGGCAACTTGGTGGTGGATAAAACATAGCCCTTAGCATCTAAGGCCTTCAGCCTTAGCAAGAAGCCATTTGAGTTTACAAATCATTAAAACACAGTGTGACAAGCACAGCAGAGGGAGAGATGAGGACACTCTTCCCAGAGTAGACAGTCAGTCCAGGAAGGCTTCCTGAGAGAGGGGGCATCTCCATCTAGTTTGTAGGAGTTAGGCAGAGATTGCAGAGGTGGTAGGTTTCCAGCATTAGAATGGTGCTTTTTTGGTGTTAAAATGGTAGCCACGAGGCCAGGATTGTGCCTCTTCTCACTGTGGTCATTCTGGCTAGGATTCACTCCTTTACTGCTATGTGGTTGTGGCTGAGACACCCCTCTGTGAGTTTTCCTGGTGGTCTTTGTCTACAAGGCATCAATAGCACACATACATAAAGCATATAAAAATAGAAACTGCAAACGAACTAAAGATAAAATATACAATATTTACAAAGTAATGTATTTCCATTTATTATTTATTTATTTTTGAGACAGAGTCTTGGTCTGTCTCCCAGGCTGGAGTGCAGTTGCACAATCTTGGCTCACTGCAACCTCTGTCTCCTGGGTTCAAACAATTCTTCTGCCTCAGCCTCCCTTGGGATTACAGGGGCCTGCCACCATGCCCGGCTAGATTTTGTATTTTTTTAGTAGAGACAGTGTTTCACCATGTTGGCCAGGCTAGTCTTGAACTCCTGACCTCAGGTGATCTGCCTGCCTCAGCCTCCCAAAGTGCTGGGATTACAGGTATGAGCCACTGGCCAGGCCTGTATTTCCATTTATTTATTAAAGGTACAGAAATTTTTGGTACCATTTTTTTTCTTATTAAAATACATTAAAAATGCTAATAATACCAATATGATCAAATATGCTTTATTAAAAATATCTCATTTTATATATTGTGATATAGTGATCTGAAGTTTGATTCTAACATCAGCTCATTTTGACATGGTTTAAATGCTGTCTTAGCTGGGAGTGACACTTCAGAAATATATGTAGATCCACATGGGTGTGCTTATTAAACCATGAAATTCATTTTTAAAATCCCATCCACCAGTTATGCAATTTTAAATATATGGAATCAAAATCCATTCAAAAATGCATTTGGAAGTCTTTTAAATGGATTAGAAAATTCAGTTTAAAGTGTGCAGATATAAGAGTCTTTTAATAGGTTACATATTATCTTGTTTTGGGCAGCAAAGTCAGGTAATAATGAAAACATTCCCAGGTATCTGTTTTCAGAAACTCTGCATAGAATTACTCTCTTTCATGCACTAATTAAAATATTAGTTTTACTTTGAAGGGACAGATGGAGTGTATTTATTTTTTCAAAAATATTTATATGATAGCCAAATACTTGTTTCCTGTCTTAAAAATCAAGCCAATTTGGAAAACTTGTGTTTTGGATGCAAATAAAGTGTAACTAAACTCTTTATGCTTGACAACTGCTGTAAGTACCTTGCCTTTACCGGCAAATCTCTATGCAGTAACAGAAGGTATGTGTGGTCCTCTATTTCATTACACACTGTGTTCTTTCCAGGCATTGTATTAGTCTGTTCTCACACTGCCGATAAAGACATACCTGAAAAGGGGTAATTTATAAAGAAAAAGAGGTTTAATGAACACACAGTTTCACATGCTGGGGAGGCCTCACAGTCATGGTGGAAGGTGGAAGGCACACCTTACTTGGTGGCAGGCAAAAGTATGAGAGCCAAGTGAAAGGGGTTTCTCCTTATAAACCATCAGAACTTGTGAGACTTATTCATTACCACAAGGACAGTATGAAGAAAACCATCCCCATGATTCAATTATTTCCCACGAGTTCCCTCCCACAAAACATGGGCATTACAGGAGCTACAATTCAAGATGAGATTTGGGTGGCAACACAGCCAAACCGTATCAGTGATGTAATTTGTACATCTCCTAAATGGGCCAGATGTAACTGACAATTCACCACTAGATCCTGAAAGTGAACTGCAGCCGGGGGGATGGTGGGGGGGGAAACATATCCTCCTTAGTGTGGCTGTGCTCTGCCCTCTGAAGTATCCTGCACTCAGGTGACTATGTGACAGGTGGTCTCCTGGACCCAGAGAGCGGGTCAGCATTCATCTGTATTTCCAACATTGCTTGTGGGACCTGGGCAAGTCACTTACCCTTTGGCCTTGGCTCCCTCTGTAGAGTGAGGACACTCTCCATGCCTTGAGGGTGGCTGGGTGGAGGAGGTGTGAGCTGGCCATGAGACCTTATGGTAAACACATCCTGAATGTTGAGCCTTGGTTATTCCTTAGAGACAAGAAAAACATGGTAAGTACAGTCACAGAGACAGTGCTGAGAACAGGAGAACACAGAGGAGGTGAAATGAAGACTGGGCTGGGTGCAGGGGGCCCACATAGTTCTTGGAGGATGTGGCATTTGACGAGGTCTTAACAGGTGGGTTTGTTTTAGTGGATGGGACTTGAGGAGAGATGCCTTCCTGGGGGTGCAGGCAAGCGGATGAAGGAAGCAAGGCTGCTTTGTAGCTAGGGGAGGCTGCCTTGCCTGGTGTGGGCTCCTGGGTGGGAGAAGTGGTGGATGGGGGCTGTGGCCTTTAGCAGAGAGGTTGAGATCGCCCAGACAGTCACACTGTCTACGTGATCTCTAGTTCTTTCCCTTCTCCTATGATGTCCTAGGCTGCTTACATTCTGGTAGGTTGGGCTTAAATTCTTCTGTGTGCATGAGTAAAGGAGAAATTGGCCCCACTCCTTCCCCCTTCCCCTTAAACTGCCCTTTGACTGTGCTCTTGACTTGTCTGATGTATTTGTGAGGGTTTAGCACAGACTAGGTTATTTAGAAAGGGATGCTGAATGATGATCTTTAAATTATTAATGATTTCAGCATTTTGTAATTAAAATGCTCGTTTTCTCCATGAATTTTTAGCATACATAGATCACAAATGCAGACAGAATCTACTTTAATGAATAACATTAAAACATTCACTTTCAAGTAATGAGGTTATTTCCATGTCTTGACTGATGGTCCATATTTGATTCATTCATTTATTTATCCATTTACTCTAAATGTTTTTGTCCCCACCACCCCCACAATGTGAGTAAAGTATTAATATAGCTTTGCAGACATGGCTTCAATAAATCATGGTGAAACAAATTCTCTATACCTGAGTAACGTATAATCGATCTTATGGAAGATACTCTTTTGGTTAGGTATTTCTCAATAATACTTAGATGTCAGCACCTGCATGCTGTTAAATAGAGCTGACTATTTGGGAAAATGCTCTGGTATGAAAGAGATAGCTTCCCAGGTATATTAGTTCATTGTGCATTGCTACAAAGAAATACCTGAGCTGGGGTAATTTATAATAAAAAGAGGTTTAATTGGTTCACGGTTCTGTAGACGGTATAGAAAACATGATTCTGGCATCTGCAAGGCTTCTGGGGACGCCTCAGGAAACTTCAATCATAGTGGATGGCAAAAGGGGAGTGAGATGTCGCACATGGCTGGAACAGGAGGCAGAGAGGGGGAGGGGCTGTACACGTTGAAACAAACAGACCTTGTTGGAACCCTATCGGGAGAACAGCACTAGGAGAATGGTGCTAAACCATTAGAAACCACCCCCATGACCCAGTCACCTCCAACCAGGCCCCACCTCCAACACTGGGGATTACAATTACACGTGAGGCTTAGTGGGGGCATAGGTCCAAACCATATCACCTGGCGTGGCCAGGGGAGACAAAGGGAGCAATGGACTGCTTTGCAAGATCAAGTAGGCCAGTTTTGGGGTTTCTGAGCACCTGGTAAGGATGGAGGAGAGGCTGGAAATGTGAAGTGGTGGTAAGGCATATTGTATTTTCCAAAGATGGGACCCAGTCATATCTGCCATCCTGCTGGCTCTTCTGTCAAGAGATGGAGTCTGTGTCCTCTTCCCCTGGACCCTGGATGGACCTTTGTGATTGCCTCAATCAGTGGAGCACATCAGAGGAGTGCCTTTGTGTGACTTCCAAGGCTAAGTCATAAAAATGCTGGGCACTTCTGTCAAGTTCTTTGGATACTTGCCCTTAGAACCCAGGAGCCATGTTGTGAGGAAGCCCAAGGAGAAGACCACGTGGGAAGGTGCTCTGGCCAACAATCTCAGGCAATAGTCAGCCAAGACCGCCAGACCTATGAGTGAAGACGTCTCATAATAGATTTAGGCTCCAGCTATAAAATCACACCCAGCCTTGAAATCCTCCCAGGGGAGGTCATGGAGAAGAAGGAAGTTGGCCCCACTCTACCCTGTCAGAATTCCTGATACCCCACATCTGTGAGCATAATACAATGTTGCTTTTTACCACTTAGTTTAGGGTGGTTTGTGCATAGAAACAGTGACCAGAACAGGTCTCGAGCCCTTTGAGAAATGCAATGCAAAGTCTGAGGCATTTGGAAGGAAATTTGGCTTGTAATTTACTTCCTCAAATGAGAATGACTCTTCTTTTCAAACCAAAAATGTCTAATGTTTAATGTATGTTCTGTGAGGTACCCCCTCACTATGACTCTGAGGGCTTAGTACAGTTTTGCTACTTGGGAGGAGCTGTCTTTTGGAGAAAGGAATGGGCAGGGTGTGCACATTGTGGGTGTTTATGGCAGGGAAAGCAAGCGGGGCAAGCCCAGGTGTATCTGCCTGAAAGATGATGAGACTCATGAAGGAGAAAAGAGAATAAAGAAGGATCGGAAGACCTGTGGGGACTCCACGAATGCCCAGAAATGAGGGGATGCCCACTTTTGGGATATGGGGACTGAAACAATTCTCTGTGCATGTGAAGGAAAGGGTGAGCCCAGGAGCAGGCTGACCATGGACCCTAGCCCACCCTAGCCCACCAGCACTTACATTTTATCTATGGCAGAACTGGCTCTCGTCTCTAAATCATTTGCTGCTGAGCATGTCTGGGGGCCACAGCCAGCAGGGGCACCTTGTCAGATGTGGGCTGCTGTCCCTGGAGCCTGTTCATTCATGTCTATGGATGAAGGCTGTCATGGAGTTGGTGTTTAGAAAACAGCTGGCCCCAGGTGGCCAAGGCAGGCCCAGCAAATCTTCCAGCTCCTTCTTTTTTCCCAAAGGGAAATGGCAAAATGATACGTATTCTGAGACATGCAGAATGTGGTTGACAGGATAGCAGCCCCCAAAGATATCCACGCTCTGATTCGTGGAAGCTGTGAATATGCACCTTACGTGGCCAAAGTGACTTTGCTGCTGTGGTTAGGATTATAACACCTGTGGTGGGAGATGATCCTGGATTTTCTATGTGAGTCCAGTCTGGTTACAGGAGCCCTTAAAAGCAGCGCAATTTCACAGGCTGGGGAGGAGAAAGGGGCTCAGAGAGACTGGAAGCAGAGGGAAAGACTCGATCACTGAGGTTGGCCTTGAAGACAGAGGAAGGGGGTTAGGAGCAGAAATGTGTGGGGCTTCTAAATGCAACGAACAACCCCCTGGCCAGCAGCCAGCAGGGACACAGGGAGCTCAGTCCATGGCTAATCAGGACAGCCGACCTTGGCCTCGTCACTTACTCTCTGTGAGCCTGAGCTTTCCCCACTTGTCAATAGGAGGTTATATTGGCCTTCCGTATTTGCAGGATGCTTATGAGCATGAGATCAGGTAATGCATGCAAGGTGTTTCAAGGCGTGTTGTGAGCCCTCAAATTCTGTGCATGACCTTTTTATATGGAGTTAATATGACCCCAAACTCTAGCTGACACGTCATTCTGGGTTGGACAAGGGTCTCGCCCAGATGGCGCCAGTTGGTCTTGCTGTAGACAATTCATCCATAGGGCAGCCTTCCCTTCCTTTTCCCCCAACAGAGTGCAAGATACTTCCTCCAGCAAGTATCTTGCACTCTGCTGGAGAGTTTGGGCTTTATTTTACTTCTCTTAGGACATTGGGAAGAGGAGAAGGAGGAGTTGGCTGGTCATTTGCCCAGTTTTCATTTCTTGAGTCATCTGTTCAAGTTGTCCCCTAGATGATGGAGTCACCTTAGCAAACATAGTTGTCCAGACTCAGGTCAAACCCTGGAAGGGACTGGAAGACTTGCTATACCTGCCTCGACCCCCTGGGGCCAGCTTCAACACCGTCACTCCCTCCTGACCCAGGCTGTTCCCCATCCTTGAGCCTGTCTCCTGTACCGCCAGCTGAGCCCATCCTGATCTCTGGAGTAATGCGCCCCACAACTGCAGGAGGACAGCAGTGCTGGGGGCTCCCTGGGCACAGCCTGAGGAGTTTCAGCCTGTTGCAGCCTCCTGCAGGCTCTGGTTTTGGTGATGCATTTTCAGGCAGGAGTCCCTCCCTCCATCCCGTCTTCTCTCTCTTTTTCTTCTTTTGTGAAAACACTATATATAAAAGGATTTCATGCATGGGATTAGAAAACCAAATAGCACAGAGGGGCATGTAGTGAAAAATAACAGGCTTTTGCTCCATTTTTCCCCACTCAGTTCAGTTCTCTAAAGAAAACTGCTATTAACTGTCTCCTTTTTAATCTGGTGGTTACCTCCGAGTCTGTAAACAATGCATTTATGCGGCTCTCTCTTGATTCATCAACATTAAACACCATCTACTAGCTTCCTACTGAAATAGATGAGGATTCACCCTACCCCTGCTTCTCTCCCTCCTATAACGACAGCATTTATTTAGTTACACTTTTCTTTAGCTGTGTAACTCTAAATAATATATGTAAACGTCTAATTCTTGTGTTCCATCAACACAAGAGACACAGATCTCCTCTCTCCCTCCGTTTCTTTTTCTCTTCTCGCTCTCACCACAGATGTTTCATTATCTGGACCCAAAGGAAAGCTTAAAACAGTTGATATACAAGCCCTTTCACTAAGGCTTGGGCCAAGTGGCTGTCCTTCCGCTGAGACTGATGATGGAGGCACCACTGGCCGCCCGCTATCACCGGCAGGCAGCGGGGGCTTTCTTCCACCTTGTTATTTTGTGGTCATTGACTAAGGCGGCTGCTCTTCTATGAGCTCCCCTCTCCAGACTGGCCTGGCCCTGCTGGAGACTGAGGGCCAATCACTCCCCACACCCGCGGTGGGCTCAGTCCCTTCCCAGTCTGTCCTGGAGAGCTCCCACCCGTGTGGGATCTGCGTTTGGTCTCCACCGTCCTCAATGGAGGATGCTATTTTCCAGCCCTCGCATCACCCCTTCTCTTTGTTTATTCCCTCTTTTTGCTAGAGTGCATCCTCAGGCAGTTTTCTAAGACATGGTATATGGAAATAAGTTTTTGTCATTCTGTGTGTTTTCTTTTTACCGTACGTAACAGTTTACCACAAATGAGGCAGCTTAAAACAATATCTAATTATTTATTTTAAAGATGCATCACAATCTGTTTTCCTGTTTCTAAAAAAAAATAGAATTAAAGGTTACAAATGCAGCCTTGTTACATGGATACACTGTGTAGTGGTGAAGTCTGGGCTTTTAGTGTAGCTGTCACCTGAATAGTGTACATTGTACCCAGGGGTCATTTTCCATCCCTCAGCCCCTCCCGCCTCTTGGAGTCTCTGCTGTCTCTGTATATCCGTGCGTACCTATTGTTTAGCTCTGACTTAGGAGTGAGAACAACATCCATTTCCTACCTTAAAGTCCTGAATTCCTTTGCATGCAGGCTGGGTGCTATGTCAGTTTGGGTGTCTTCAGTTGCTGAAACAAAGGTTTGGGTGTGAGTCGTGTGTGGGGAGGTGCCCCCAGGAGACAACGAGAGGGGAGGAAAAGAGGTGAGGAATGGGGGTGATCAGTGGAGGGCCTGCCAGTGAGCTGGTCACCCTTGTGGGCGGCTGGAGCTGGATCCTGCTGGCGCTCTCTGAGGGACTGTGCATTGTCCCCTGAGGGGGTGGACACTGGGCATTTATCAAGTGTCCCCTACCTATGGGTGGAGGGTTGTGTGGGGCCTTCTGTGTGTAGCCCCTTCTGCCTGACCCGTGCGCAGGGTATGGGTGCTGTGAGCTTGGATGGACTGTCCTTCAAGGTGCAGAATCCTCCTGGGTGGGCCGTGGGGCTGGGGTGGGAACGAGCATCAGGGCCGGGAGCCTGGTCTCAAGTCCTTGCTGTCCCTGCCGCTTCACATTTGCAGGATTCTGGGCACACTATTGAAGCTCTGTGTATTGGTTAGGGGGCCAAGGCATAACGGAGGGTGTGCTCTTAGGATAAATCAAGGGGTTTTTATTTATAAAGAAAATAATTTCACAGGTGTGGCAGGTATAAGGAAGCCATAGCCCAGTGTGGGAACTAGGGTTGTGACAGTGAAGCCATTCCTATCTAGGCTGAAGGACAGGAGAGGCCACTGAAACACGGAAGAAAGAGTGGTTGGGGCAAGCCACTTAGGGAGGAACACTGACCTCTGTGGAAGGACATACTGGCCCAAGGTGACCTCAGGGAGGAACCAGAGAAGAAATACCCTGACTTCACTCTCTTCCCTCTGCTGCTGGGGCTCCCACTGACCACTGACTTTCCGGAAAGGCGGACTTTCTGGGAAGGCAGAGGACTTTCTGGGAAGGCGGACTTTCTGGGGGCTTGTCACGGAGTCTGAGCAATCCAGCCTCCTGCGGATTGCTCATCTGTCCCCAGCACAGATGAAGTGCCATCAACTACTCTTATTGCAAAGTGATGTTAATTTACTTGTATTTCCATTTGAAACCTGAAAGGTCAGCCAAGCCTGTGTCCTTCACATAAGGAGAGAGGACTGAGGCGGTGATAATCAAGTGGGTACATACATCCCACTGCTATGACCCTGCCTGACCTTGACCACTGGTCAGGAGACCCGGAGAGGCCCAGTGCTCCTTTCCACAAGCCGTTCCTTTCCCAAGTTCCCTTTCCTTTTGGCAGCCCTATGCTGGATGGATTCCTTACCTGGCGAGGTGACCCGCGGCTGCATTCCTGCAGACACGAGATCGTGGAGAACTTTCTGCGGTTTTCTGTTGACCAGGAATATGAGGCAAAGGAGAACAAAGCAGCAACTCCATTGATTCTCCAGGTTTCAACCATAGTCCTTCTCGGTATCTTCCCCAAAATTTCCACTGGACTCTCCACTCTGGTTCTTGGTTCATTTACACAAGGAAGCCAAAACGGCCTTAGAGGGGGTCTCGACTTCCAGTTGCTCAGAACCATGTCTGTTTTCCTTCTTTGGACATGGGCCTCTGCTACTGTCTGATTGTCTGCGTTCTCTCTTCCCCATTCATATGTTGAAATCCTAACTCCCCAGTTGATGGTATTAGGAGGTGAGGCCATTGGGAGGTGATTAGGTCATGAGGGCAGAGCTCTTGTGAATGGGATTGGTGTCCTTATAAAAGAGGCCCTAGGGGCCTCCCCACTCCTTCCACCAGGCACAGACACAGCAAGAAGGAGCCATCTGTGAACCAGAACATGGGCCCTCACTGGACATGGAATCTGCTGTGATCTTGGACTTCCCGGCTGCCAGAACTGTGGGAAATGAATTTCTGTTGTTTGTAAGCTATCAGTTTATGGTATTTTGTTATAGTCGCGTGAATGGACCAAGACCACCTCCACACCCACCAAAGCCAAGGTTCTAGGCATGGGAAGCCAACTTCTCCAGTGCATTACTACACAAAATAGTGAGGGGCGCTTCCTTCTCCATCCCTGGGGATCCTGGCTATGAGGGGTGATGACACCATAGGCTGACCATTGGTTTAATCCCTAAACTTTAAGGCAGACATTTTGCCTGGTTACTTCACAGAATGAATGAATGTTTTCTTCCAGCTGACACTAGAATCAGGCTTTCAGAAGACCGTTCATCATTCTGTCCGGCCAGTGGCTTCTGTTATTAGGCATGCAGCAAACCCAGGGAATTCTATAGGCCTGAGCCCACAGAATCATTTCCTTTATTGTAAAATGTTTGCTGGTTGGAGATTATGCGGGATACAGGGTGCTGGTTCAGGCATTGAGGGACTCTGTAACTCCACTAGTGGTGAGTCTGATAGAAGCACTGGGGGCAGGGAAAAGACATTCTGGGTTGACAGGGTTACTTTCTGGGTTATATAGTTAAAGCAGCATTTTCAAATGTGGTTCATTTTGCCTCTAAAATTCAAAGCGGCCTGCAAAGACCGTCGTTTTCTTCATGGCAAGTAACGCAGGAGCAGGAACTTGTCTCTCATTGTAGAGGAGATGTCCTGACTGGGAAAGCTCTGGAAACTTCCTCACCAGGCCAGACTCAGGAAGCCTTGAAGGATGAATCTCTGTCCTCTGGCACCCGTGTGAGTACTGAGGTTTGTAGTAGGATGCTGAGTGCGGCAATCACTGTAGAGGGCGTGCTGGAGCCAGAAAATTATCCTTTTATAGGCATTAGAGTCAAGATTGCCTCAGGCAAAAGTCAGCAATGTGTGCTAAACCCAGGGGAAACTTTGAAGTGAAGCAAGATATTTGCAGCGTCTTACAACGTCTCCCTACAGACTGCTTGTAATTTACCAGGGAAAAAACAGGAGTTACACAATGGAGCAATCGGACAATACTCTGAGTGATAAAAATTAACATCACCAGCGAGGAGTAGGTGACTATTCCGGGCCTCCAGATGGGACACCCTGGGAAGGACAGAGCATCACTCGTGGGGTTTTCCCTCTTGAAATGGCATAACCTGAACTCAGCCACGAGCAGACATGGAACAAAGCTCAAATGAAGACTCATCTATTAAAAATAAAATGTATTCTTCAATAGTGTCAATGTCATAAAAGACAAGGAAAGGCTGTGGACATGTTAGAGACTAAGAGAGACTAAAGAATCATCACATCTAAACGAAATACCTGAGCCTGGACTGGATTTTGTAGTGGAGGAAAAAAAAAAAAGGACATTTTTGGGTCAGTTGATACAACTGGATTATGGAAGGCAGATTGAATAAAAGCACTGTTTTGATGAGGGGATGTCCTGATTTACCGAAACATTTACTGGAGGTGGTGACTGTGTCGTGGTGATGTCGGATGATGTCCTTATTCTTAGGAAATGCACGCTGAAACAGTTAGAATTAAAGGGCTGAAAGGTAAGCAATCTTTGTTCAAATGGCTGAGAGAGGCTGACAGTGAGCGGAGTAAATGAAGGTGATAAAGGAAGAAAATGTGGACAGCGAGAAGCTCCTGGTCAGTGGCATACAAGCATTTCCTATTTTTATTCTTGCAACTTTGTGTAAATTTGAATTATTTTCAAACAAAAAGTGAAAAAATCAATGATGAACAGAAAAATGCTGCTGCAGACATCCTTACATGCCTTTCTGAGGACTTGTCTGTATTTCTTGGGGGAAATTCTCTACCTCCTTGGACACAGAATCGCTGAATCAAAAGACAGCCAAATTAAAATAATTTGGTTGATATTGTGAAATTGTTAGGCGGCTTTGTGGTGTATCATATCTGTTAAATTAGAATGTCATGGAAATTAGCATCACTGGTCAAAGCTGACGGCACCATGGCCTGACTGAAGGCGCCTGGTTGAAGCTGGTTTGGGCATGGATGCCATTTTCAGTGCCCCCATGTGCCGGCAAGCAGGGCAGGAATACAGGACCGGGAACTGCAGGCATCTCCGTTTGTTGCAGTTGCTGTAACAAGGTGATGGCTTAATTGTCAGTGTGGATTAAACAAATGCATCGTCTCACCGTTCTGGAAACTGGAAGTCTGAGATGAGGTGCTAGCAGGGTCGGGTCCTTCTGAGGCTGTGAGGGAAGGCTGTGTGCCAGGACTCTGCCCTCAGCGTGTTGATGACCGTTTTCTCCCCTGGCCTTCACATGGTTCTCTCTAGATTTGTGTCTGCCTCTGTCCAAATTTCCCCTTTTATAAAGACACAGGTTATCTTGGATGAGGGCTACCCTGACGGGCTCAGCTTAATTTGATTACACCTGTGAAGAGCCTAACCCCAAATAATGTCACTTTTGAGGTAGTAGGGTTAGGACTTTGGCATGAGCAGGGGAAGTGGGGTGTGGGGGAGAGCACTTCCGCTTTGGATCCTCTGGGCTCTCGTGTCAAGTGGCTTCATATCTTAGCTCCCTTTCCATCCAGCTCAGCTCACAGTGGCAGTCTGGCCTGGGACTTTTCCTTCTGGCGCTTAGCAGGCACCCACATCTAGTCGACGCCCCTCAGAACGTCTGGTAGAGATGTCCTGGAAGCTGAAAAAGAGCCGAAGGCTGCGCAGCACAGCTGGTTTGCCAGTGTCAGGAGATGAAGCGTGGGTCTCAGAGGGCATGCTTCCTCTTCCCCGGCATCCCCTTCTGCTGCCCAATAGGCATCACTCGTTACTGTACGTGAATATAGTGTGTGCTGAATATTGTCTTATGCAAACAAATTCAATCCCATGAGCACAATGTTGCTTCTGTTCATTGCACTCAACTTACTGAACCCCTGGGAGAGCAAGGCATGGTGGGAGACCTCTGCCAAGGGCTCTAGGAGACAGAAAGGAAGTCAGACCCAGGACTTGGATGCAAGGCTGACTACAGTCTCGGGAAGAGATGGGCGTATAGATACATCACATTGGCAAGGGCGAGGCTGAGCTCCAGAACAGTTCATAGACTGAAGGATGCAAGTAGCCCTTTCTATTAAGACACATAAATAAAAAGAAAGAGCTGGGTTTTCTGAAGCAGCATGGGCCAGCCCAGTCAAAGCTCATGCCAGGAACTAGGTTGGCAAGGCCATGATTTGCACTCAGTGTCCCTGGGCTGCCTGTTCCTTCTTGAGTTAGTAAACTTTGCATTAAAAAGAGCCGGGCTGAATCTGTGGGAGGCCGTGCAGAGACTGAAAGACCCGCTTTCCTTTGGAGCTTTTCATTTTATGCCTAAATTCTGATTATAGCTCTTTCACAGCACGGTGTCTCCCTTTGGGCCGTCTAGCGGGTCGACTGGTGGGTTCTAAGTGGCGCGACTGTACACAGCCTCGCACTCGGCTGCTTCCCAGGACGCACTAGATGTCCTTTAACATGGCTCATCCTACAGCTGTCCTGTGGGCATTGCTGTATCAAAATGTTTTCTTTCTGATTGAAAACCCCAGTAGTTCAAAATCGTCAGAATGTAATGAACCAGGTGAAAATCTGATTTAATATCTGTCTCTGCAAACTTTATGCTCAGGTGAGGCAGGACAAGGCTGAGGAATTCCTTCAGGATGGAAAGGCAGCTGGTGCTATACGGAGCCAGCCCATCTGGGACTGGGGACGGTGGAGGGGGGAGCGACAAGATAGCAAAGGCTGAGCTGGCACTTGAGTCCTTCAGGGGAGCTGAGGAGATGGAGTAACAGAAGCTGGACTTATCCTCCTGTCAACCCTATTTCCAAATCTTTCCCACTCCCCACCTTCCCTCTGGTATTGGGTTGGATTGTGTTCCCCTAGAATCCGGGTCAATTTGGAGCCTCTGAAGGTGACCTTATTTGGAAATAGAGCCGTGCAGATATAAGTATTATTTGGTGCAAAAGTAATGACAGTTTTTGCCATTGAAAATAATGGCAAACAGAATGATGATCGTTAAAAAATCAGGAGACAACAGATGCTGGAGACGTTGTGGAGAAATAGGAATACTTTTACACTGTTGATGGGAGTATAAACTAATTCAGTCATTAAGGAAGACAGTGTGGTGATTCCTCAAGGATCTAGAAAGAGAAATACCATTTGACCCAGCAATCCCATTACTGGGTATACACCCAAAGGATTATGAATCATTCTAATATAAAGACACATGCACATGTATGTTCATTGCAGCACTGTTCACAATAGCAAAGACTTGGAACCAACCCAAACACCCATCAAGGATGGCTGGATAAAGAAAATGTGGCACATATACACCATGGAATACTATGCAGCCATAGAAAAGGATAAGTTCATGTCCTTTGCAGGGACATGGATGAAGCTGGAAACCATCATTCTCAGCAAACTGGCATAAGAACAGAAAACCAAACACCGAATGTTCTCACTCATGAGTGGTTGTTGAACAATGTGAACACACGGACACAGGGAGGGGAGCATCACACACTGGGGTCTGTTGGGGGGTGGGGGGCTAGGGGAGTGCTAGCAAGGGGTGGGGGATTGGGGAGGGATAGCATTAGGAGAAATATCCAATGTAGATGATGGGGCGATGGACGCAGCAAACCACCACCATGCACGTGGATACCTATGTTACAAACCTGCACGATCTGCACATGTACCCCAGAACTTAAAGTATAATAAATAAATTTATAAAAAATAAAAAATAATAATGGCAAAAACCACCATTACTTTTGCACCACGCTAATAGTCAAGGTGAGGGCATACTGGATGAAGGCGGGCCCTGACCTGGTGGCTGGTGATCTTCTAAGAAGAGAGCACAGAGATGCAGCGATGTGGGAAAGAAGGCCGCGTGACGGTGGACGTGGAGATTGAAGGGCTGCTGCTATGAGCCACAGAATACTTGGGCTATGGGCACCCACCGGAAGCCAGCGGGGAGGCAGGCAAGAGGTCTCCCTGGGACCTTAGTGCGAGCACGGCCCTGCTGACACCTTCAGTTTGGACTTCTGGCCTCCAGAACTGTGAGAGGAAACACTTGTGTTGTTTGAAGCCACAAAGTTTGTGGTTACTTCTTACGGCAGCCCTGGAAACGAATCCACCCTCTTAAAAGAGGGGTTGCTATGTGGGGGCAGCTTACAAGAGGAGAAACTTCTTGTTCTTCTCAGGTGGCCTGGGAGGTCTCCTGAACCATTTTGCACTCCCAAGGTAGTGAGCAGTGTGGCAGAAAACAGGTTGGTTTTGGATTTGAAGCTCTGAGCTCTCAGGCTTATTTCCGAGGAGGTGTGGGCTCCCGGAAGCTGGGACGCCAAAGGTTTCTCAATCTGAAGAGGCAAGCAGCTCACCTGGTATTTGTTGGAGTTCTTAGCCCTGCGTTTGGTGCCATGGGGAGGAGGAGGGTTTGGGTGCACAGAGATGTGGGAAGGGCGCAGAGCCAAGGTCTGGAGTAAGGTATAAGTGGCCATTCTCCATGGACTGGGCAAACAGAGCACAGATGACAGGGGTAGGCAAAGTGACATTGGCTATGAGGAGCCTGGACAGAGGACGTGGTGAGGGAGCAGGGTAGGACCTGGGAAGTCCTGGTAGGTACCTGACACACTGGAAGAGGCATTTAAAAACTGCTATCTTAGCATTAGCTCACAGAACGGGTCAGATGAAGGGTAAGCCTGCAGGTAGGGAAAGGAGAAACCCATTTGGACAGCTTCTCCCAGTTTCTACGCTGAGACCAAGCCCTACCAGCTCTAGAAAACACTGTCAACCAGACAGCCCCTGCTAGAGGCAAGCAGGGCCCAGAACTCATCACTCAGGGCACTAGGTTCTAATTTTTGGTCTCTTGTTTCATCAAGTCATGAGAACCTCTGTTTGCCTTTGTTTTCCATCTCAAAATAGCAAATTACCCACTAGCATGTTCAGTTGCAAACGGCATGTACATGATTTGAAATGATTGAGAGTTGGAAATATCAAGTCTCCAGAAATGACAATGTTCCCACGGTCACACCATCTTCATGCTGCAAAACTTCTCTTCATGCTCCTTGCTTTCCACTGGCCTTTCTCTGAATGTTTGACAGCAAATAGGTTTTGCTGTCTGTTTTTTTTTTTTTTTTGTTGAACACAGGCACGATGTCCTCTGTGCAGGCGTAAGGAGCTAAGGTTTATTTTTCCCTCTGCCTCTCCTTTCCAGCTTGCTCTTTGAAGGCAGATTTCCTCTTCTATCAGTGACTCAGAAGCAGTGAGGAGTACACCATTGTGGCATGCATGTAAGGTATGGTATTTTGCAGAAATCAAACTTTGCAAAGCTTCTGCAAAAAAGAGAAGGTACAAAGGTGTGAAAGAGCAGATTGCAGGTTCTTATCATTTAATTGATGTTATGCTCAGGGCCTGGTGCCATAGGTGTTTCACTTTATGATTTTTGCTTAGAGTTCTTTTCTTGTCTGTTTTAAAAATTATTTAATGTTTAATCACGTAACAAAACAGCCATTTTAAAGAGAGCCGTTCCACTTGCAATGAGTGTATTTACAACATTGTGTGATCACCATTTCTACCTAGTTCCAAAACATTCTCATCACCCAAAAAGGGAGGCCTATACCCCTGAACCAGTTGCTCCCCTGCTTCTTCCTGGCTCTGACAACCATCAATCTGCATTTTTTTCTGTATGCATTTACTTATTCTGGACATTTCATATAAATGGAATCCTGCAATAAGCGACATTTTGTATTAGGTTTCTTTCACTTAGCATAACATTTATGAGGTTCATCCACATTGTTGCATATATCCAAACTTTATTCATTTTTAATGACTGAAGAGTATTGCACTGTATGAATATACCACATTTTTTTTCTGTTATTAACAGATGATTCTTTTCATTTTCTTTTTTTTTTTTTTTATTATACTTTAAGTCCTGGGGTACATGTGCAGATCTTGCAGGATTGTTACATAGGTATACACATGCCATGGTGGTTTGCTGCCTCCATCCCACTGTCACCTACATTAGATATTTCCTCCTAATGTTATCCCTCCCCAACCTCCCAACCCCCTGATATCCCTCCCCTGGCCCCTAGACCCCAATAGACCCCAGTGTGTGATGCTCCCCTCCCTATGTCCATGTGTTCTCATTGTTCAACAACTGCTTATGAGTGAGAACATGCAATGTTTGGTTTTCTGTTCTTCAATCAGTTTGCTGAGAATGATAGTTTCCAGATTCATCCATGTCCAAAGGACATGAACTCATCCTTTTTTATGGCTGCATAGTATCCCATGGTGTATATGTGCCACATTTTCTTTATCCAGCCTATCCTTGATGGGCATTTGGGTTGGTTCCAAGTCTTTGCTATTGTTAATAGTGCTGCAGTGAACATACATGTGCATGTGTCTTTATAATACAACAATTTATAATCCTTTGGATATATACCTGGTAATGGGATTGCTGGGTCAAATGGTATTTCTATTTCTAGATCCTTGAGGAATTACCACACAGTCTTCCATAATGTTTACACTAATTTATACTCCCGCCAACAGTGTAAAAGCATTACTATTTCTCCACATCCTCTCCAGCACCAGTTGTCTCCAGATTTTTTAATGATCCTCATTCTAACTGGCATGGATGGTATCTCAGTGTGGTTTGATTTGTATTTCTCTAATGACCAGTGTTGATGAGCATTTTTTCATATGTTTTTTGGCCTCATATATGTCTTCTTTTGAAAAGTGACTGTTCATATCCTTTGCCCACTTTTTGATAGGGTTGTTTTTTTCTTGTAAATTTGTTTTGGTTCTCTGTAGATTCTGGATATGAGTCCTTTGTCGGATGGGTAGTTTGCAAAAATTTTTTCCCATTCTTTTGGTTGGTGGCTCACTCTAATGATTGTTTCTTTTGCTGTACAGAAGCTCTGGAGTTTAATTAGATCCCATTTGTCTATTTTGGCTTTTGTTGCCAATGTTTTTGGTGTTTTGGTCACGAAGTCCTTGCCTGTGCCTATATCCTGAGTGGTTTTGCCTAGGTTTTCTTCTAGGGTTTTTATGGTGTTAGGTCTTATGTTTAACACTTGGGCTGTTTTCACCTTTTGGCTATTGTGAATTGCATTGCTTTGAATATGCACATACATATATATATTTATCTGAATGCTAGTTTTCACTTTTTGGGGTATATACCTGGGAGTGGAATTGATGGGTCATATGGTAATTTTATATTTCACTGTTTGAGGACCTGCCAAACTTTTCCACAGCAGCTGTACTATTTTACAGACCCACAGACCCACAAATGGTGTACCAGTTGCTCACTTTTAAGCAGGCATTTCGTTTCTAGAGAGTTTTCTTCTCAGCATACCTACTACAAGGAAAATAGGAAAATCAGTTGCATATTGGGAATGTCCAGAATTTTGACAATTTGCTTTAATGGTTTTCTTTTCTTTTCTTTTTCTGCACCATGGCATCACAGGAAATGACAGCATTTGTACTGCAAGAAGGGTGGGTGTCCATGGTGATAGGTGAGAGGTCTTGGCTCTGATGCTATGAAGGTGGAGGGGATTAATTCATTTGATAAACTCCACTGTGCCATGGCATCCCACTTGGGAACCTCTCTTCTTGAAGGCTGTTTCAGGTTCAAAATCACTATTTTTAAGTAGAGTATGTATACCTTAGTATCAAACATTGTTCATATGACAGTAAGGTATGTAGTCAAAGCAGTAAAGATTATCAGCTGCTGCTCACAGAAGTCTCATGATTATATACAACTTTCAAGTTTTAAGATTTGTCATGGATGCAAACACAAAATACAATCTCTCTTTAATTTCCACTGAATTTAGTTCACCTGAGCGAGTTAAGCTTCACTACAGAGTCCTTCTCACTTCAGTCACTTAGTGCCTCTAAATGGTTTATTAAATAAAGGACATTGCAGTGGTTACCACGGATGAGTAGATGATTCCTGTGGTTTAGATATAACATCTATTCATTGGTTTATAGCTTCAAAATGCTGCAGAGAGTTCCAAGAAACCTGGTGATCTTGGAGGCTTGGAGTTTCTATAATAAATCAAAACTAACTGGAAAAGCTCTCGCAATGCTTCCTGGGCGGTTCTCTATGCTACAAAGAGCATCTCTTCTCTGGAAAGTGCACAGCAGCTCTTGTGATCTAGTCTGTTTTTTAGCAGAGATAGAGATGGAAAAGGGTTCATAGTCAGATGCCAGCATCATGAACCCCCACTCTACAGAGTGAAATGCATTCCTGTCACAGAAGCAGAGTAGGTTTGGTCTTTGTAAGTCCTGGGAAAAGTAGCTTACTAGGGATGTGGGGTGACCAGGGAAAGTCAATAGTTGTCAAAGCTACGGATGATACCAAAGAGCAGGAGTCACTCACTCCAGCCTACGGAATTGTGGATACAGGACAGATGAAGTGAATAGTTAAACTGAAAGGACTTGGGGAAAAAGCTATATAGCTTGAAATAAAATAAAATGCAAAAGAAAAACGTAATTCCTTGCCCTCATGTCCTCATATCCCCGGTGCTGGGAACAGTACGTGGAGCATGGATGGTACTAAAGCCCCGCTTGCTGAATGAGTGAATGAACAAACACAAGTGTTCCTCTCCGTCCCTTACTCAAACCCTAGAAAAATCAACCAAAAACAGGCAGCAAAAATCCAGCTAGAGTCAGATCCAAGAACAAAACAGAGTGTTAGGTATCTGAAATGTTTTAAAAATTAAGAAAAAGACAATGTCTAAAAGAAAAATAATCAAAAAACTACTCAGTGATGGAGTGAATGATCGCCAGGTTGGGAGTTAGGACACCTGGGTTCTATACTACATATGTTTCAAATTGATACTTGCCTCAAGGAGACACTTTAAATCAGTAGGGAAGGGAAGGAATATTCAATAAATGGTGTAGGAACAAACGGTAAGAAAATAGGAAAGGAAATAGGGTATAGGAAAAAAGGAAATAGGAAAAAATATTCTTGTAGGACACTAAACCATACCATATGACTAAATAAATCCCAGTTGTATTTAAAAGTTAAATATAAAGGTGGTAAGCTATAAGAACATAGAATTGTGTACTTATTGAGCATCTGATGGGTGGAAGTTTCACTGATAAGATAAATTGAAAAATACATAGATAATCGGTCCATAGGTTTGTTGCCTACCTTGGCAGGCCCCCACAATTCCAGTGCCCCTTCCTCTCCTCCCAGTGAAGCACTGGTGAGTCCCCTTCCAGATTCCTTTGGTATAAAAGGTATCACTGCCTGTAAGTTACTTACAGACTTGTAGTTTTCATTCAGCATTGTGCCTTGGAGGGCTATCCATTTTAGTGCATATTGATCGCTGCTTTCTTTTTAACCGCTCAGTGCGGGATATGAAGACAAATGGAGTCATACCTTGAAAATCCTGAGGGAAAATGATTTCACATTAGAATTACACTCGAATTCTTTGCCTAAAATAGTGTCAAGTTTGCAGGACACTTAAAGACATTTTCAGACATGCAGGAACACGGCTACTTTCCTGTGATAGGGAGCGACTGAAGGACACACTCCAAGTGTAATGGGCAGGTACAGAGTGGACGCAAAGTGCCGGAGGGAGTGAATCCAGCCCAGACGCTTCATCTTCCCCAACCTCCCTTTACGTTGCTCTCTCTCTCTTTCCCCATATCTTATATTTCCTGCGTTCTTTTCTCTTTAGAACCCTTACCCCTCAGTCTCAGGCTCCCCACAGAGCCCTGTCACTTTATTATACAAAGCAATTCAGTTCTCTCTTTCCCTCTTTGTTCTCCTGGCCCGCAAACCACCCCCTCCGCCCCGCTGCCGCCACGTTCTGCCCCTGGAACTTCACCTAAAATAGTCAATTCCCTCTACTGAGAATTCTCCTTCTCCTCCCTATCGCATGCGTGCGCGCGACATTGCGCAGGTATTTAAATCCAGACACTCCTATAAAAAGTTACTTGACCGAAAGAAACCAACTTTCAGATTTATTTTTCACTGTTTTCCTGACTTCGAACTTACTCATTTCTGCTCTTAAAATAATTCATTTTGCTTTTCTTCTGTTCGCTCTGCTATTCTGTTCCTGACATTTTTGAGTTGGATGCTTAATTCATTTGTTTCAATTCACTCTGTTTTTCTTCTTAATCAACAGAATTTAAGTGTTTGATGCTGAGCATTGCCTAGCTTTTTCCTATAGATTCTTACATATGACCACTTCGTTTTGTTTTCTGGGCCTTCTGCAGTTCTATTTATGTGGTCTCTTTGAGTCAGAATTGTTTAAAAGTGTTTTTCCCCCCTCCCAGGTGGAAGGGCCTTTTGGTGTTTCAGTCTGATTTTCAGTTTCTAGCTTCGTAGCATTGTGACCTTAGAAAATTTTCTGCCCTGATTTTACTTACTGAAGGTTTTCGTTTAGGCCTAACCAAATCCAGTTTTTACCCACTTTCATTGGCTCTTGAGCCGAAGGTGTTTTCTTTATTTTCAGGGTATGTGTGTGTGAATGTATTCATGTATGCATTTCTGTATCTACAAACCAGACTTTCTTTATTAATTATGCCATTTAGGTATTCTGCAATTTGCTTTTTGACCATTTACTGTCAAGGACAGAGGGAGGTCCACAGATATTAAGAACTTTGTGTATTTGTTGTGAAATTGCACCGTTTAGCTTAATAAAGGGCCATTTTTGCTTTGTTTTTCAATGCTCTGTCATCTGCAGTTCTTGAGTGATATTAATATCACAACCTCTGCTCTTTTTTCTTTGTACTTGAGTTTTGAAACTTTTTACAAATCCTTGTGAATTATTCAGTTTTTGGAATGGCTGCCGTGCACAGCCTGCAGTTGGGTTTTCCTTTGTCATTCAGCCTCCTCTCTCTTCCCTCCCGCCGGCCCTTCTTTCCTCCCTTTCTTCCTTCCATTCATCCATCGAAGATGACTTGAAAGAGTTGAAGGAGCTCATTGTCCTTCATTGGTGGTAGATGCTTTTGAGCATTTCCACATTAGTTTACTTTATATTTTTAATTTGTATGTCTTTATATAAAGTCACACACTTGGTGTTCAGTTTTCTTGGAAACTTTTTCTGAAGTTTAGAAAGGTTTGTATTTTTATAGGAAATGGTTACTTTTATAATTTCGTTTAAAATAAATATGCTAGCTGTGTGCGGTGGCTCACGCCTGTAATCCCAGCACCGTGGGAGGCCAAGGCAGGTGGATCACCTGAGGTCAGGAGTTTGAGACCAGGCTTGCTAACATGGCGAAACCCTAACTCTACTAAAAACACAAAAATTAGCTGGGTGCAGTGGTGTGTGCCTGTAGTCCCAACTACTCGGAAGGCTGAGGCAGAAGAATTGTTTAAACACAGAAGGCACAGGTTGCAGTGAGCCAAGACTGCGCCATTGCACTCTAGCCTGGGTGACAGAGCAAGACTCTGTCTCAAAAAAAAAAAAAAAAAAAGATAAATAAATAAATATACAAATAAATATCCACTTTAAGAGGCCAAGATGGGTAAATCACCTGAGCTCAGAAGTTTGAGACCAGCCTGGCCAACATGGCAAAACCCTGTCTCCATGAAAAACACAAAACATTAGCCAGACTTGGTGGCGTGTGCCTGTGGTCCCAGCTTCTCAGGAGGCTGAGGTGGAAGTATCCCTTGAGCCTGGGAGGTGAAGGTTGCAGTGAGTTGAGATCATGCCACTGGACTCCAACCTGGGTGACCGAGTGAGACCCTGTCTCAATAAAACATACCCTTGGTCCCCTGTTTTTGACACAATATATATTTGTTCCTCTCAATAAAATAATGATGAAGTTAGTGCATTTACTCCTTTCTCCCCTGCCTCTCCACCCAGTTTTAGTCAATAATGCCTGCTGGTCTTAGAGTTGATCTTCGAAAGGGAGATGTGTTTCTACCTCTACCACTTGATTTGTCAACTGTGAATGACGCCTGTTGTCTTACAAGTGAGGTAGGCAAACTTACTCTGCCCTTCACCTTCTCATTCCCCTCCTCTCCTAAGTTTTATTTTCGTATAATTTTCACAATGTCATGGCATGTAACATTTACTTCTGCTCTGTGATCTAGTCCACACATTTGTTTTGCTCTTATTTCACAATTAAACCCATCCAGTGCTCAGCACTGCATTTTCTGCTTCTGGTTTTCCTAATTATCTTTTGATTCACTGAAGTTTATCCTCTAGTGGCTTTTAAAAATATATATATTTTATTGCATTTTAGGTTATCTTAAGAAACACTCATGATATCAATAGTCTGTAGTTTCTTGCAATTAAAAATAACCAGATCATACTTTCCCAGGAGAATCTTATAGATGCTGTGTCACTATCTCTTGGTGTTTAACAGTGGATAAATCTGAAGCCAGATTGATTTCTATGTTCGGAATTTTTTTTTTTTGTTCTTTAAAGTCTGGAAACTTTACTGTGATTGAGTCTTCATGTTAACTGTTCTAGGTCATTTCTTTTTCTTCTGTTACACAGTGCACTCTTTCAATTGTGCAGATTATATTTTTCTTTTTTATTACATTGAAGTTTCATGAATGATGTCATTAAATACTTGCTTCATTGAATTGTTTGGGTTTCTTCAGGGGCTCCAATTATGTATACATTGCACCTCTTTTACCTGTGTTCTAGATTTACATTTTTCCTTTAATAAAAACGCTTTCTTGAATTTGTTTTCTGATGTTCATGGTTCTCCTTAATATTCTCTAGGTTTCTTAGTGCGTCTCCAGAGTATCTAAAACCATTTTTGCTTCTTCCACTATTTATTCATTTATTCTTTCTTGGAGTATGTATCATTAGCTCATGTTTTATCTCTTTTGTTGAATAACCACATCTTTTCTAGGTTCCTGTATTT
This sequence comes from Sapajus apella, assembly GCF_009761245.1. Taxonomy (NCBI): domain Eukaryota; kingdom Metazoa; phylum Chordata; class Mammalia; order Primates; family Cebidae; genus Sapajus; species Sapajus apella. Next base: position 32,239,311 of record NW_022436951.1, read on the forward strand.
TTGTTCTTCCTTTACAAAGATAATGTCTTCACTGAATCCATTAAAATTCACGATAAAATATTTAGTTAAAATTTTTATCTGCTCTGTGGCAACATTTTTTTCTGGCGAGTATTCTTACCTATTGATAAATTTTGTTGCTCTCTTACCCATGATTGCCTAGATCCTCCTTTTATCAATGCTGTGCTAATTCATTTTATTGGTCATTGTTGAATGATCATAACTTCCTCCACCAGCTTGGAAGTCCCTTTTTGGGGATGGGGCCAAGACAGCTTTTCAGAGACAGGCTGCTTTCACTGAATAGGGCTTAAAACAGTTTCTTCTTCTAGATCTTCTCTTCTTCTTTCAACCAAACCTGATCAAAGAGATTTTTTTGCCACTGGCTCTGCCCGTCTCCTATCTGTCACAACCACTATTGTAGACAAGGACATACCTATTATACTAAAGTGTGGCCCTTGCTTAAGGAGGTGCATTTGTGTGGCATTTTTTGAGTCCTGATAGCATTGTGAATTCTCTCCACTCTTTGCACTTTTCTTTTTATTACCTTCTAGTTGACTTCTATTCAATTTCAGCTATGATTGTCAGTCTTTACATGTGATTTAACATCTTTCAATTATCCTTTTTTCCAAGTTTCACTGAGAATGAAGCTTCTGCATTTTTTTTTCTGAGACAGAGCTTTATGCTTGTTGCCCAGGCTGAAGTGCAATGGCACAATCTCAGCTCACTGCAACGTCCACCTCCTGGGTTCAAGCGATTCTCCTGCCTCAGCCTCCTGAGTAGCTGGGATTACAGGCATGTGCCACCATGCCCAACTAATTTTGTAGTTTTAGCAGAAATGGGGTTTCACCATGTTGGCCAGGTTGGTCTCAAACTCCTGATCTCAGGAGATCCACCTGCCTCAGCCTCCCAAAGTGCTGTGATTACAGCTATGCACCACCATGCCCGGCCACTTCTGCTTTTTTGGGTAATGATTTTTGTTGCTTGCATGATTTCTAGGAGAAGGAGAGAGATGTATATAGACTTTCATAGCCATGTTCATACCTGAAGTCCATCTATGTTTTCCTAAACAATCTTTATAATTTCATTTTTGATATAGAACTCTTTGGGTCATGAGGACTTTACCTTTTTTGTAAAATATGAACTTGAGGTCTGATTATATATATATATATATTTTTTTTTCCCTAGCTGTCTTATTATCTTTTACTGATTAATCTGAACTCTGTTCCTTGTTTTGAAACAGACTACTTAACATATTTTAAAATCTTATATTTACTTTTTTGGAATGTTTTGTTATGTCTATTCCTTCAGTTACTACAACCACAGTATCACAACACTGTGGATTTATAATATGCTGTTCTTGTCTTGTTTTTCAGAACTTACTTGCTATTTTTGCTATTCTTCTAGACTTTATCCAGTAAGGTATATTTTGAATTTCTAAGATGGGGATACAATATGTAGTATTTTTTGTATTTATGGAAATACAGTCCTTCAATAGATAGAACAAGAATTTCTATCTTTTGCAGCTTATAGTCAACAAAATATGGTTTGGGAAATACTGTTCCAGTATTTTAATGGTAAACATTATGCTAAGTGTTTAAAAAGAAGATATCTAACTTGTTAAAGAATTATTGATTTATTCCTATTTTTCTTAAGTTTTTTAAAAATCAGAAAGGGGATTAGATTTAGCATTTGTTGAGAAGAAGACTTTTCCTCCCTTGGTCTGTAAATATAATGAATTATGTGCAGAATTTAATTCTTACTGTAAACCATCTATACATTCCTATTATAAACTGTACATGTTCAGGGCATGTTATTATTTTAATATATTTCTAGATCTGATTTAATAAAGATTTTTGCATCTACATTTGTGAGATGAGTTTGCAGTTAGTTATCTTTGTCAAGTTTTAATTTTAGATGGCTTAAGCTTCTTAAAATAAAATGAACACTTTCTTCTTTTTCTCTTCACCCCCCTGAAATAATTTAAATTACATAGGAATTATCAATTGCTCAAGAGTTTGAGGGAGCTCCCTGGGGAGATCATGGTGTCCCACTATCTCTTTTGGGGGCTGCTCTTTGATACCCGGTTTAATTTCTTCTGCAGTGCTAAGCCATAAAGGCTCAAGAGTCATTAGACTGCCTGGGTCAAAGTGTGCCAACTTCAGTTACAGAAAGCTTCTTAATCTTTATAAACATCTGTATTCTTATCTGAACAATAGACATAATAATAGGCTTAAAGCTTAAGGTTGTTGGGCAGATTAATTGTGACAATACAAGAAAGCACATAGCCAAAGAGTGCCTGATATTTGCAAGTGCTGAATAAATGTTAGCCATTTTCTTTTCTATTTTTTAAAAATTATACTCTTAAGTTCTGGAATACATGTGCAAAATGTGCAGGTTTGTTACATAGGCATACATGTGCCGTGGTGGTCTGCTGCACCCAACAACCTCATCTACATTAGGTATTTCTCCTAATGCTCTCCCTCCCCCTACCCCCGCCCCCCACCAACAGGCCCTGGTGTGTGATATTCCCTCCCCCGGGCCCATGTGTTCTTGTTGTTCAACTTCCACTATAAGTGAGAATATGCAGTGTTTGGTTTTCTGTTCCTGTGTTAGTTTGCTGAGAATGATGGTTTCCAGCTTTATCCATGTCCCTGCAAAGAACATGAACTCATTCTTTTTTATGGCTGCCTAGTATTCCATGGTGTATATGTGTCACATTTTCTTTATCCAGTCTATCATTAAGGGACATTTGGGTTGATTCCAAGTCTTTGCTATTGTAAATAGTGCCGCAATAAACATATGTGTGCATGTGTGTTTACAGTAGAATGTATTATAATCCTTTGGGTATATATCCAGTAATGGGGTTTGTAGGTCAAATGGCATTTCTGGTTCTAGATGCTTGAGGAATCGCCACACTGTCTTCCACAATGGTTGAACTAATTTACACTCCCCCCAACAGTGTAAAAGCATTCCTAATTCTCCACATTCTCTCCAGCATCTGTTTTTTCCTGACCTTAATGATTGCCACTGTAACTGGCATGAGATGGTATCTCATTGGGTTTTGATTTGTATTTCTTAAATGACCAGTGATGATGAGTGTTTTTCATATGTTCGTTGGTCACATAAATGTCTTCTTTTGAGAAGTGTCTGTTCGTATCCTTCTCCCACTTTTTGATGGGGTTGTTTTTTTCTTGTAAATTTGTTTAAGTTCCTTGTAGATTCTGGATATTAGGCATTTGTCAGGTGAATAGATGACAAAAATTTTCTCCCATTCTGTAGTTTGCCTAGTCGCTCTGATGATAGTTTCTTTTGCTGTGCAGAAGCTCTTTAGTTTAATTAGATCACACTTGTCAGTTTTGAGTTTTGATGCCATTGCTTTTGGTGTTTTAGTCATGAAGCCTGTCCGCGCCTATGTCCTGAGTGGTATTGCCTAGGTTTTCTTCTAGGGTTTTTATGGTTTTAGGTCTTACATTTAAGCCTTTAATCCATCTTGAGTTAATTTTTGTATAAGGTGTAAGGAAGGGTCCAGTTTCAGCTTTCTGCCTATGGCAAGCCAGTTTTTCCAACGCCATTTATTAAATAGGGAATCCTTTCCCTATTGCTTGTTTTTGTCAGATTTGTCAAAGATCAGATGGTTGTAGAGGTGTGGTGTTATTTCAGAGTCCTCTGTCTGTTCCATTGGTTTATATATCTGTTTTGGTACCAGTACCATGTTGTTTTGTCTACTGTAGCCTTGTAGTATAGTTGGAAGTCAGGTAATGCGATGCCTCCAGCTTTGTTCTTCTTACTTAGGGTTTCTTGGCTATATGGGGTGTTTTTTGGTTCCATATGAAATTTAAAGTAGTTTTTTTCTAATTCTGTGAGGAAAGTCAATTGTAGCTTGATGGGGATAGCACTGAATCTATAAATTACTTTGGACAGTATGGCCATTTGCACAATATTGATTCTTCCTATCCATGAGCATGGAATGTTTTTCCATTTGTTCGTGTCCTCTTATTTCCCTGAGTAGTGGTTTGTAGTTCTCCTTGAAGAGGTCTTTCACATCCCTTGTAAATGTATCCTTAGGTATTTTATCCTCTTTGCAACTATCGTGAATGGTAGTTGACTCATGATTTGGCTCTCTGTCTATTATTGGTGTATAAGAATGCTTGTGATTTTGGCACATTGTTTTTTTTTTTTACATATATTTTATTGCACTTTAGGTTCTGGGGTACATGTGCAGAACATGCAGGATTGTTGCATAGGTACACACATGGCAATGTGGTTTGCTACCTCCATCCCCTCATCACCTATATCTGGCATTTCTCCCAATGTTATCCCTTCCCAACTCCCTACCCCCCACTGTCCCTCCCCTAGTCCCCCCAAACAGAGCCTAGTGTGTGATGCTCCCCTTCCTGTGTCCATGTGTTCTCATTGTTCAGCACCTGCCTATGAGTGAGAACATGTGGTATTTGGTTTTCTGTTCTTGTGTCAGTTTGCTGAGAATGATGGTTTCCAGATTCATCCATGTCCCTGCAAAGGACAAGGACTCATCGTTTTTTATGACTGAATAGTATTCCATGGTGTATTTGTGCCACATTTTCCTTGTCCAGTCTATCATCAATGGGCATTTGGGTTGGCTCCAGGTCTTTGCTATTGTAAACAGTGCCACAATGAACATACATGTGCATGTGTCTTTATAATAGAATGATTTATAATCCTTTGGATACATACCCAGTAATGGGATTGCTGGGTCAAATGGAATTTCTATTTCCAGGTCCTTGAGGGATTGCCACACTGTCTTCCACAATGGTTCAACTAATTTACACTCCCACCAACAGTGTAAAAGTGTTCCTATTTCTCCACATCCTCTCCAGGATCTGTTGTCTCCAGATTTTTTAATGATCGCCATTCTAACTGGTGTGAGATGGTTATCTCAATGTCGTTTTCATTTGCATTTCTCTAATGACCAGTGATGATGAGCATTTTTTCATATATTTTAGTCTTGGGAGGGTGTATGTGTCAAGGAATTTATCCGTTTCTTCTAGATTTTCTAGTTTATTTGTGTAGAGGTGTTTATAGTACTCTCTGATGTAGTTTGTATTTCTGCAGGGTCAGTGGTAATATCCCCGTTGTCATTTTTTATTGTCTGTTTGATTATTCTCTCTTTTATTCTTTATTAATCTGCCTCATGGTCTATTTTGTTAATCTTTTCAAGAAACAAGCTCCTGGATTCATTGATTTTTTTAAAAGTTTTTTTTTTTGTGCATTTCTATCTCTTTCAGTTCTACTCTGATCTTAGTTTTTCTTGTCTTCTGCTAGCTTTCAAATTTGTTTGCTCTTGCTTCTCTAGTTCTTTTAATTGTGATGTTAAGGTGTTGATTTTAAATCTTTTCTGCTTTCTCCTGTGGGCATTTAATGCTATTAATTTCCCTCTTAACACTGCTTTAGCTGTGTCCCAGAGATTCTGGTATGTTGTGCCTTTCTTCTCATTGGTTTCAAATAACTTCTTGATTTCTGCCTTTATTTTATTATTTACCCAATAGTCATTCAGGAGCAAGTTGTCCAGTTTCCATGTAGTTGCTTTGAGTGAGTTTTTAAATCCTTAGTTCTAATTTGATTGCACTGTGGTCTGAGAGAGTGTTTGTTATGATTTCTGTTCTTTTACATTGCTGAAGAGTGTTTTACTTCCAATTATGTGGTAAATTTTAGAAGAAGTTTGATGTGGTGCTGAGAAGAATGTATATTCTGTTGATCTGGGTTGGAGAGTTGTGTAGATGTCTATTAGTATAAGGATGATGCTTGTCCCATAAAATGAGTTAGGGAGGAGTCCTTCTTTTTCTGTTGTTTGGAATAGTTTCAGAAGTAATGGTACCAGCTCTTCTTTGTATTTCTGGTAGAATTCAACTGTGAATCCATCTGGTCCTGGGCTTTTTTGGATTGTTAGGCTATTAATTGCTGCCTCAACTTCAGACTTTGTTGTTGATCTATTTAGGAATTCAACTTCTTCCTGGTTTAGTCTTGGGAGAGTGCAAGTGTCCAGGAATTTATCCATTTCTTCTAAATTTACTGGTTTATGTGCATAGAGGTGTTTGTAGTAATCTCGGATGGTAGTTTGTATTTGCGTGGAATCGGTGGTGATATCCCCTTTATCATTTTTTATTGCATCTATTTCATTCTTCTCTCTTTTCTTTTTTATTAGTTTGGCTAGTGGTCTATCTATTTTGTTGATCTTTTCAAAAAAACACCTCCTGGATTCATTGCTTTTTTGAAGGGTTTTTTTGTGTCTCTATCTCCTTCAGTTCTGCTCTGATCCTAGTTTTTTTTTTGTCTTCTGTTAGCTTTTGAATTTGTTTGATCTTGCTGCTCTAGTTCTTTTTATTGTGACAATAGGGTGTTTGTCAATTTTAGATCTTTCCTCGCTTGTCATGTGGGCATTTGGTGCTATAAATTTCCCTCTAGACACTGCTTTAAATGTATCCCAGAGATTCTTGTACGTTGTGTCTTTGTTCTTATTGGTTTCGAAGAACATTTTTATTTCTGCCTTCATTTATCCAGTAGTCATTCAGGAGCAGATTGTTCAATTTCCATGTAATTGTGTGGTTTTGAGTGAGTTTTTAAATCCTGAGTTCTAATTTGATTGCACTGTGGTCTGAGAGACTTGGTTGTTATGATTTCCGTTCTTTCGCATTTACTGAGGAGTGATTTACTTCTAATTATTTGGTCAATTTTAAAGTAAGTGCAGTGTGGTACTGGAAAGAATGTTTTTGACGTATAATTTTGTGATTTTTTAAATTTTCTAAATCATCCATAATTAAGACCCAAAAGATATCTAGGAAGGCATTTTTATTTCTTAAAGGTTTGAATTTTCTTGCTTATAATTTTGTTAATTTCCAGTTTTATTGCATTTGGACAGAATATGGCCTATGTAACTTCTATTTTTTCATATTTATTAAGATCTTCTTCTTTTTTCTTTTTTCTAGACCCCTTAACATCCTTTAAAACATTTAAGGCCTAAAGGTATGATCAACTTTTGTAAATGTTCCTTGGAACATTTTTCTATTCTTTAAACAAAATGGATATTTGTTGATCTAATTATTTATTTGAACTTTAATTCTTTACTTGCTTATTGTCTAAAGATTGAGAACTCAAGGTGAAGCAATCATTGTGATTTTTATCAGTTTCCTCTTATGCTTTTGTTAGCTTTAGTAGTTTATTTTGATGCTAAGATACTTAACTCATAAACATTCATGGGTACAGGCATGATAGAAGCATAGGCTTGAAAAGCACCTGCTCACAGGGCTTGCTCTTTCATTGCTCTTGGGACTCCCCTACAGTGGCCGGGTGGACAAGCACTGGGCAGCAGGCTGGATAATGAGATTCACGTGGCCTCATTTCCACTGCTGCCCCTGTTGGCCCAGTCGTCCAACCCTAGTTGCAGAGTCATGGCAGCTGATCACACATGAAGAATAAGCTCAGCTGAGACGGGACTGCCCAGTTGAGCTCAACCCAAATGGCCAACCCATAGAATAGTGAGCTAAATAAATGGCTGTTGTTTAAGCTGCTAAGTTTTGGAGTGGTTGGTTACATGGCAAAACCCAACAATTATATTGTGAGATTTGCCTTTCATTGATATAAATTGACTCTCCTTGTCCACTTATAAATTTTTACACATATTCTATTTCAACCATATTGTCTCTTTTGCTATTTTTTTGATTATAGCTCTCTGTGATTTCTTTGCTCCTTGTTTTATTTTTTTGCCTTGATATGTCGTTTGTTTCAGCATGCTGTGGCGAATTGTATTTTCCCCAGATGGCCAAAAAGTAGCTCCTGTTTGTCATGCTCTTTTTTACAGTAGGTCCTCGACACTTCTCCTATGGAAAACTGGGGTGTATGTTCCCTCCCCCTTAAATGTGGAGGGACTCATGACAACAGCAGAAGTGAGACTATGTAATTTCAAGTTTAGGCTATAAAAGTCAGTATAGTGTCCACCTGGTTCTCTTGGGATGCTTGTTCATAGAACTTAGCTTCCATACAGTGAGGAAGCCCAAGCAGCAATATGGAACATTTGGCTGTCCATTAAACATACTAAACTTGTTTCAGCCTCAAAGATTTTGTTGCTTCACTGGCACTTTTAAAATTCTACATTTTATATAGGTTATTTCCTCAATGACTTAAGTTCCCTGCTTAAGAATCACATCATTGAAAGACACTCTAAGAAACTCCTATCAAAAATAATTCTCCTCCAGGCTTGTCACTCTTATCTTGTTCTACTTTTTTTTTTTTTTGGCAGTTATCACAAACTGATATTATATTGTTTATTCGTTTGCTTGTTAATAGATTGTCTCTCCCACTTTGCATATAAACTCCATGACAACTGACATTTTACCTGTGTAATCTTTACTAAGGCAGTTGACATCCTGCTGCTGTATCCCTTAATATTATTTTTTGAGAAGGAGGTTCTTGATAAATATTTGTTGAATAAGTGAATGCATTTTTATTTAATTATTGGATGACTGGCTTATTTCCTCTGTGCATTTGCTTAAATTTGAGAAGATATAGGTAATCATTATACTTTCCCTGCATGCCCGAGAGTGTCTTTTTGCTGCTTCTGACTTCAAATTGTTTGGGCTTAATATTTTTGGATCATAATTCACTCCTCCTTCCCCATAACTGGATAACATTTCATTTTCCTCTGCCATGACTGCTGTGGGAGATAAATCTGACGCTAATCTGATTTCACTTTTAATTTGTAGGTATCTTTTTTTTTTCCCCAAGTAAATGGGTGTAAGACTTTGTGTTTGCCTTTGAATATAAAACTGTCAATCACCTGAATGTGTTTTAACGCTTATATTTTCTATTGCTGCTGTGAATCAATTATCATAAGCTTAGTGGCTTAAAACAATGCAAACTTATTAGTTTACAATTCTGGCCATTAGAGTTCAACGCAGCTCTTCCTGGATTAAGGTCAAGATCTTAGCAGGGCTGCGTTCCTTTCCAGAGGCTCTCCAGGAGAATCTGTTTCATTGCTTTTTCACCTTCTAGATGCTGCTCACATTCCCTGCTTCACAGCCCCTTCCTCTATCTTCAAAGCCAGAAAAATCAGGCTGAGTTCCTTTTGTTCTCTGCATTTTTCCCATGCTTCTCTCTGGATTTTCCTCTTCCGCCTCCCTCTTCAGTTCTTAAAATCCTTTAAGGACTTTTGCAATTATATTTGGCCCGCCAGGATAGTCCAGGTTAATTTCTCTATTTTGAAGTCAGCTGAGTAGCAACCTTAATTCCATCTGCAACCCTAATTCACCTTTGCCATGTAGTATAACATATTCAAAGGTTCTAGAGATGAGATGTGAACTCTTTGAAAGGCCATTATTCTGCCTACTGCAACCTGAATATACTTTTATTAATCTTCCCAAATGTGGTGGGTTTTTTCCAACTATAATGAAGTTATTATTTTCCTGATTAGAAAAATGTAATTTTATAATTTAAAAACGTTATTATATTTCTCACTCTGTTTTGTTTTTTCCTTCAATAGATTCCTTTACATGTAGATTTAAGGTAAGTCTTATTTCCTTATCTAATTTACTGAGTTTTTAATTCCCTGCACCAATCTTCTAAATGACTTATTTGGTTAATCACAGTGTCTAATCTTCTGTTCTTAACTTCCATTGCATTTTAAATGTATTGCTAGTAATTTAAAATCTGAAACCAATATTTCTGATGTAGAATTATTTCATTTGATTAAAGAATGTATCTTTTCTTGGTTTTTGACAATATGAATCGGAAATTTAAAAAAGGTTTTTACTTGCTTCATGGAGCTAGTCTGTTTTGCAGCAGAAAATTTGTTTTGCTTGCTTTCTAATGTTGAGTGCATTTTTATTTCTTTGCTCATGCTATTTTTTGTGGTCTATATTAAATAGTTTATTAAAATTAAGATAAATTTCTATCAAGATGATATTTGTAGGTGGTTTTAAAAACCAAATCGTACAGATTATGCTCTTCTTGTAACTCTCTCCTTTACCAATTTCACTCCTCAGAGGAAAACACTTTAAAATTTTTCTTCTGTGACTACCTCTATGGTAGGCAGAATTCTAAGATGGCCCCATGATTTCCTCTGCATGGTGGACATGCCTGTCTAATCCCCTCTCTTTGAGTGTGGGTGGGACTTGCCAATGTGATTGGGATATCACTTTTGTGACAAAGTTATATTATATAGAAAGGGCAAATGGATTTTGCAGAGGTAATTAAGGTTTCTAATCAGTGGACTTTAAGTTAATTGAAAGAGGTTATCCTGAGTGGGCCTGACCTAACCAGATGAGCCCTTTCAAAGAGGGTCTCAAGGCTCTAGATTTGATGTGGTGGGTCATGCCTGTATCTCACACTTGTAATCCCAACACTTTGGGGGAACAATGCGGGTGGATTGCCTCAGGCCAGAAGTTCAAGACCAGCCTGGCCAACATGACAAAACCTCATCTCTACTAAAACTACAAAAATTAGCTGGATGTGGTGGCATATGCCTGTAATCCCAGCTACTTGGGGGACTGAGGCATGAGAATCACTTGAACCTGGGGGGCAGACGTTGCAGTGAGCCAAGATCATGCCACTGCACTCCAGCCTGGGCAAGAGAGTAAGATTCTGTCTCAAAACAAAACAACAAAAAAAGAGGGTGTAGAGATAAGAGATGAGGGAAGCCGGAGATATGCAAAGCAACAGAGATCCTCTCTACCAGTCTTTAGAAAACAAACTGTCATTTTGTGGAGGGGGCCACATGGTGGGGAGTAGTGGGTGGTTTCTAGGAGCTGAGGGCCTCAGTTCTACAACTGTAAAAGAATTAAATTCTGCCAACAACAAGTGAATTTGGAAGAAGACCCCAAGTGTCAGATGGGATCACAGTGCTGGCTGACACTTCAATTTAGCTTGATGTGATCTTGAGTGGAAGACCCAGTTAACTAATGCCAAGTCCACTGACCATGGAAACTGTGAGGTAATAAGCACACGTTGCTTTAAGCAGCCAGGTTTGTGGTATTTGTTACACAGCACTGGGAAACAATTACACCTCCATATTTCTGAATACTATGCTTATGTTGCTGTTGATGGAATTACTAATTTTAAGACATCACATATTGCCACTTTCTCTGAAGACTTAGTTCACTTGCAATACTTCATCTCCACTTTCTCCCCCTTTCTGCCCAATTAGAGCTCTAACAATGGGCTGACAAGGCTACTTGACTTTATCTTTGCCCCAAGGATGAATCTTAATTGGACTTTACAGCTCAAGGCCTTCTCAGTTTTATCTTTTGCCAATTGGAGATGAGAAACAGTTCCATTTTCTAACCCTGCAAGTCCTGAAATTTATGGCCTCTCCGAACTCTCTTTGAATTCCTCTTGCAAAATGGCCATTTCTTTTATGAGCTTATTTCTTTCTTACTGCGCCTTGTCAAACGCAGCCATTAGCAAATATCCAATGTTATCCACATTCTGTTTTCCCATTTCTTTGCGAGAACCACAAGTTTATTAGTTACACTTTTCTGCCTTCTAGTTATCACAGGCAATAGTTTTTTTCAAATGCTTCGCCATTACATAAAAAGCCCGTGAGATCGATTTTCTTGCTACCTGCCACTCAGCCCTAAAGCCCATGCATGTGTTTTGTGTTTTATTATTGTTGGCACCTCACTTTCAGTATGTCTTTGAATTGTCCGGCTTCTCTGTGGTAACAAGAAACACCAACATTTCCAGGGCTTAGAGTAACAAAGAGCGAGTTCTGCTGGGTTGGCTGTGGGCGGGCCATGGGTCTGCTCCCTGGGTCTCCATTCCAGGATTCAGGCTGAAAGAGCAGCCTCTCTTTGAGTTAAATTCCATGGTGGTTTTATAAAATGTCTCTTAACACTTTTCCTTAAAAAAAAAAATCGTCACTTCCGCTCTCATTTTAATGACCAAAGCAAGTCATGTGGTCAACCTTCTCATCAATGGGTCAGGTGTGTTTGTAATCTTCCTTCAGGGAGGGGCAGTGAATACCTACCCTGGACACCACAGCCAGCACTGATACCCTGGGAGAAGGTATTTGTAAGTCACACAACCAAGGAAGGATTCGTTTCTATAGTATAAAAAGGCAGGAAACCGATAGAAACACAGGCAAAGGACATGGTAGACAATTTGCAGGGGGGAAAGCCAAATGCTTGTCAGCCTATGGAGAGATGTTCAATCTCATCAGCAACCAGAGACATGCCAATTAAGTCAACATAACCATCAAACTGTCAGACTTTTGAAGTAGGAAAACGTCAGCATTGAGTTGGACATGGGGCACACTTTGTGTTCTGCTGGTGAGAGGTACAGGTGAAGGCAGCTATTCTGGAAATAATTTGGGAGAAAAAAAAAGATGGCATAGACAGTGAAATAATGGAGGTGTCCTGGCTTTGAAAGATCTGCTTTCTGACATGGTTTTCACAGCATCTTTCCAGTGGCACTCCTCCCTCCTCATTCAGTACTTGGGTGGGGTCCCATTCACTAGGCTGTTGGACCACAAGGGCAAGACCTTGTCTGAGTTGCTCTCCACTGTGTCCCCCGCAGCTGATACTGTGCTAAGCACACGGGGACACTCAGCATTTGTTTGGTGCATGCATATATGTGTGTGTGTGTGTGTGTGTGTGTGTGTGTGTATATATATATATATATATATATATATATATATTTTTTTTTTTTTTTTTTTTTTTTTTTGAGGTGGAGTTTTGCCCTTGTTGCCCAGGCTGGAGTGCAGTGGTGCAATCTTGGCTCACTGCAACCTCTGCCTCCTGGGTTCAAATGATTCTCCTGCCTCAGCCTCCTGAGTAGCTAGGATTACAGGCATGTGCCACTACACCCAGCTAGTTTTATACCTTCAGTAGAGATGGAGTTTCTCCATGTTGGTCAGGCTGGTCTGGAACCCCCAACCTCAGGTGATCCACCTGCCTCAGCCTCCCAGAGTGCTGGAATTACAGGTGTGAGCCACCGTGCCTGGCCGGTATATGCATATTTAAAAAATACAGAGTGCCATGCCTCTTTTAGGACAGTAAAGTATGGATTTTCCATTGTACAGTTGTATTGCCTGAGTACTTATTTGAGATCCTATTTATCATCTGATAAAAACCTTCATCATTTAGTTTAATCTGCTTCCACACAGTGACTCACACAAGGGCAGAAAGATATCAAACTGCTCAGGTCCCATCTATTGATCATAACTTACCAGAATAGAAATGTATTTTGGGGAGCTTTCTATTTGAGGTAGAAGGAATCTCTGACATCACAAAGTCTGCCAGGTAGCCTTAAGCAATAGTTTGAAACAGTTGAATGCTTTTTAGGAATGTCATTCTTTCTGAGCTGATGGGGAGCTTTCAGATCACCCCCTTCTTGTTAGTTTGAGTCATGGGGAAACTGAGTGAACATTATTTTCCAAAAGTCTCAAGGCCAGCCTCGGAAAACAGTAATTTTAGCATTATCTTAAAAAGTAACACTAAGTGTGTCAGGCCCATGATTCAGCATTTGCTTGCTGGCTTTGGGAGTCAGGCTTCTCCCTGTGGAAGCAGTGCTGATGTCTAGAGTAGCTGCTGTTTCTAAGTAGCCCAGGATGTTCCACTGGTTCCATCTCTGAATTCTCCAAGCACTGTGTGCGTCCCACGGTCCCCTAACCAGGTGTGCACCGCGGTCACCGGCCATCTCCGGCAGATGCTGATGCATGAGGTTTGGTGCACTTGGGCTTCAGCATTTTTTTTTTTTTTAACAAGTCTCCTAAGTGATTCTCAATTGCACAGGAAATTGAGAACAACCGATGCATAATTATATTGTGTTGTGTTATTCTTAGCTATTGTTTCTCGTGTTTTAGTAATAAATTTTACACCAGTTTTGTAATCTTCTGAGGCAGATAGTGTGTCTTGATTTTCTTTGTATTCTTCCTAGCCTTTGTGATGGTCCTGTAACAGGCACTCAGCAGATGCCTGTGAACTGAGAATTGAAAAGTCTTAAAAGCACTTAAAGTATTTTCCTTTGCTTGAAACAATTCTACCTTTCTTGTGGGCCCTGGGTTTTTGGTGGTAAATTTCTCAACTGTTCCTTTTGATTCCTTTTTGCCACTTTGGGGTTCATGATCCTAGTCTCCATATTATCTAATGACACCCACAGGTACCAATGGACTTTCACAGGTATTGCTCGGCTGATTTTAGGTGGGCTTGAGTATTATCTCTTGGGATAATAAGTAGTTGTGCCCTGTGGGCAAGGATCTAGGACAGAGATCACCTCTTTTTCAAGCAGTCCATTGACCACAACTCCATCTCTGTATCCTGGAGACAGGGCAAGTTAGGCGAGGTAGTAAGCTGTGCCCAGATCTGCTTGGGTATTGCCTTTCTCCCATGGTTCAGTTGGGAGCAGGCCAGGCTGTGTCAGTAACTGTAGTAGGATATGCTGCTCCTTCCCACAACAACCTTGGTGGTTTCTATGCTGGTGGCTATGCTTTGGGTGCCAGTTTTCCTTCCGGTGACCCTCACTAGACATGGCATGGGCCTGCACAATTTACCAATGAAGGACACAGAGTTTACCTTAGGACAGTCATTGGCCATCCCTTGCCTGTCTCCAAATTGGGTGCCAGGGACGGTAGCATTCCAAGCATGTACTTAGCCCACCCTGAAGGAAAGCAACTCTGCATTGCTAACTGTAGTTACATTTATCCCAGCACAAAGCAAGAAGAAGCACATGTTTAAGTAGCCTTGGGAAAGCGTTTGTTTACTAAGCTACCCAATATTCAATAAGCCATCTAAGTGACAATTAGTAGAAGAAACAGTTCCTCTGGCATAAAGTTAATTTTGCCGTGACCTTTTGTAATAATGATATACCATATGTTTTAGTCCCCTCCCAGATTAAGTCGTGACTAGAGAATATCTGATGAGGGTAAAGGAAACAGCGTAGATCAAAGAGGAGGAGGACTGTCTGGCCCTAGATTCTGCAGAACATGGAGCCAAGGGAGCTGTTAAAATTTTCTTTCTTTTTTTTTGTTGGGAAAGAGATGGGTTGAGTTAGAAGAATGAGTTAAGCATGATGTCTACCAGTATCTAAAGGGACTGAGTAGAAGGGCAGAGTATATTTATGAGGTGTGATTTAGAAATTGAGTCTCCAAGGAAGTTAGTTTCAGAATGGAGGGTCTCCCTGGAGAGACTGCCCAAGATGCAGGAACAGGGCATATGAGTTGTAGAGCATGTGGTCTTCCTCATGGCTGGGAGGCGGATTTGCAGTCTTTCAAGTGCTTTTATATACATATTTGCAGTTGATCTTTCCAACACACTAGTAAGATAGTTGGAGTGGGTGATATTGTCCTGTGCAACTTAGGTTTTGTTGTATAACAATCCATCCTGAGTTATTTATTTTCATGAATGGCTTAGTCAGATGGCTTTGCTGATCTCAGCTGCATTTGCTGATGTGGAATGAGAGTAGACTGGATTTGGCTGGAGAGTCTCAGCAGGGAGACTCATCTCTGCTCTACCTCTCTCTCTTCCTTCTCAGGGTTCAGGGGGCTGGCCCAGGGCTGTCTTTCCCATGGCAATGGCAGAGGCTCAAGAAGGCCAGTGGAAACATGCAAGGACTTAGCCTAGGATGGGAACGGGGGCATTGTTTCTGTTGTATTCTATTGAGCAAAGTCACGTGGCTGAGCCGAGGGTCAGAGTGGAGGGCATTACTAAGTTACCTGTTAAAGGGTGAGCATACAAGAGGGGTAAAGAATTGTGTCATCACTGCATCAGCTTTAGCACCCTATTTCACAAGTACAGAAACAAAGCTTAGAGATGAAGTGACTTTCTCAGGACGTACAGCTCCTTGGTGGCCAGGCTGGGAGAATAACCCCTCTCATCTATCTAATGTGTTATTTCCCGTTACCATTATGACCCATGTGAGAACAGTGGGTTAGTTGTAGTTCTGTTACAGTGCCTGGTGGTATCTGATGAGCATTTTAATAAATTCTCTGGAAAATAGATTCGATTTTTAAAAAAGCCCTAGCTGTCAAAATCTGATTTCTTAGTTGAATAAAATGGCTTTGTTACTCAGATCCTTTCGGTCTAAATTTATTTTACATGAATTTAGTTAAAAAATTGATTACAATTCCCTTCCGTTTGGTGCTGTGGGTGGTATAATTGAAAGTTTAGAAAAGACAGAAATAGCTTTAAATGATTCACATACCCACCTAAAATTTGCAGAAGGGTAAAAAATATAGGAGACATTAGGTAAAAGAGGTTGCAGTAGACTCTTTTTTTAGTTTTAACTATCTTGAGTCTTTCTAACATCAATGCCCAGTGGGCCTTTTATCAGTTTATTTTGGAAAACAATCTCAAAGGACTTCCTCTGCTTGTCATCCTCCTTTCTTTCACAATTGGCAGCACGCATGGCTCTGGGAGAACTCTGAGGCTGTGCGCTATTGCTGCCATATGCCAATCAAGATGAATGCTGCTTGTCTGTCTCTGGCTCTTGCTGTCAGTGATAGAGATATCAATATGTTCAAGTTTCTGTTTGTTGTCAAATGTTTTTCACTCACTCAAAACCTATTAACATCTCCACTATGGAGGAACGCTTCTGGGGACTTGGGCCAAATTTTTGGTGGCAAAACGTTCTGAGCACCCAGGATGTAACCTGGGCCAAGCATTCAATTTGTGGCTCAAGGATATAAGAAATGCATTTGGAAATTTTGGCTTAAAAGTGAACCTTAACCTCATTGGGAATGGACCAGGCTGGGGGACATGACTGGAGATGAGGACGTCTGTGACCCTCGGGTGTTGTGCGCCAAGGAGGCGAGGAAAGGATGGCTCCTTGGCAAAGCGCCATGACTGAGCACCACGACTGAGCGCCATGACTGAGAGTCACGACTGAGCACCATGACAGAGCACCACGACTGAGCACCACGATGGAGCACCACGACTGAGCACCATGACTGACTGACTGAGCACCATGACTGACTGACTGAGCCCCACGACTGAGCGCCATGACTGACTGAGCGCCATGACTGAGCGTCACGACTGAGTGCCATGACTGACTGAGCTCCACGACTGAGCGCCACGACTGAGTGCCATGACTGACTGAGCGCCACGACTGAGCGCCATGACTGAGTGCCATGACTGACTGACTGAGCACCATGACTGAGCGCCACAACTGAGCACCATGACTGAGTGCCACGACTAAGCACCACGACTGAGCGCCACGACAGAGTGCCACGACTGAGTGCCATGAACAGGCTGTTGGCTTCTGGACTTTGTGCCTCCACGGTGCCCTGGAAAAATGGATTCTTTCAGTGGTCAAAGCTCTAGTACCAACAGTGGCCAACCATTTGCTGGCACGAGGGGCCTGTGATTCCACTTGTCCATTTCCACATGGTCCTTTATAGTCCACTGCTGCTCTAGTGCCATGTGGCTATAAATGCCAAGGGGTGGGGGCAGGGCAGTGTTTTGCACAAGCTTGCATTTGTAGCTGAGTTCTAAGCTTTTCCTTCTCCTGACCCCACTCCTTATTTTTCACACTGACTCTCCCATCTCCTGACTGGGAGCTTGTGGTCTTGTTTCTATTCTTTCCCTTGGGCTTAATGCCCTGCTTGTTTTCCAACCATGACCCTACTGCCTCCTGACCATGACTCTGACTGTCTCTCCCCACCTCTGCTGCCTGTGGTTACCTTGAATACCCATCCCCACCTAGACCAGTGGGGGATCCTCCTGATTTAAGGAAGGCATTTTCACGGGACCCTAACGTGCTCAGGCCTGGTGAGGGGAAACTGGACGTGTCTGGTCTTTCTGGTGTCCTCTTATTACTCTTGAGACATCTGCATTTGCAGAGGCCGTCCCAGAGCCTGGACATAAGCCTTCTTTCCTACCTCTCAGAACCCTCCCTCGCATTTGTGCTTTCTACCTGCTGCCTATTCCCATGGTCTCCCAAACACCTGTGTCATAGAACTGATCACAAAGCATTGTCATTATCTACCTTTACTGCTAGATGCAAGCTCCTTCAAGTCCTTGATCATAGCTTAATTACAACAGCATCGTTTTCTGAATGCTCTTAATGGATTCTGATAGTTAACTTTATGTGTCAACTTGACTGGGCCATGGTACCCAGGTATTTGATCAAATAAGTCTGGATGTTGCTATAAAGCTGTTTTTAGATGTGATTAACATTTAAATCAGTAGACCTAGATTAAAGCAGATTGCCCTCCATAATGTGGGTGGGCTTCATCCAATCAACTGAAGATCTTAAGAGAAAAGGCAGACCTCCCAGAGGAAGAGGGGATCTGTCTCCAGACTGCCTTCAGACTCAAGCTGCAAGACCAGCTCTTTCTGGGTCTCCAGCCTACTACCCTACCCTGCAGATTTTGGACCAGTCAGCACCCACAATTGCATGATCTAGTTCCTTAAGATAAATCTCTCTCCCTATATATGTTTATATGCATAGTCTATTCTGTTTCTCTGCAGAACGCTGAGTAATATATGGTCAAATCACTGTACTAAAAGCAATACATATTATCTCAGTTAACCCTTGTGTGACAGCGTCCTAAAGAGTATATCATTATTCTCATTTGACAAGTGGATAAACTGAGTCATAGAACAGGTAAAGAACTTGCCCAAGGTCACATAGCTAGTAAGTGGCAGAAATGGGACTTACACTGGACATGATTTCTGCTAAAGCCAATGATCTTAACTCATCACCCCTCCTCCTTGGCATCTACATGGCTGGTCCAGAACCTGGAATCTAATATTAATAGCAGGCTGGTAAATATATAAGTGAGTGAATAAAGCCACAGACTTCCCTCTATTTTATTACTTCTTCATCTTATGAAAAATAACTTAAAAATTATACAGGGAGCATGTAAGAGCTAAGACTTTTATAGCATATGCAGATCTATAAAATATTGATCCCAAAATGTCATGTCTTCATTGAAATAAACGTGACAAAAATTGATCTGGAGAAGTCTTATGTTATAACCCTGTCGAGATTTGTTGGACAGTAGCTTTGTTACTGTTTTTAGGATCTTATGAGGGACTTTACTTATGTCTTTCATCTCAACTCTGGTTGATATGGTGGACTGGAACTCAACATGTATACCAGCTTCTTTCCATTACAGAATGAGCTTTCCTGTACTGCAGAGTCTAGAGGCTAACTATCCTTGCAACTCTGCTTATGAATATGAATTGGGTTCCAGCATTCAGAGGTGGCTTGCTGAGATTTGGAAGTGCAGATTCAGAGGGACCCTCATTCTCCTGCTTTGGCTGTTCTGCTGTCAAGTAGGGTCATGGAGATGACAGGGTTTAGCTGCTGGATGTTGCAGACACCACAGCAGTGTTGGCAGCCCGTGCAGTTTGAGCATCGCTCGTTTGAAGGCAGAGGAGTTCAGCATTGTGGTTTCTGCCCCTAGCTTGGAGCAGGAGGAGCCAGTGTTTCCTGTGGTGAGTCATATTAGGGCTGGACTTTCAAATCCTGTATTTCTAACTGGCCTCTGAGGGTCAGTTTGGCCCCTGGTTCTGGGGGTTATTCCTGGAGGCTCAGCTCACTCTTCCAATCCTTCTGACAATTTTATAAGTACTTAGTTCCCTGCATTGTCTTGTTCTGCTTAAAATAGCTAGAGTGGTTTCTGCTTCCTGTAAATGAGGCTTGACTGATGTGGCTGCCTTAATAACTGTAGAAATGTGGAGTTGATCCACTGGTTGGCTCATTAGCGCATTTTCTACTTCTTGCTTCCATAATACACACATTCAGGTTTGTCTGTGGTCATTTTCCATGCTCATTGGAGAGAGCTGCGGAAGGGAGGAAACCCTCCAAGAGAAAGTTTACCAAAGTGAATTCCTGAATTTGGAAGAGCCATCTCAAAGAGAATGACAAAGATGGTACCAGGTCCTTTCTTGGGGACGTATCCTCTGAGTTTCATGGTTATCACTTACTTCCATCTTGAAGACTTATTTTTTTATCCGCTTTATTTCTGAATGTCTGCGTATTTTCTTGAAGTCTGCTGATCTGGAGCTTTCTGCTATGTGAATATTTCTGTGTAAGCGCCTCATTGCTAACTTCTGAGTCCAGGAAAATTGTCCGTATGCCAAAATCGTGGATTTCTCTTTCGTGCCATTTAATTCCAGGACAGTGTAGATATGATTTTATGTTTGTCACTTGCCAATTAACAAAGGGCAGAACAGTCATTTTGGGGTTATAAAAGAGTGTCATGGTATATGCTCAAAACTATGAAATTTTAGTTCCAAAAGGGACCTTGGCTTTCATGTGGACTTCTTCTCCTCACCTCATTTTTAAATTTAATTTAATTAATTTATTTTCAGAGACTGAGTCTTGCTCTGTCACCTGGCTGGAGTGTAGTGGTGTCATCATGGATCACAGTAGCTTCAATTCTTTGGCTCAAGTGATCCTCCTGCCTCTACCTCCTGAGTGGCTGGGACCACAGGCATGCGCCACCATGTCCGGCTAATTTTTTTAATAATAATTTTTTTGTAGAGACAGATCCTCCCTATGTTGCCCAGGCTGGTCTTGAACTCTTGGCTCAAGCGATCCTCTTGCCTTGGCCTCCCAAAATGCTGGGATTACAGGCATGAGCCATTGCGCCCGACCCTTTCTCCCCATTTCAAACATTAGTAAACTGAGAACCACGGAGATGTACAGGAAAACATACTCAAGCTCACAGGGTGACTGTGGCAGAACCAGGCTCAGAGCACAGAGTTACAACTATGGGAGGTGTTCTTTCCACATGGCTGAACTCACAGTAAAGGCTTTGTTGAATTTGCTGACTTACTGTAGATTTGAGAATGGGCACATGATAACATTAAACTGTGTTTTTTTTTTCCTATCTGTGTGCACATTTGTTTATCAAGATGATTTTCTAAATACAAATATATTTTTCTAATGATAAGAAATGGCTTGGATTCTTTTTAAGGACTGCCACAATGCTAAATCACCTTTAGTATATGAACACTTGCTAAATATTTAATATAAATAATTAATTTTTAACCACTAACTTTTTTTGGCTGATATTAATTATCATCATCATTTATTTAAAGAGCACAACAGACATCTAAGGTAGTTTAAGGGAAGCCAAATGTGATGCTGCAGGGTCAAGGGCAGATTGGCTCCAGTTCTTTGGTTATGTCCTGAATGTGCCAGGCGGTACGTGAAACTGAGTTACTGCGAGGAAGCCGCATTCCACGCGAGTGGCCACCAAAGCATGGGCAGCTTGCTATGCGTTCAGCTGACTTTGTTGAATTTTTAGAAAATGAGAGTTGAATGAATTCCAGATGAGGCGATTCTTCACTCTGCATTGTTTTAAATCCTCTTTATGAAGCACACAGAACAGCACTGTGTGCGATCAAGAATTCAGTAGCAGCGTGCCGATAAGGCTGAGTTTTCCAGTGTTGAGATGTTAAGGATATTAGGGCAGACAGGATAGAGTTAGGATGGAGCATCAGAATTTCACCTAAAATGTGGCCATCTTGGTGTTCCCTCCTTTCATGGAGGGCCGCGCATGCCAATCCTGTTTGCTACAGTCGTCTTGCATGAGGGTTTACAGGGGATGTCAAGAGGACAGAGCCTTGTTTTCAAGGAGGATTTCCTCCTCGGGGTGACAAGACTACTGCACCTGGCCCTGGCAAGGAAAAATCGTGTGATAACATATGGTAATGACTGCAAGGGGCAGTGAAGAGGCTAAGAGAAGGGAGGGGGGCCAGTGAGGGCCAGTGGTTCTCACATTTCACAGCTCGCCATCTGGAGATACTTCTGATTGTCACAACTTGCAGGGAGGCTTGTGCTACTGGTATTTAAGGATGCTGTTAAACATCGTGCGATGCACAGGACGGCCTTCAAAACAAACCACTGTCCTGCTCAAAATACTGATGGTGCTGGGCTGGAGAGAGCCTCGTGTAGGCTGAAGTAATGGATCAGGCTTTATGGAGGAGGTGAGATTTAATCTCCCTTTTCATTCATTCCTTCTCATATTTGTTCAACATTTATTTAGTGCCTGCTCTTACCCAGTGTCGGTTTTGTCCTGGAGATATAGTAGGGAATGAATCAAAGTAGTTCTGCGGCCAAAGTAGTTCTTAAGGTTTAGTTGGGGGAAAATACACTTCAGGAAAAAATTAAGATATGATGATTATGTTGATGGGAGAGCAAAGGTGCTGAGGAAACACACCACTGCAAGACGCATCTCAGCTGCTAGGTCAGGACAGTTCTCCCAAAGGGAAATGTTTCTTCAATGGCAACTAGAGGGGTGGTGGGAGCAGGTCACATGCGTGCACCTGAATGAGGGTGTGTCAGGAGAGGGGGTGCAGAGAGAGGGGCACTGTTTGAGGCAGCTGGTGCAGCTCGTGTTACATTTGTAGGAGAGTGAGAGGGGAGTGGGACGCAGTCCTGCACATCAGAGATGCCAGGAGAAGAGCAGAGAGATGAGGCTACAGAAGCACGCAGGGCCCTCGACTGTGAGCACCAGAGTTAGTTAACAGTTAAGATTTCATCCTAAAGATCCTAAAAAATATTGAAGAGTTTAGAAGTCTTTTTTTTTTCCCATTTATTTATTTTATTGCATTTTAGGTTTTGGGGTACATGTGAAGAACATGCAAAATTGTTGCATAGGAACACACATGGCAGTGTGATTTGCTGCCTTCCTCCCCATCACCTACATCTGGCATTTCTCCCCCTGCTATCTCTCCCCAGCTTCCCACCCCCCACCCTCCCTCCCCTATTTCCCCCCAACTGACCCGTGTGTAGTGCTCCCCTCCCTGTGTCCATGTGTTCTCATTGTTCAACACCCGCCTATGAGTGAGAACATGCGGTGTTTGATGTTCTGCTCTTCTGTCAGTTTGCTGAGAATGATGGTTTCCAGGTTCATCCATGTCCCTACAAAGGACCCTAACTCATCGTTTTTGATGGCTGCATAATATTCCATGGTGTATATGTGCCACATTTTCCCTATCCAGTCTATCGTCGATGGGCATTTGGGTTGGTTCCAGGTCTTTGCTATTGTAAACAGTGCTGCAATGAACATTTGTGTGCACGTGTCCTTATAGTAGAACGATTTGCAATCCTTTGGATATATACCCAGTAATGGGATTGCTGGGTCAAATGGAATTTCTATTTCTATGTCCTTGAGGAATCGCCACACTGTCTTCCACAATGGTTGAACTAATTTACACTCCCACCAACAGTGTAATAGTGTTCCTATTTCTCCACATCCTCTCCAGCATCTGTTGTCTCCAGATTTTTTAATGATTGCCATTCTAACAAGCGTGAGATGGTATCTCAATGTAGTTTTGATTTGCATTTCTCTGATGACCAGTGATGATGAGCATTTTTTCATATGTTTGTTGGCCTCACGTATGTCTTCTTTTGAGAAGTGTCTGTTCATATCCTTTGCCCACTTTTGAATGGGCTTGTTGGTTTTTTTCTTGTAAATCTGTTTTAGTTCTTTGTAAATTTTGGATATCAGCCCTTTGTCAGATGGGTAAACTGCAAAAATTTTTTCCCAATCTGTTGGTTGCCGATTCACTCTAATGATTGTTTCTTTTGCTGTGCAGAAGCTGTGGAGTTTGATTAGGTCCCATTTGTCTATTTTGGCTTTTGTTGTCAATGCTTTTGGTGTTTTGGTCATGAAGTCCTTGCCTACACCTACGTCCTGAATGGTTTTACCTAGATTTTCTTCTAGGGTTTTTATGGTGTTAGGTCTTATGTTTAAGTCTTTAATCCATCTGGAGTTAATTTTAGTGTAAGGTGTCAGGAAGGGGTCCAGTTTCTGCTTTCTGCACATGGCTAGCCAGCTTTCCCAACACCATTTATTGAACAGGGAATCCTTTCCCCATTGCTTGTTTTTGACTGGTTTGTCAAAGATCAGATAGTTGTAGATATGTTGAGTTGCCTGCAAGGCCTCTGTTCTGTTCCATTGGTCTATATCTCTGTTTTGGTACCAGTACCATGCTGTTTTGATTACTGTAGCCTTGTAGTATAGTTTGAAGTCTGGTAGTGTGATGCCCCCCGCTTTGTTCTTTTTGCTTAGAATTGACTTGGCTATGCGGGCTCTCTTTTGGTTCCATATGAAGTTTAAGGTGGTTTTTTCCAGTTCTGCAAAGAAGGTCATTGGTAGCTTGATGGGGATAGCATTGAATCTGTAAATTACTTTGGGCAGTATGGCCATTTTCACGATATTGATTTTTCCTAACCATGAACATGGAATGTTTCTCCATCTGTTTGTGTCCTCTCTTATTTCGTTGAGCAGTGGCTTGTAGTTCTCCTTGAAGAGGTCCTTTACATTCCTTGTTAGTTGTGTTCCTAGGTATTTTATTCTCTTTGTGGCAATTGTGAATGGAAGTTTGTTCTTGATTTGGCTCTCTTTAAGTCTGTTATTGGTGTATAGGAATGCATGTGATTTTTGCACATTGATTTTGTATCCTGAGACTTTGCTGAACTTGCTTATCAGTTTCAGGAGGTTTGGGGCTGAGACGATGGGGTCTTCTAGATATACAATCATGTCGTCTCAAATAGAGACAATTTGACTTCCTCCTTTCCTATTTGAATACCCTTTATTTCTTTTTCTTGCCTGATTGCTCTGGCTAGAACTTCTAATACCATATTGAATAGCAGTGGTGAGAGCGGGCATCCTTGCCTGGTGCCACATTTCAAGGGAAATGCTTCCAGTTTTTGCCCATTCAGTATGATATTGGCTGTTGGTTTGTCATAAATAGCTTTTATTATTTTGAGATACGTTCCATCGATACCTAGCTTATTGAGTGTTTTTAGCATAAAGGGCTGTTGAATTTTGTCAAAGGCCTTCTCTGCATCAATTGAGATAATCATGTGGTTTTTGTCTTTGGTTCTGTTTATGTGGTGAATTACGTTTATAGACTTGCGTATGTTGAACCAGCCTTGCATCCCCGGGATGAAGCCTACTTGATCATGGTGGATAAGCTTTTTGATGTGCTGTTGCAATCGGCTTGTCAGTATTTTATTGAAGATTTTTGCATCTATGTTCATCATGGATATTGGCCTGAAGTTTTCTTTTCTTGTTGAGACTCTGCCGGGTTTTGGAATCAGGATGATGTTAGTGTCATAAAATGATTTGGGAAGAATTCCCTCTTTTTGTATTGTTTGGAATAGTTTCAGAAGAAATGGTACCAGCTCCTCTTTGTATGTCTGGTAGAATTCAGCTGTGAACCCATCTGGACCTGGGCTTTTTTTGGGTGGTAAGCTCTTAATTGCTGCCTCAACTTCAGACCTTGTTATGGGTCTGTTTAGGGTTTCGGCTTCTTCCTGGTTTAGGCTTGGCAGGAGGCAAGTGTCCGGGAATTTATCCATTTCTTCCAGGTTTATTAGTTTGTGTGCGTAGAGTTGTTTGTAATAATCTCTGCTGATGGTTTGAATTTCCGTGGAATCTGTGGTGATATCCCCTTGATCGTTTTTTATTGCATCAATTTGGTTATTCTCTCTTTTCTTTTTTATTAATCTGGCTAGTGGTCTGTCTATTTTGTTGATCTTTTCAAAAAACCAGCTCCTGGATTTATTGATTTTTTGAAGGGTTTTTTGTGTCTCTATCTCCTTCAGTTCTGCTCTGATCTTAGCTATTTCTTGTCTTCTGCTAGACTTTGAGTTTTTTTGATCTTGCTCCTCTAGCTCTTTCAGTTTTGACGATAGGGTGTCAATTTTTGATCTCTCCTTGCTTCTCATGTGGGCACTTATTGCAAGGATATCCAGGACTTGAACTCAGACCTGGACCAAGCAAACCTAATAGACATTTACAGAACTCTCCACCCCATATCCACAGAATATACATTCTTCTCAGCACCACATCACACCTACTCTAAAATTGACCACATAATGGGGAGTAAATCACTCCTCAGCAAATGCAAAAGAACGGAAATCGTAACAAACAGTCTCTCAGACCACAGTGCAATCAAGTTAGAACTCAGAATTCAAAAACTAACTCAGAACCGCACAGCTTCATGGAAACTGAACAACTTGCTCTTGAATGTTGACTGGATAAACAATGAAATGAAGGCAGAAATAAAGAGTTTAGAAGTCTTAAAGCAGTGGAGTGACAGATCAGGTTCAAGTTCTGGGAAGTTCAGTCCAGCTGCAGTGTGGAGGTGAGATTGGAGGAGAACCAACCAGGTAACGGAGGTCATCGAGGCTGATGGGCTGGGAGGGGCAAGACAGGCTTTCTGAGCAGCGTGGTGAGGAGGGACTGGCCAGAAAACCCATATGCTGAAGAGGCAGAATTCAGGGCACTTACCTGACGGGATATAGGAGGGAGGCGGCAAGGAGGAGGCTCACGTTTTTGCCTGGCAAGCCAAACGTTCTGGGTACCATTTCCAGGCTGCATTAGGCAGGGTGCTCTCTTCTTCAGTAGCAGCTGGAAGAATGTGAATAATATTGCAGAATGATGTTGAGTTCCATTTTGGGCACGTAGAGTTTGAGCTTTCTGAGGGACATTCACTCAGATTGGCTGACTGGCGCTAAGACACGTGGGTTGGAGGTGATTGTCTGAGGGTCAGAGTTGAGTCAGAGTTGATAAGGGGGAGGCAGAAGGGAAGAACTCTGAGAAACAAAACGTTCAAGGACAGGCTTGCAGGAGGAGCTCCCAGAGGAGGGGCTAGAGTGGCAGAAGCCAAATCAGAGGGAGGTGGCATCTGAGAATAAGAGTCACTTGGAGACAGGGAGAGTGAGCTGCACTGTTCTGCCCTGGCTATTGTTCAGGATGATGACTCAAAACCTTCCATGCCTGTGAGGACATGAAGGTCCCTGGTGATCTTGAATGAGCAGTTCAAATGGAACATTGGATGTGGAAGCCAGGCGGGAGGGGATCAAGGAGAAGCGGGGAACAGAGGGTGTGGATGGAAATGGGTGATAATGCGGCTGTAGCAGGAGGTCTGTTCAAGCCACTTAACAGCTGGTATAGCAAGAGGCACATGCCCATTGGAACAGCTGCAGGCAGGGAGAGCTGATGCCAGACCTGGCTAGAGCTCTGATGGACATGCTTTCTAAAATAAAAGAGGACAGCTTTAAAAAAACATGTGGTATAGGGAAAAAAAAGATAGAAACTCTGGAATATGTGGTTATCAAGAATGGCCCATCCCTGGGGCTTCATTTGGCGCAGTGTATGCAGGCGGGAGAGACCAAGATAACGTCAAGGTCGTTTAAGGGTGACCTCAAGTTGGGTTTCTTAATAGAAGCCACACCATGGACATGCTGGTGTTTATACCTGCGATGTAATTTGTAGCACTTCTGCCGGAATTTATTAGGCAGCAGAAGTAAATGCGCTGGAAAGATGAATCTTTCTATACATTTTAGATAGTGTATACATTTTACCTAGCAAGGCACTTCCTTTAGCACAAAAAATAATGGCCTTTTTCAACAAGATGACTGTCACAAAGAAAAAAGTGTAGATAGTCCAATGATTTATTTCCCTATTCATGTTTGCGTTTATTCATGGGGAGATTCACCTTGTGAACTAACAATTTTCTGGGCTAAGACAAATCAGCAGGTATTTTTCTTTTTAGGAAATGCTTCTTTTTTCTTTTTAATTTTTTTAGAGTAGGATTTCTTGGGCTTGAAAAATCATCTAAATCTATGGCTTTGATATCAAGGGAAAGGCTTCTTTCAATTGCTTTAACCTTTTTGAAAAAGTGACCTGTAGAGATAAATGTTCTCATGCTGAGAATCAGGACTGCCTTTAATATATACAGTAATGTAGGCAGAACAGGAAGCAGACCACTTTCTTGAAGTGGTTTAAGAAAAATTCAAGATCCTGAACTGAGGAAAGGAACGTTTTTAGAAAGGTCAGGCTTAAGACCCATACCCTGGGCAATCAAATGTAAATAAATAAATAAACACATAAATAAAATAAACCTCACTCTCAAGGCAGGTTGTGGATGATACCAGAACAGAATGAGGACCAGGCCAGAACCAGGAACCCAGGAACTGGCTAAGAAGGAGGATTCTGGTAGCTTATTATTGTTTTTCTTTTGTGCCAAAAAGGGTCAAATTCATGGAGGCCAGCAAAGGCAGTGGGGTGTGGACGGGCTCAGGAACTGGTCTCGAGGGGCAGGGCTTAGCCTGTGGGAGGTCAGAGGGGCTCGAGTAGAGCCCACATATTTGGGGGTCTTTCAATTTCTGGTTGGAGGCACAAGTAGCCCTGTGTCTTCCTTCCCTCATCTCGCATTCACCCATGGCCCTTCCTAGTCCTCCATTGGGTCCTCAGTAATGATGCTCAAGGACCTCTGCTCAGATCAGCAGGTGGGCTCTTCTTCCTGTGCCTCTGGACACCTGTGCTGCTTCTCCCTGCGGTTGCCTCTTCCCTGCTCCCTGGCCCTGTGCTCACGTCCCTCAGCTTCTTGCCATCTGTTCACCACCTGCTGCCGCCCCCGAGGGTTCAGCAGCTCATTCCTTGTCTGGACCCTGACTTGGGCTCATACTCATTTTCTGTTCTCAATCTATCTCTTCTTGGCTTTCATAACCCACCTGTACCTCCTGGACTCTGACCTTGGCCATGAACAATTTCTAGAGTTTTATCGCTACTGCTCACATGCCAGCACCTTGAAATGGCATTAATTAGGAAAACAGGTTTCATCCATTCCAGGTGGCATGTCTAGTCCAGAAGGAGTAGGATGAATTCCCAAATGTCTCTTATCCTACAGAGAAGGAGTCTGTGATTGGTGAGGGTGTGAGTGGGGAGGAGGGTTTGGGGCACAGGGCTTTGTGACAGGTTCTGTACACACATCACATCCAGAGCGGCTACCTCTTAGGGTAGGCACTATAACATCTTCCTCCTTACCGATGGGCTCCCCGCTTACGTGTAGAATCCCCACATTTCCCAGGCTTCCTTATAGTCAGGATGAGTGATGGGGGTGGCCAGAGGTGTGGGCCAAGGTGATTAAGCCCGGCTCTTAAAACCATCTCAAGCGACCCTCTTGTCCTCGCTTCCCTGGCTGTGGCAACCTCACCGGACACTTGCCCCAGATGGTACGTATGGCTGCAGGATGTAGGAGCACTGCTGGCCCACCAGACTCCATGAGCAAAGAGACCTTTCTGCTGTTAAACCGCTGCTCTGAGTCTGAGCTGTCTTGTGGCAACAAGCATTGCTGAGCACTAACTCAGCTCATGTCTTTTGAGGTCATTTTCAGAGAATCTAGAGAGAGGAAGTGCATTTTCCCCATGATCGACTGACATGCACGTTATGCACATTCAGCTCTGCACTGCTGCTCAGGATTTGGGATTTGGAAATGTGCTCAAATGACAGAGATGTCCTCACCTGTGTCCCCATCCCTTGTCACAGTCTTCTGAGCCTGTGAAGCCGTTGGCACCGCTGAGCACTTTACAGAGGCTGAACAGAGCAGTTGTTTCTGTTTTCCATGAGCTCTTGGTCTCAGGTTTCTGGCAGATGGTGGCCAGGGTTTCTCAGGCCAGTGTTCTTGGGTGAATGCACGCTGGCTGACCCTCTGGAACCCTCATGTGGTGACAGATGCTGTTTTCATGAAATAATATGTTTAAACATACACTTCCCAGTATTAGGAGAGCAGGTCAGGATGGAGTCAGAAACAGGTTCTTCAATATAAAGGGGTCGTGCGGGGGACTTGGTTGGAGCAAGCATGCTTAAAGTCCAGGAAACCCCGGAACTGGATTTTGATGAAGACCCATGCTGCCCTTCTCCCAACTAGGGACCTGGAAATCTGAATTCAGATACTCCCATTTGCCTTTAATGGGGATTTTGGATTACATTTGCTGTGGGGAGAGAGAAAGAGCTTCTTCTTTCAAGTTGGCTGTTTAATGCTCGGGGCAACTAGGGAGAAACAATGACTTAACTTGAATCTTTTCTTGTCCTGTCTGCCTCCTTATGGTATGATCTTGACTATGATCTCCTGACCTTGGTGGCTTCTGCCTGCTACTCCATGGGGGTATCTACAGCTGCCTTTAGCCTGAGGGGCTGCTAGAGAGCAGAGGAAACTTGCCTTGCATCTTGCCCTTTAAAGCTTACAGTGCAGGCACACTGACAAAGTCTTGTAAACAGACTCAAGCCAGTTGGGTCATGTACCTCTCTTGGCTTCTTTTTGGTAGGTTCAAGAAGCAGCTGAAGAATGAATGCCTTTGAAGCAGATGAAGGCTGGCTCATCCCTTGACTCTTTGCTCCTCAATTTTTGTGACAGCAACTCTCAAAGCAGCTTCAGCCACACACAAAACCTTTACTAAAGGAGAATTAATTTGCTGGCAGGCCCCAAAGTGCTCATCAGCCTGTGCTGTAAGCTTAATGAAGTTCAGCTCCCTGCCTCTTAGGTGGTCAGACTACCGCTGAGCAGTGGGAGCCAGAAGGCAGTGCCAGGCTGTGGAAGCGGATCCTGTCACCCTGAGAGCTGGCATCAGGCATACAAGATCCTCCGAGTTTAAGGACCTGCAGTTGGTTTAGGGCTATTATAACACATCTCCACCAAGGAAAAGGGGCTCAGGGCATTATTAGATTCTTCCTGCAAAGGGTGGGGTAGATTTCTTGAATATTTTAACCAATCCCTATGCTATGGCTTGAATGTTGATGTCCTCTCCCCAGAAATCACATGTTGAAACCTGATCTCCTATGAATAGCATTAAGAGGTGGGGCCATTGGAAGGTGATGAGGTCATGAGGGTGGAGCTCTCATGGATGGGATGGGCATCCTTATAAAAGAGGCTTGAGGGCGCTATTTTATCTTTTCTGCCATGTGAGGTACAGCAAGAAGGTGCTGATTATGCCAGACAGGCCCTCGCCAGACACCAAATCTACCAGCACCTTGATCTCGAACTTCTCAGCCTCTAGAACTGTGGGCAATACATTTCTGTTGTTTATAAATTACCCAGTCTAAGGTATGTTGTTATAGTAGCCAAAATGGACTAAGATATCATATATTTTGAATGCCTTTAATGTTACCAATTATAGCTCATTTCTGATATCAAACCACTCTTGATATTCAATAGAGCTTTTTAAATAACAGGAGTGCTCATAGAAGCTGCCCCATGTCTGGGCTCCTGACTAGAACTTCAGGGTCTACCATGGACTCTGTATTCTCAAGGAGGACATCTGCAGCATACTTCATATAGCACTGTATATCTGGAGTATTTAAAAGTAAAATCTATCTCAGCACTTTGGGAGGCTGAGGCAGGTGGATCACGAGGTCAGGAGTTCAAGACCAGCCTGGCCAACACGGTGAAACCCTGTTTCTACTAAAAATACAAAAATTAGCCGAGTGTGGTGGTGGATGCCTGTCATCCCAGCTACTCAGGAGGCTGAGGCAGGAGAATCGCTTGAACCCAGGAGGCAGAGGTTGCAGTGAGCTGAGATTGGGCCACTGTACTCCAGCCTGGGTGACAGAGCTAGACTCTGTCTCAAAAAAAAAAAGCGAAGTCTAGATATGGCAGTTAACAAAAGATGGCACAGAGTGACTGGCGCCTATGCTTGCAGCCGCCTTTGCTGCTGTAGGTGACCTCAGTGGTAACGGCAGCAGCTGTTACGTGGGGCACATCGCTGCTCCAAGTGCCTTATTCTAATTAGACACCTCTTCTGGGTTGTCTCATTTACACCTCATCATAATCCAGTGGATCTGTCTTCTTAGCCTCCACTTTCAGATAAAAAAACCGATGCCCCAAGAAGTTCTAAATTTTCTCAAGGTGAGTAGTTAGTGAGTGCAGAGATATTGACTTCAGAGCCAGAGCTTGGAACTTCTCTGCTGCCCACTGTGTTGGATCCAAAGCAAGTGGCAGCCCTGTTAGCAAGAGTCGTGTCCAGCATGGCAGACGTCAGGAGCTGGCCAAGGGTGCTCTCACTCTGGAAGCAGCTGGACCTCGTGAGACACTCCTGGTCCGATGATAAGAGGCCAGTGTGGAAGGTCTTGGCATAGGAGCCTCAGTCACCCAGTAACCAGAGACAGTCTGTCCAGGTGGCTGTATGTGTGTTGGATTTAGACTGTCTACAGCTGTCCAAAACCGTTGTCAAGGCTTGTCCTCCATAGCTGTACCCCAAGATGAGTCCCGGTCCCCGACTGGCCGGCCCACAGCTGTGACACGGTGCGGCCTGAGCAGTGGAGCTTTCTTAAGCCTTGTCTGTAGAGGCCTCCCTTGCCTGCTTAGACAATAGGATTTGGTCTTCCATGTTTTCTTGGGGGCTGTCACCCCCCTGGATCACTTTTATAGATCCTGAGCAAGTCTTCCTTTCTTATGGGCTTTACCCTTCTTCTCTAGGCCGTAGACATTTGTACCAATGCAATTTACTAGCAAATTTGATAACCTTCAGTTCACCCAAATTTTCATTTAACTCAGCATGTGCAAGACCAATATCAGGACATGTGGAGTGACCATATTGGTGGGGACAGTGTAGCATGGGGCCTGGACACCCAGGCCCTAGGGCCAGCTGAGCCCCACTCTGGCTTGGCCACTGCCTGGCTGTGTGACTGCTGAGCAAATTATTCCAACTCTCTGTGCTTCCATTTATTTATCTTGGAATGGGGATAAAATAGTACTTGCCTTACAGAGGTGTCAGAGGATTACATGCATTCATCTATGTGAGTATTTGCTCGCCAGCCAACTGAATTCAATGGATTTATGGTGATGTTTAAAGAATAACCTTCTATTCTTGAGTTCTTTTTGCTGACCCAGTGTGATTTGCTGGTTTAACACCACAGGCCAGTGCAAGAGATATTCCTTAAATTGCAGAGGATTTTGGGAAGGTGGATGGGTGGGAAGAACCCATTGAAAGTGTCATGAAGAGATGCCTCCACAGGAAGCAGTAAACGCTGCCATGAATTTTCAGGCCACTGGTGGCTGGCTTAGTTTTCATCACCTTTATCTGAATTTTTCCTTGCTAAGTACCGTTCATCAATTTTTAAGTTATTTGAGGTCGTTCATTCAAGGCAAAATGCTGAAAGTAAAAGCGAAATCAAGAACCCAGGGGCTTTGAAGGCTTTTCTTAACTTGCGGCCACATGCTGCCTTTAAAAGCACTGACTTGACTTTTACAAGAGCCTGTAGAATAATCTAACAGAAAATGGAAGCCAAGAGCACAGCCATTCCCCTAAATATTTCATATTGCATGCAGATGTGCATTTTTCAAAGATCATTTCCTTGACATTTTCTGGGGGTATATTTCTTGGGAAATAAAATAAATATGTTTGGTTGATGCTCATACCAATTTATTTAGAGCTATAAATAAGATAGAGATGCCTCCTGTCATTTGTACTAGAAAATATAAGGATCAGAGGAATATTTTAGGAGGACAGGGCAAAGGATTAATAATACCGTTCAAAGTGTGCTGACGTTGCTGACGCTTTAAGCTGTTTTAGCTGATCCTTATGTAGTTTACTACTAAGAATTGAGACAATCTGTGGCTAAAGGACAGGCCAGAGAAGAGCCACAATGCCCCAGACCTCACAACTCATTAGGGGCAGGTGAGTCACAGAATTGGATTTTCTAGCTTTCTAGTCTGTGCATGCCACACAACCTCTCCAAATAATCATGTAGATTATCTGGTAGCCTGATCACTCTGAGTTCTTTCCCGGAGGCCAGCAATGACCCTTAAAAAGCAAGAAATTCATTTCTTTCCATTGGAGACTGATATATGTATGCAAAGCTCCCAAAAGGAATATGAGAGGAACTTACTTGCTGCAATCCCCCGAGAATGAATCTGTTCACGCAATCAATCTGTTGAATCATTGCATTGCTGCTTGCGGCATATGAAGGAAATGGCTTTCTTGAGAGCATGGTTGAGGAAAGATGGATGTGCAGGTGCAGATAACTAAGCCATAGGACAAAGCATGCAACTTCAGGGCAAGTGACATCAGACCCTAGAAAGTTACAGCAACTTCAGAGAAGAGCCCTGCCCCCCTGCCCAAGTCTGGATTGAACAGGAAAGGATTTGGAAAGATGAAGGGACAGAGCAGGGCAGAGAGGATGGGAAGATGTCACCTGGGTGTGGAGAAGGAGGGCGAAATATCTGTGACAACAGGAGAAGCAGGGGCAGGGACAAAAGAAAGCGCTTTCAAATCTAAAAACAACTTAAATGTCCACTGGTGGATGAATGGATACACAAATCTACCAGGTGGGGTGGCTCAGACCTATAATCCCAGCACTTTGGGAGGCCGAGGTGGGCAGATTGCTTGAGGCCAGGAGTTCAAGAGCAGCCTGGCCAACATGGAGAAACTCCACCTCTACTAAAAATACAAAAATTAGCTGAGCATGGTGGTGCATGCCTGTAATACTAGCTACTCTGGAGGCTGAGGCAGGAATTTCACTTGAACCTGGGAGGCAGAGGTTACAGTGAGCTGATTTCGTACCACTGCACTCCAGCCTGGGTGACAGGGGGAGACTTTGTCTCAAAAAAAAAATGTAGTATGTATACACAACAGAATATTATTCAGTCTTTTTAAAAAAGGGAAATACTGCCATGACAACATGGATGAATCTGAAGGGGATTAGGTTAAGTGCAATAAACCAGGCACAGAAAGACAAATGCTGCATGATCTTACTTACATGTAGGAGCTACAATAGTGAAACTCATAGAAGCTGAGAGTGGAAGGGTAGTTGCAGGGCTGGGAGGAGAGGGAAACGGGGAGGTGATGCTCAAAAGGTGCAGCGTTTCAGTTCTGCAGGATGAATACGTTCTGGAAGCTACGGTACCGCAGCATGACTGTAGTTAACAATGCTGTGTATATTGGAGATTTGCTAAGAAGGCGCACACGTAGCAGGGAACAGCTTCTTAAGTGTTACACACACACACACACACACTGTAAAATGGTAACCCTGTGAGGGATTGATAGTTTGACTGTGGCGATTATTTCACAATGTGTATGCGCATCAAAACACCAAGTTGTGGTCCTTCAATGTGTACAGTCTTTATTTGAAATACTTCTATTAAGCCGGAAAAAAAAAATCACAAAAAAAGAGATATGCTGACAGGTTCCACATCACCCAGCAGGGAGAGCTGGTGGGGGCTGAGAGGAGGAGGAGGCTGGAGGGTGGGCAGACCCAGCTATGGCCCTTGGCTTCCAGGCTTCAGGTGGAAGGCCGTAGTGAAATCAATCAAGTCAGGTACGAAACATCTCAGGGGAACATAGTCTTTTAAAGAACTCTTAAAATCCTTTTAAAAGTGAGGAGAAACCTTCATCATGTAAGTGTAATGTAAAACAGTAACTTGCAAATTCAATTATCTTCTAAGTTTAAGCTTTGTGTGTTGCTTGTTTTCTTGATTTAGGCAAAGCCCAGCTCAATTTCCTGTGTCTCATCACGACAATAGCACCTTCTTGAAAGAGAGCCAGGTACAGGGAGGAAAGGGAGCAATTTCTGTTTAGTGGAAGAAAGAGAAGCGCTACCATGTCCTTATTTTATTTCAAGTTTTGTCTTAAAACTGAAAGCAAACTTAAGTTTATTTCTTCTTTACACTTTTATGTCAGTAGACCTAGGGTCCAAGTCACTTCAGAAATTTGGGATATCTTTATTTGCTAAGATGGCACTTAGCACTTTGGAAGCACTGATTTATATGGAACCACTGATACGAAGAAAACAAAAATGTTGGTGTTGGTTTGTGAGCTTGGGATTCCCAGATGACTGATAGGTGGTTGACCAGCCATGGTTCCCTTCTCTTTCTTGCCCAAGAGATTCTTCATTTTAAAATCAAAGCCCAAATCTGCTTCAGGATCCTTTTGAACACAGTGCCCTGGGGCAGTGACTCTTAGCTGAATTTCCCATCAGGTGGAATCAAGTTGCCTCCTGACTTGGAGAAGGAGAGGGATTCCCTCATTTAGTGGAAGCTCCCAGAAGACTTGTTCTAACACATGTACAGGATCCCACTGTGCTGATTTTGTAGGGCTGGGGAGGAGCCTGAGAATTGGCTGTTGATGGAAAAGGCTTTCCTGAGGTCATGGTTGGGGAAAGATGGATGAGCGGGTACAGATGACAAAGCCATAGGACGTTGGGGACCACATTTTGAGAAGTACTCCCAGACCACCTACATCTGGGGACTGTATTTTGAGAACGACTGTTTTGAATTTTAACAGAACCATCAATAGATAGCAGCTCAATTTTCCCTTTTAATGAGGATTAGTGGATGAAGGAACCACTTGTTTAAAATTTCCTTACATTTTCTCTCACTTCCTTGTTTTCTGTAGTTTTTCCTTTTGATTCTCTAAATTAGAATGCTTTACAAACCTATGACCTCAAGTTAAGAAAATGTTATATTTCAGAATTACTCATTTTTCCTTTTTTTTTTTTGGCATTCAGGCACTGTAGTACCTTAGCTGAAATGTAAATTAATGTTGCAGAAAATGAAATGAGAAGATTCAGAATATAAGAAGAGCAGGTAGGCTGACAGAGTAGACTAAAGAAAAAGAATGTGCTGGAAGTTTAAGAAAAGTCTCATTCACACAAGGCCAAAGGTTAGTACTGATGGCGACCTGGCTGGTTATTGGGAATTTACATAATGTTTGCAAAGTGACACACACTGGGGGCTTAAACAACAGAAGTTGATTGTTTCATGATTCTGGAGGACGGAAGTCCAAGGTCAGGGCGTCAGAAGGTCTTCCTCCTTCTGAGGACTGGAGGGAGACTGTCCCAGGCCTCCCGTAGCTTCTGGTGGTTTGCTGGCTGTCTCTAGCATTGTGTGGCTTACAGAAGCGGCAGCCCGACCTCTGCTGCCTTCACACGGCGTTCTCCCTGGTGTGCGTGTCTCTGAGTCCAAATCGTCCCTTTTTGGAAGGATACCAGATGTACTGGACTCCAGCCCACCCTAATGACCTCATCTCAACTAATTACATCTATAATCAGCCTATTTCCAAATGAGGTCACATTCTGAGGTGCCAGGGGATAAAACTTCAACATATGAGTTTTTTAGGGACAAAATTCAGTTCTTACCAGCACCCCTGAGCTTAGTTACGGCTCAAGCTGGCTGCAGGGGCCTCGACCACCAGGAGGACCCTGAAGGGGTCTGGGGACAGCCACCTGGGAGCACTGGTACCAGAACCGACCTCCCTCTCACTGGCTCTGGGGACCAGCCACAGATGCCACAGACAGTGTCTGGGGACAGGTTCCTGTCCATTTCCATTCATGGTCTAACTTTGTCCTTTGACTTGGAGATCACACCATCTCAAACAGGAAGACCCGTTACCAAGCTTGTAGAAGGCCTTTCTTTTTAAAAAGGTAGGGCCTCGGTGTAACTAAGATGGCAATTAAGGGTCCTATTAACCCTCAGAGACAAAGGCACGAATCTGCTGAGAGGAGATGTCTGCCAAACATCTGCCAGGGCAAATGAAAGTAGTAAACATGCCAGCGGCTGTGAGGGGTCTGAGGGTCTGCGACCACCCGAAGCGCAGCTTTGATGCACGCCGGGCCCGCCAGGGCCGGTTGTATGGCTTACATTTTGATCTGAGGAGCTCTTGCTTTGCCTCCTGTGGTGCATCTTGCTCTGTATCTGTCAAGAGGATTACCTTGTTCATTAATGGGTCACTAAAATTTAAAATGCCACCTTTCTGCTTCTCAGGTAATTATTGCCGACAGGTTTGATGTATGTTGCCAGAAGCAAGTTTCTCAGCAAAACTACATCCCTGCAGAATATTGACAGGATGTGCGCCTGACTTTTAACTGCTTGTGTTCCCTACGTAACTAATTTATCACAGCACGAGCATCTGCGGGGTGCTTGTTTCTCTGGAATTTCCCTTTTGTGGGAGCTTTGTTTGTTTTGCTAATTTCTGAGTCTGAGAGTCTGTGTACCAGAGGGCTAGTGTTCCATGGGTAATGGTTGCGGGGAGGAAAGTCATTTCACTTCTGTTACTTTAGAACTTCCTTCCCTGTTCTCCCATTCTTAGGGGTCCTGTCAGCTCAGGGTATCCACTGGGCTGAGAACTTCCAACCCCCATAGTGGGGGCCTTTAGGACCTGCAGCTTGAGGCTCAGTGAGCAAGGCTGAGTTGTGGACACCTGAAGTTTACGTCTTTCAGCAGATTATTGGTTTCGTTTTTCTCAATAGGCTCTTTAAAGGACATTGATAAGAGCAATAGAGCAACAAAGACTTCCCTCCTCTTCCATTTCTAATTTTGGGATGGCTTGGGGAACTCTGTGTTGGCCTAGTTTTCTTTTATTTTTTATTTTTTTGAATTTCAGTAGAGATGGGGTTTCACCAGGTTGCCTAGACTGATCTCGAACTCCTGAGCTCAGGCAATGTTCCCACCTCGGCCTCCCAAAGTGCGGGGATTACAGGCATGAGCCACTGCACCCGGCTGGCCCAGCTTTCTTTTATTACCTTCTTTCCATTGTTTCGTTTGGAAGCGTCATTGCATTAGGTTGGAAAAGTATTCTTGTTTCAATTATGAAATCTACACATTATGGAAACTGTGCTTTACAGAAATGGGTTCACAAATTTTGCAATGGATTGTATGAATAAGGACTCAAAACATTTTTTCAGACAAGATGGTATAAAAGACCAGGCTTGAAATTCTCACATCCAGGTGCCCCAGTGACACATCCTTTTGCTGTCCTTGCTTTACTGCCTTGCTTGTGTTGATAAGGATTCTTTTTAGAAATGCCCATAAATGTGTGGAAAGAGATGAAGACCAACCAAGTCAGAAAAAGCCAAGGCTATTTATTCTGAGCTTGCTACAGCAAGGAAGTTGGCTGCTATCATTGTGTGTCTCAGAGACTCAGAAGTAGACAGAGGAGGGGGAAAGCATCGTGATGGAAGAAAGGGAGGCTCTGGGAGTGCCCTGACTGGAGGCTGCTGACGTGGGGGAAGCTGGAGCTGCTCACCAGGAGTGGGGCATCCAGTGTAATTGGTTGGGGAAGCATACTTGCCTTTCTCTGGTTGCTTCTAAATGGGAAGTAGGGTAAAAATTAGGAATACCGTGAGTTGTGAATCAAGTCCCAGCCATTTGGGGCCAATTATTACACACATTATTTGTTGGCTTCCTGAATTGTTAAAGGGAGGGAGAGTGTTCTAACTTTCTACAAGTCTGACTTACAGAGAGCAGGCTGGCTTCCTGGGCTGGTTGCTGTGGATAATAAGATGGTTACCTGGGCTGGTTGCTGCAGGCTGTGGGGCACAGTTTTACTTTTATGTGTGCCCGGCCATTGTCTGCTATGTATTCAGTC
The DNA here is from genome assembly GCF_009761245.1 of Sapajus apella. Taxonomy (NCBI): domain Eukaryota; kingdom Metazoa; phylum Chordata; class Mammalia; order Primates; family Cebidae; genus Sapajus; species Sapajus apella. Next base: position 32,278,389 of record NW_022436951.1, read on the forward strand.
TCCCAAAAGAAATCATTAGCATTGGTTGTTTCAAGTAACTTTATTAACGACATGTTGAACTCTATTATCCTTTTTTTACCAGACCATTTTTGAGTGAGATACGATCCACAGAAATTTGCATATGGTATGTAAGCTGGTTACTTTTTAATAGTGGTATTAGTTCTTTCCCTGGGATTGCATATTGTTAAAGAGGGATTGTTTTAGTCCGTTCTCATGCTGCTATGCAGAAATAATACCTGAGACTGGGTAATTTATCAAGGGGAGAGGTTTAATTGACTCACAGTTCCACTGGGCTGGGGAGGCCTCTGGAAACTTACAACCATGGCAGAAAAGGAAGCAAATATGTCCTTCTTCAAATAGCATCAGGAAAGATAGGAATGAGAACCTAGCGAAGGGGGAAGCCCCTTATGAAACCATCAGGTCTCTTGAGAACTTATTATCATAAGAACAGCATGGGGAAACTGGCCCCGTGATTCAATTACCTCCCACGAGGTCCCTCCCATGACATGTGGTGATCTTGGGAGCTACAATTCAAGATGAGATTTGGGTGGGGACACAGCCAAACCATGTCAGATATACATATATATATGTGTATATATATGTATGAATACATATAAAATCATTGCTATTCTTAGAAATGCAATAGTTTTAGGAAAATAGTTTTAAGATACATACAAATGATTTTATGGTGACAATTCAGTGGTAAGTTAATTTTAATACAACTCTCTCTCCCTTTTATCCTTAGTTATTAAATGCCATTTAAAATGTCCTCCATAGATTCTTTGGTTTTAAGGAGGCACGATTCCCTTGTGTTACTTTAGGTATTTAGGGTTTTCCTAGGATGTGCATACACAGACGCCTGGGGAAAGCCACTCCCCTGCCTCGATTATGTTGTTCTCACCCTCTTTTTCGGTGTTGTTCCACCTTTGAAATCTCACATCACTATCCCCCCTGCATCTCCACAGGGCCAGAAAGATATCAAACACTCCTTTCTCTAGTGTGTATTGTGAAAACAGAAGGTGTGGTTTTCTCCAGCCATACATTTCCAGCTCTAAATTGAAACTTACTCTCCTTTTTCTGAGGTGTACATATTCCCCAGGTTACCTGCTGCTGAGATTCTGCCTCAAGTCACTTGGCAGCCTACTGTTTCATGGTCCTTGGGTCAGGTGTTCACACTTGGTCCAACCAGCTGTGGCTGAATGTGGGCTCAGGTGTTTCTAAACATGGCTTCTTCACTGCAGAATCTGGCATCCCATTGGGTCAATCTGGCTGCAGTCTGATCCAAGGTGCAGGAGTTGGGGAAAGTGCTTTTGCGGTAGTTTCTTCCCTTACTTTTTTCTCCAAAGGAATAGATTCAGCGACTTTTGCTAGAACTTGTAATTCCGAAGGGGAGAATCTGGTCACCTCCTGAAGACCACATGCTCCAGGAGGGAGAAGAGAAATAAAGATGTGCTTCAGATCTGGAAATGAGCAGCAGTGATTTAGACCCTGCTTGACAAGAGTGGGAAGCTGTCAACAGAAGCGAATCTGAATTCTGCAGCACCATCCTAGTCTCTGCAAGGTGACTGAAAGAGAGAATCCTGGGAAAGAATCCTGGACTCTTACAAGCTGGATAGAAGGGCACATGGGTATCTGCATGTAACAGTAAAGAACTTTTAAAAGGGAGGTACCCAGCCTGTTGGCTTTTACATTATGGGGCATTTATAATTTTAAGGAATGGAAATTAGCCTTAGTGGGTGTTTCCTCACTTACACAGATGATTCCAGACCTTAGGACTGGGTTTCCTAGGTTCTCCATAGAATGCTTGTTTATGGAGAATGATTTGTATATTCATATCAGGTTTGTTCTTTAAGCTATTCCTTCAGAGTAGAGCTTGGCTGGATTTAAACAGATCTGATACTTTGTCAGACCTTAATTTCACATCATTAGTCATGGTTGAGATACTGCAGTAGAACAGCGACACCTAGGTTCTTCTGACATTTCATTTCTATTTAAATCACTTCCTGAAATTTCCCTTGGTATAAGCTTTTTGTTGGTTGTAACACACAAATTAAATTTGAATCCTAACACTTCTAGCTGTTCGTCTTTCTGTGAGGTGTGTAGGGTAATTGGCGAAGGGCTGTCTTCTCATTACTTTTGGCAAATTAAGAGAATACCTTAGAACCAGCCATAGGTGAGCACAGAAATTCCCAGACAGAGTTAATAAGCTGTTCTCATCACGTGTGCTCTTTACCCCATTTGAATTGTGCTGCTGCTGGCGCCGGTGTTGGCAGCAGAAAGAAATATGATGTTCAGCTAATGGCTTGAGAAGGGGAGGGAAGGACTTGGGGTCACCTGTGGCATATCCTATTTTGAGCTGAGCCAAAGGAGATTAATGCTGTCACTAGCTTGATTAGCATTGCCACTGGCCTGGCTCTCGACTTGGAAATGCATTAATTCTGAGAGAACAGCTCGCCATCAGAGTTGTCTTGTCCACGATTGCAACTAACCTTGTAAAATCCCATGGCAATGGGCTGACAGCAGGGGGAAGCTGAGACACTGCAAAGCCCTGCTTATCTTTTGTTTGCTTTTATGACAAAGGCTTTCAAAATAATGCTAAATTGCTTAAGCTTGAGACTGCAAGGTAATTGGTGTTTTGCATCTCAAGTTAAAGCTCTTTTTAGCAGAATTCTAGCAAGCATGCATCTTAAATCTATTCAGATGTGTACATGCATTTATTCATGTGAATGTCAGAAAATTTCTTGTTAAGATAACCTTTCTAAGTACATCATTGTGATGTGAATTGGTAATGTGTTCCTATAGTCGGAAGTCCTCTGTGCTCGGGTTTTTAAATGCTCCATGCACATACTGTCTCATTGGGCTCAGAATTATCTAGGTTCAGGCATTCTGCAGGTCAAATCATGGCTTTTACTAGATACAGTGAAAGCGTTTTACAGCCCATTTGCCAACAGACTGAAAGTAGTTCTGAATCTAAAGTCTTTCTTAAGTTCTGCAGGCCCACTCTTCCTCTTCTGCTCTCCTCTGAGAGCTTGGTAAGTCCATGATTTTTGGAGTTGCCACATTTTGGTTCCAATTCCAGCTTGTAAAATCCGTGGTAATGGGCTGACTGGAGGGTGCCATTATCTTTTACACACAAAAGACTTTATGGGCAAATCAGAGTACGTTATAAACGCTGTTGAATAATGGAATATAAATTTTAAAAGTCTCCTGATATATAATGCCAACTTTTCCTTTAGAAAGATTATGCCAATTTGATATTGCTATGCTTGTTCTGGAATTCGCAGGATATTATTATTTAATCTTTCCCAGTGTATAGGAAAATGTTTTGTTATTGTTCTAATGTGTGTTTCGTGGATTACTTGTGAGGTTAAACACATTTTTTTTCCATATGTTTATTGGCTTTTGCTGGTTTCTTTTTCCAATTGCCTCTTAATGTGTTTTGCAAGTTTCCTTGCTTCCTCAATATAATGAAATAATAATGTGAACGATGAAGAAATCATAGTTGCTTTTGGAAGTTTTAACAATGTTGCCATAGCCCTTTTCTCTGTGGGTTCTATGAACCTGGTGTATCTCTGTCAACCCCATGCTATGCACACCTACCATTTGGCATGTGGGGTCTCTTCTGTGATCTTATTTTTCTCTTTTTGCTGCAGGTAATTTCATGAGCCATTCTCTTTTTCCTTTCCTTCTTAATTGGCCATCTTAAAGAACCCTTCAGTGTTTCCTATGAAAACCACACTTGCGTGGCCTTTTAGCAGATTAGGATGGCGCAGGCAACCCTACTCTTCTGCTGCCAAGATCTGCATCCCCCACCTCTCAGGCAGCCCCCACCCACCAGCGCCAGGCTTTATAGAAGCATCATGGCACAGGCAGAGAGTTGTTCCCTTGCATCTGAGTAGGAGGTCATGGATGTTGAGAAGCATTCATTCCTTCAGTCATTCCATAAATATGAATTAAGGGACGGTCTATGTGCTAGGTGAACAGAGCAGGTAAGATTCCCTAGCTTCATAAATGCTACCACTTGATATGGTGAGCGCACAGCAAACAGGACTCAAATGCATAGTATGTGAAAAGAGGGTAGAGGGTCGGTGCTGAGGGTTGGGGAGGGGCACTGTGGCTTTGTGTGGAGTCCTCCAGGAAGGCCCCCCTGGGAAGATGAAAGCTGATGGAGACGAGGGAACTGGGCCCGTGGATAGGGACAGGGCAAAAAGAATGTTCCAGGTGGAGGAACAGCAGGTACCATGCCAAAGCTCTGAGTGAAGAGCATGCGAGGGATGACCAAGGAGGTGGGGGAGTGAGGCAGTGAGCTGGGAGTGGTACTTAGGGGCCAGATCATGGGAGCTTTGGCTGGAGTAGGATGGAATGACCAGGCTCTGCCTGGCAGTGCTTGGAGGATTTGCTGTTGGACTCAATGAGGAGTGCGTGTTACTTTGTTAGAACAACCGGAACACAGTACCTCACATTGGGTGGCTTAAACAATAGAAATTGATTGTCACACAGTTCTGGAGGCCAGAAGTCCAAAATCAAGGTGTTGGTAGGGCCAGTTCTTTCTGTGGGCTTTGAGGTCTGTTCCAGGCTCTATCCTGGCTTCTGGTGGGCTGTGTGCAGTCATTGCTAGCCCATTTCCAGGCATCACAATGATTGCTGCCTCGTCTTCACATGGCATTCCCCTGTGTGCCTGCCTGTGTCCAGATTTCCACCATTTATAAGGACATCAGTCCTACTGGATGAGAAATCCACCCTTCTCTGTATGACCTTATCTAATGACCTGTGTAATGACCCTGATCTAAACAAGACCATATCTGGAGGTACTGGGGGCTAAGACTTCAACATACCTTTCTGAGAAAGCAAATTTAGCCCATGACAGGGTGTAAGGAGAGGAGCTGAATCAGGATTCAGCCTCAGAACTCTGGTCTGGCCAACTGGAAGAATGGAGTTGCCAGCTGCCTGCTGCAGTGGGAGCTCTGTGGGAGAAGTAGATGTTGTGGGGAGGCCCACGCGTTGGGCTTTGGATGTCAAGTTTGAGATGCCTGTAAGACAACTCTTCGTTTGGGGGTTCTAACAGCTTCTCACTATTGGACTCAATATTGATCTCCTCTGGCCTGTGGTGTGTGCGGGGCAGGGCCTGGGCTAGAGGGTAGGCCTAGGCTGGTCCAGGTGGCTAGCAGCCTCCCGCAGTGCATTGAAAAGGAATCATCCTTCTCTGAGTCCATGATGTGAAGACGCTTGGGAAGCACTGCACTGAGGCCGGCTCCACTGATGCTCCTGCTCACATGAACTAAGTAGCTCAGATAGGGCAAGCAATAAAAAGAGTATTTCAGTCTTAGTTATCCACTGAGTAACTTGTAGTCTGGTTCTAGCCAAGAGCCAAATACACGCAGTTAAACTCAAACTCACTTTGAAACTCACTATCCTCTTCCATTCCTTTTCTGTCATCTTGTCACCTCTTGTTTGATGCACACGACCCTTTTCCTCAATATCCTACAATAACATCTCTTAACAATTGCCTGGGGTTCTGTTTGCACCTGGAGATGAAACAGTTCAAGGTAAATGATATTATCTCTGAGTTTGTGATTTCTCCTAGAGTGTCGTATAAATCAATAGAAACAGACCTAAAAACCCTCAATGTGTCCAGGATGGTGAGTCATGGTTCTAGTTACAACACGAAGAGTCTGCTGACCACAGGGCTCCCAGGGGTGCTTCTAACCTCACATAGCTAGACTCACACTCATCTTTTTTAAGGCCCAGAATGTTTTCCAAATAAAAGTAAAGAGAACTACATATCATGTCAAACATGAAATTACCACATAGCAGTTCTCTATCCATTGTCAATAAGTTCCATTATAGTTTGGCTACAAATTCTCTTTTTAGCTTGATTTAAACATGTAATGTTCATACGCCCAGGTTTTTCTGCACCCAATTTGTATTTTCTGGTACTAGTACTTAGAGCTCTATCCTAAGCATATAAAATATAAAAGAAGACCTAAATGTAGTGATTTTCTCTGCTTGTCCTAATAAAGACCCAATTCACATGGGTGTTCTTTAAATCTGGCTGTCCTGAGTACTTTATCTTGCTGGGCTGTGGGAAAGAACATTTTGACTTGGGAAAGCATGGGTTGAATCGGATAGCCCTGTGAATTGCTTAAGAACAAACTGTTTCCCACATTTCAAAGAAGAAATAATCCTGTGAAGTCCCCAAATCAAGCCCGTATGCACAGACACAAACATTAATTTTGTCCTGGATGATTGGTGGCCATTCACTGACACTCATCTCTTAGAACGCTGAAGAGGACTCTCTATGGCCAGCTTGTCTCACCAGACTATAACTAAATTTATTGCAGTCTGAACTCTATGGTTATACAAATAAAATATTTTTTAATCTCTTTATTTGATTTCTAACAATTGCACTGGAGTCTGTACAACCAAAATCTTTAAAATATGTTCAAATTTGCTTTATAGCCCAGTATGTTGTTGATTTTTATAAATATTTCATGTACACTTCAGAAGAGTTTGTATTTCCCAATTTTCTGGCTGAAATGTTCTTTGCAGGTCCCTTAAATAAATCTTATTGATTATAGTGTTCAAATCTGTTCCAGCCTGGATAAGACTAAGACACACACACACACACACACACACACACACTCACATTTTTCCATTTGATCTATCAATTGCTAAAAGGGGTATGAGAAAATTTCCCATATGATTGTTGATATAAATTTTTCTCCTATAGTTCTGTCATTTTTGCTTTTTCTTTTGAGTTGTTTTATGAGTTGCCTACAAATGTCAAATTATTGTATCTTCCTGGTAAATTAAAAACTGTTATTTTGTTTTAATTCTATGTTTAGAAATGCTTTTTGCTCTCTTTCATATATCTTTTATTTATTTATTTGTTTTTTTGAGACAGAGTCTCATTCTGTCATTCAGGCTGGAGTGCAGTGGCATGATCTCAGCTCACTGAAACCTCCACCTTTCAGCTTCAAGTGATTCTCCTTCCTCAGCCTCCCAAATACCTGGGATTACAGACATGCAGCACCATGCCTGGCTAATTTTTCCTATTTTTAGTAGACATGGGGGTTTTGGCATGTTGGCCAGGCTGGTCTCGAACTCCTGACCTCAGGTAATTCACCTGCCTTGGCCTCCCAAATTGCTGGGATTATAGGCATGAGCCACTGAGCCCAGCCTCTTTCATATATCTAATATGTAAATTTATATATGTGTATCTTTATTATATATTTATATATTATCTATCTACCTACCAATTCCATAAAATATCTAATAGAGGGATGATAGCTTTCTTTTGATTACTATTTTTCTGACTTTTCTCCTATCCTTCTTCTTTGAAACTTCCTATATCCTTTTATTTTATATGTGCCTTTTGTAAACTACGTTGTTGGATGTTTTAATCCCATTTGATCATCTTTATTTTTATACTGAAACCTTTAGTTCACTTACATTATTATCACAGCATATATTTGGGTTAATATTTACCATACTCTTTTGTCTTTGTTATTTGTTTCTTCTTTTTTCTGATCCCCCCATTCCATTTTTCATTTCTACTAGTTTAGAAGCTCTACACTCTTTTTCTACTCTTTTAGTGTCAACTCTGGAAATGTTAACATGCTCACAAATGAAGTAAATTCACTGGCTTTCTTTTTTACTTTTTTTTCACTTTAGAGAAGTCTTTTTTTTTCTCTTTTATTAATATATTTGATATGGTTTGCTTCTGTGTCCCCACGAAATGTCATCTAAAATTGTAGGGAGGGAGGGACCTAGCGGGAAGTGATTGGATCATGGGGTGGTCTCCCCCATGCGATTCTCATGATCGTGAGTCAGTACTCATGAAATCTGATGATTTGAAAGGGTTTGACAGTTTCCCCCCATCACTGTCTCTCTCTCCTGCCACCATGTAAGACATGCTTTACTTCTCCTTCACCTTCTGCCACGATTATGTTTTCTGAGGCCTCACCAGTCATGCAGAACTGTGAATTAAACCACTTTTCTTTATAAATTGCCCAGTCTCAGGCAGTTCTTTACAGCAGCATGAAAATGGGCTAATGCAATGTTTAAAAAGGGTTTTTATGTCTTATCTAGCATCTTTAGTTATCTCAGTGGGAGTGTTGGCTAGAGTATCTATTCTTTTATACTGCTCAAAATGAAAGTACTAAATGGATTTTCTTTCCTATTTAAAATATAATTTTCATTACTGCAAATGCAGCAAGTGAACATCCTGGAAAGTTACAATATACATAGAAATAAGAATAAGAAAAATACCCCACCTTATTTGTACCCTAAGATCACTTTTGAAATGTTAGCGTGTATTGTTCCATATTGTGTATGTGTGTATATGAGATCTCTCTCTCCCCACACACACACACAAACACACACACACACACACACACAGGCTTGTGATATTGTTTGGATCTGTGTCCCCACCCAAATCTCATTTTTGTTGAATTATAATTCCCAGTATTGCAGGTGGGGCCTGATTGGATAATGGGGATGCATCCTTCATGAATGGTTTAGCACCATCTTCTTGGTGCTGTTCTCATGATGGTAAGTAAGTTCTCACGAGCTCTAGTTATTTAAAAGTGTGTAGCACCTCCCCCTCTCTTTCTTTCTCCTGCTTTGGCCATGTAAGATGTGCTTGCTTCCCCTTTACCTTCTGCCATGACTGTAAGTTTCCTGAGGCCTCCCCAGAAGCAGAAACTGCTATGCTTCTTGCACAGTCTGCAGAACCGTGAGCCAATTAAGCCTATTTTCTTTATAAACTACCTGATCTCAGGTCTTCCTTTATAGTAGTGTGAGAATGAACTAATACAGAAAATTGATACTGAGGAGTGGGACATTGCTACTTCTGAAATGGTATAGCTGTTTCAGATACTCGAAAATATGAAAGTGACTTTGGAACTGGGTAATGGGCAGAGGTTGGAAGAGTGTAGAGGGATCAGAAGAAGAGAGGAAGATGAGAGAAAGTTTGGAACTTCCTAGAATGTTTTTAAATTATTGTGACCAAAATGCTGATAGTGATATGGACAGTGAAGTCCAGGCTGAGGAGGTCTCAGATGGAAATGAGGAACTTATTGGGAACTAGAGTAAAGGTCACTCTTGCTATGCTTTAGCAAAGAGCTTTGTTGGATTGTGCCCCTGCTCTAGGGATTTGTGGAACTTCTAACTTGAGAAAGATGATTTAGGGAATCTGGGGGAAGAAATTTCTAAGCAACGAAGTGTTCAAAACGTGACCTGGCTGCTCCTAATAACCTAGGCTCATGTGCATGAGCAAAGAATTGACCCGGGAGGCTGAGTCAGGCAAATAATTTGAAGTTTGGAGTTTGAGACCAGCCTGACCAACATGGTAAAACTCCATCTCTACTAAAAAAGAAAAAAAAAATAGCTGGGTGTGGTGGTGCATGCCTGTAGTTCCAGCTACTTGGGAGGCTAAAGCAGGAGAATTGCTTGAACTCGGGAGGTGGAACTTATATTTAAAGGGGAAGTAGAGCATAAAAGTTTGGAAAAGTGCAGCCCAGCCATGTGGTAGAGAAGAAAAGCCCTTTTTCTGGGGAGGTTTGAAGCAGGTTGCAGAATTTTTGCATACGTAAAAAGGAGCCGAGTGCTGATAGCCAAGACAATGGGAAAAAGGCCTCCAAGGCATTTCAGAGACATTTACAGCATCCCCTTTCATCACAACTTCTAAGGCCTAGGAGGACAATGGTTTCATGAGCCAGACCTAGGGCCCCCCTGACCTTTGCAGCCTTGGGACACTACTCCTTGCTTCCCAGTCACTCCAGTTTCAGTTCTGGCTAATAGGGGTCCAGGTACAGTTCAGGCTACTACTTCAGAGGATGAAAGCCATAAGCCTTGGCGGCTCCCACATGATGGTAAGCCTGATGTTGCACAGAGTGCAATAGTATTTCAGAAGATGTATGGAAAAGTCTGGATGTCCAGGCAGAAAACTACTGCAGGGGTGGAGGCCTCAGAGAAAACCTCTTTTAGGGCAGTGCAGAGGAGAAATGTGGGGTTGGAGCCCTCACACAGAGTCCTCACTGGGTCACCACCTAGTGGAGCTGTGAGAAGAGGGCCACTATTCTCCAGACCCTAGAATGGTAGATCCACTGACCCTCCTCAGACTCAGTGGAGGCTCCTTCCATCCCCCAGGCTCACTGTGCTCATCAGGTTGTCTTGCTTGCTCTCTAGGCTTGAGACTAGTGCTATTTCCTTTTATGCTGATGCACAACCTGATATCTCTTCTTTCCTTCTTGTCTAGGACTCTCTGTTTCCTTTTAAGTCTTTCTTTCCATTCTCAAGGATGTACTTCCCCTATACTCTTTTCCAGCTTCTACTATACCCAGCCTCATATGACTTTTGCAAAAAGCTGGGTGTGAGATGAAATGGATTAGGGAACGTGAGCCTACCTGCTAGGGTTTTGAGTGGTCATTCAAGTCCTCTAGAGCTGAGGTCAGGGGGCCCTGATTTTTTTCCTAGAAGGAGATAAAATCCTCCTTCCTTCCTTCCTTTTCTTTCTTTTTTTCTTTCTCCTCCTCCTCCTCCTTCTTCTTCCTTTTTCCTTTTTCTCCTCTCCCTTCCCTTCCCCTTCTCTAAACCCCCTTCCCTTCCCTTTCTTTTTGTCTAAAGAGACAGGGTCTCACTCTGTCACCCAGGCTGGAGTGAAGTGGCATTATCATGGCTTACTGCAGTCTTGAACTCCTGGGCTGAAGCAATCTCCTGCCTCAGCCTCCAGGTAGCTGGAACTATGGGTGTGCACCACCATGCCCGGCTAATTTTTTAAAAAAAATTTTCATAGAGATGGAGTCTCTCTGTGTTGCTCAGGCTGATCTCAAACTCCTGGTCTCATGTGATCCTTCTGCCTCAGTTTTCCAAAGTGCTGGGATTAGTGGCTTGAACAGCCATGCCCAGCCAAGACTTGTCTTATTTTAGCAACCTCAGAACAAAGTACCTTTGCTCAGTAAATATATTCATATCTGTCCTTTTGTATATTCTACTGCTTATTTGCCTTTATTGTTCTACTAAATATTCCATGGAGATATATCAAACTTGAATCTGTTGAATTAAAGGAGAAAAAGATCTTTCATGCTAGAGAGATCAGTGTGTTCCTGACAATAAGTGGTCTCCAGGTGCTACCTTCTAGCTGGGAAAATCTAACATTTTGTACAACCGGAACAAACACGGTCAGCAGAAATTCTGAAAGTGGGAGAGCTGTAGGCAGTTGTGACTTTTTGTGCCTTCATGATCCAGGATATTTCCTTACACTATACTACTTGGCTCAAGTGTTACTGAATCTATTTTCTTAAAGCACAGGCAACTGACGGCAACTGAGATATGTCCGCGTGTCTCTGCATTTGTTGACTTTGCATCTTGGTTCAGCAAACCTAAGTGTTCCTGGGAGATTTAATAGAATTCAAATCCGCCTTTCCCAGCTTATCTTGATTGTGTGATTTGGAAAAGGGAATAAGACTATTAAAAGGATAGGGTAGTTTATGTTATGGGAACTCTGCTTATTACTAAGACATGCTTGAAATTACGCTGTTACTGCTTTTAAATATTAATTCTATTTCCTGAAAGAATAAGCTAAAGAATTCAAGCAATTCTAAAGCACATGGAGGAGAAACTAAGTTCTCAAGAAATGAAAATTACTAGAAGGTGAAATATGCAATTTGACAGCATACATGTGTTATATTGTTACAAGTGCTTCAGATTGTTTAACATCAAACTATAAGATGTGTTTTGACAGATATAGTAGTTTTGAAGACATGACAAATGATTAATGTAGTACTTAGTGGGATAGTTTCTAAGAAATGAGTTGAGTTTCTTATGGAGGTGATTTAAGCTGTGTATTAATTATTTCAGCTCATTAGCGTAGTGTTTATTACATTGAAGCAGTAATGGAAATGATTCATTGTGGTGAGTTTAAGAAAGTACATTTCTATGATAAGTTTATTTGATTGGAATGGTTTCAGGAATCACTTGCCAAATTATTAGGTAGGTATGATAAAAAAACAAATTGGAGCAGCTGCCTGACTGAGAGTAATCACATTTTAGTGGTCATGTCTAACCCACTCCTTTATGACGGAAGTCATTCTTTCCCCTCATCCCACTGTGAGGTCTGAATGGGCCCTGTAAATTCCAACTTCCTGGCCACAGCTAGCCACAGTAATTAGTTAGGAGGTGGATTTTAACTAGGGTTAAACTTGTTCTGGTTTGCCTGGACTTTTCCAATTCCAAAATTGAAAGTCCCATGTCTCGGGAACCTCCTCAGTCCCAGGGAAAGTGGGCTGTTTGGTCGCCCTCCGTTGAACCTAAACTGGTCAATCAGAGTTCTTCCTGAGAGATTTAGACTGGAAATTGAGTCTTTCTTCTTCTGGTCAAAAAACTGTGAAAATTAAGTTTAGGGAAGCTGTCAGCTCTGCATCTGACCTCAGGACTCAGCTACTCTGAAATAATAGAATCCACTTGCTGAGAACAAGATGGAAGCAGAGTTCTCAAAACATTTGAGTCTGTAGTTTCTCTCCACCTTTAGCAGGGACAATGTGTTCAATGTGAACCAATGGGCTTTCTTCTTTTGCCCAAACTATTCTAAGTGAGTTTTTTGTCAATTGTAACCAAAGAATCCTAATACAGCATGTTTGCCCCTAGTCAACCCAGGGATTACTATCTTTTAATCTTTTTTATTATATTTTCCCCCAGTTTTATAAAACTTATAAAATAGGAAGTAGAAACATTGAAAATAGTATTTAAAATTTAGGTTGGAAGGGATCTTAGAGGGCTTGAAGGCTAATTTTGCAGATGGGGCAGAATTCCTTTCCACAAAATGCCCGGAACAATTGGTTATCAAGTCTAGTTTGGTTATCAAGTCTAATTTCATTATAGTTTATAAGATATGTATGTCTGGTCCATGAATCTAATGCTTGGTATGGGGTTTGGTACTTAAAACACACTGTCCCTATTGGTTGAATTACTGTTTAATAGATGCATGTTTAACTGAACTTAATTGTAATGACTGCTTAATCCTAATTTTACATTTGGGTTTTAGAAGGGAATCTTAGAAAGTTATAGAATCACATTAATGAAGATCAGAGGAACCTCTTGTAACTGCCATTTATCATATATATTGTATATACAGATCAAATACATTTTGGCCATTTATGTTTTATGGTTTCTTTTTTATATGCTAAAGAAAGTGGCTTTATTTAAACATATGATCATGTAAACAATGATAATTGTGTCTAAAATTGTTTTTTGGAAAGATAATTTTTTTCCATTGTAACTTGTATGTTTCTGCTTTGGAAAAAAATTGCTTGTTCACTTAATCTGTAAAAATTTACCAAGGTCCTGCCCTGCTCACAGAAGTTAGAGGAGTTAGGAGTTTCCAATTAGCTCACAGTGTGTCTGGGGCATGGAAGATGGCTCATTAGTACCCTTGCATTTGCAAATAATAGAAAATGCTACTCCAACTGTCCTAAAGAAAAATGAAAAAATGTTTGTTTCCGTAATAGAAAAAGTGGACCAGACCCCAGGGCTCTAGCATTGTATGCCCTGGTGGCTTCCTCTCCAGTTATTAACTCTACTTCTTATATGATTTATTTCTCAGAAAGGCCCCTTCCCCACTCCACAATGGCAAGATGACTGCCAGAGGCTGAGTCTGCCATTAACCAGCCCATCATTCAGTGGGAATGGAAAGGGAAAGAGCATCTGCCTCTCCATTAGCAGTCCCAGCCAAAGTCTCCTTGTCCCTCCTTGGTTTGGATTTCCTGTGTGGATTTCTATCCCAAAATTAATCACTTAGGAGCTACAGTGATTACTTTTGGAGCCAAGGTGAGAACCCCAGAAAGTATGAGAAGAGGTTTACCAAAAGAAGGGATGAAGAGGCATGGCTGGTAATTAGAGAAATGATTAACAACATTTTCTACAAAGAATGTACAGGTAAATAGCATTTGGGGGTATTAAACCTTTTACCACTTCAGTGTAAGTAGTGTGCTATTAGGTTTGGATGAAGTCATGAGCATTCGCCCTCTGCCATGTGAGGTCACAATAAGAAGGTGGCTACCTGTAAGCCAGGAAGAGAGCCCTCATCAGGAACTAAATCTTGATCCTGAACTTCCCAGTTTCTGGAGCTGTGAGAAATAAAAGTCTATTGTTTAGGCCACTGAGTTGTGGTATTTTTTATAGTATCCTGAGCTGACTAATATATGGTTCAAGGCTGAACTATATCAATCTAAGAAAAAATTGCTTTGATGACTGACCTGCTTGCTTCTCTGTTTATGCTACTGCCACAGACTGAGAAGCTTTGATTTTTAAATCAGGTTTTAGCTCCTGTTGCAACCCCACTGGAAGCCTCTCCATGCCTTCTTGCCATCTTGCTGCAGGACTGAGGAAGGAAGGGGATGGGAGTGTTATGCAAATGCCAGGCCCTCCCTGAGTCCGTTCTGAGAAGAGGAGTTCAGAGTATTTCTAAAAAGTGCCCACATGATTCTGAAGGGCAGGTAAAGCTGAACACCACTGGCTCCCTTTCTCTGGAGAGCCCACCTCCTCTGTGGCCTGGCACGTACCACCCAACCTCAAGATCCAGCCACTCATCACCATCTTGATGAAGTCCTCCTCGCATCTCTCGGGAAGACTGACACCTCTTCTGTAATGCCGCAGCATTTTGTTCACATTTGCGTTCTGGCACTTTCTGTCTTCTCTTATTGGACATATTTGTGTATCAGTTTCCTCACCAAATTTTTTTATTTTTTGAGACAGGGTCTCACACTGTCACCCAGGCTGGAGTGCAGTGGTGTGATCTCAGTCTCAGTTGAGACCTCCTAGATTCAAGTGATCCTCACACCTCAGCCTCCCAAGCAGCTGGGACCACGGGTGCATGCCACCATGCCCAGTTAATGTTTGAGTTTTTTGTAGAGATGGGGTTTCATCCTATCTCCAAGGCTGGCCTTGAATTCCTGGGCTCAAGCAATCTGGCTCTTAAATCTTAGCCTCTTAAAGTGCTAGGATTACAGGTGTGAGCCACTGCACTTGACCCTTCACCAGATTTAGAGAAACTTGTGGGCAGGGATCATATATTCTAAATGCTGAATTTTGTGATGGCAGAGAAAAGGAGAAATTCAGAGAAGTGAGGGAGCAGTGAGGGTTGCAGTCATCATCTCCAAGGGGCAGGTTCTGGTGTGGACACAGCAGGAAACATTGGAGGTTATGTTTCTATTTAATTTGCTGTGTAGCTTTAATTTCTTCTGGGCATGTTTATAAGGTACATCTTATATAGTAGAGTAGTAGCTATGTATGAAGTTAATAAATAATATAATTGGTATACTATAATTGATACATATAATGAGAATTTATTTTCAAACATTTTAAACATGGAGGGTGAGCCTATGGGTTTAGATCATCATTTTCCAATATCTTATAGCAACAACCTGCCTTAGGGCTTACCTGTCGTACTGTTACCTTGTGTATAGGCGACTGTGCACCAACACAGAGATCATTCTGAGGAAAAGGTACTTCTGAAGGATTCTGCACTAATTCCTGACACATCCAATTCTATTGCAATCCATTAGAAATGCTCACCTCCCTCTCAAGTCCCCCATTTGATGTCAACTGCTGCACTAGGGGGCCACGTCCTGCAGCTTGGGAAACCTGGGTGGATAATGAGGGAGCTACGTGGAGGAGGGGTCTGGATTTGGACATTGAGCTATGTCTCCCAATGAAGACCTTGTAACAGTGCAGCTTTCCAGGCCTCAGGCTGGCAGCCCTGGGTTACCCTGGGGTCTGACAACCCAGAACCTTGGGCTCAGAGAATACGTGATGGTTTTATCTCAGGGACAGTGAGTGGTGGGCCCCTGGAAAAACGGGAGCAGGAGGAAGACAGGAAATCTGCAGGACAGTGGGAAGATCGGTGCTTATTAGGAATGAAGCTGGTCGGGTAGGCCGAGGCCCGATCACGTAGAGCCTTGAAAGTCAGGTGGAGGGGATTTTAACACAGTGGAAGGCAGTAACGCATCAGCACTAAGTGGTATCAGCCTTACCTTAGTCAGTCAGCTGAAAGATGTCAGTGCAGATTCCTGCGGGCTGAGTCTGCAGGTCTACATCTCGTTGCGTTCTGAGCTCACTCTGGGGAGACGTATCTACCTTGCTTGTCTGTCCCCATCTTTGGGGTGAAGTTGAGGATGAACACAATGCCACCCAGCTGCTATGGGACAGTGGCTCCACAGGACACGTCCTCCACCAATCAACTCCACGCCTTTAGGACTTGTTTGGGAAGGCCTGTGGCTTTCATTAATTTTGGATCTTGGGGTTTTCTCCTCCAACGTAGAGGTGAGTGGTAGCTGAACCAAGACTACAACCTGTGCTTAATTCACTGAAATTAACGCCAAGCCGCGACTCCGTTCTGCTTCTCTTATAGAACGTTCTTTTCCTTTTCTCAGGATTGCACAAAAATGGCAGAAGTAGTTTCTTCCCAAGCTCCCTGACAGCCACCCTGTGGCTGTCTCTGCTCTCAGGTCACCCTGCACTTGGCTGTAGTTTTATCTGATGATAAATACCTGGAGACTGACTCTTCTCCAGAAAGAGGAATATAAAAACAGTGTTCCAATTTGGATTTAAGCAGGGCTGTGCCTTTTAAGCAGACTTAAAATCATTTTGTAGTAATAATTCTTGCATGGCAAACCATATGTGATCTCGAGGCTTTCTGAAATGAGGCTTGGTGTTTAAAATTGGGCGCTATCGATAACCAGCTCTATAGGGCTGGCAAGGAGGTGTTTGAGCGAGGTCTTAATGCTCTCGTTCTCATGAACTAGTCACTGTGGCCACAGTTTATTAAATTGTAAATCGGAAACTTTTAGTTAAAAGGGCTGGCTGTGATCCAATTAATATATTCATTTTTAATAGTGGGGCCCCAGGCTATGAAAAGGCACCAACGTAGAAACGTGTATTTCCGCTTCATCTGGGTCCTAGCACCTGCTTTTTGAGGTCCACCTGGAGCTTTCATGATTGCCATCCTTGCCAGTGCCCTTTGGTTCACCTCTGACAGCTTCTCGGGGGAAAGCAGAAGAAGGAAGTGTGAGTTTTGCTTTCTTTGTGATCCTAGGGATTTCCACCATCCCCAGGGTGGAGAGCTTTTTTCCAGTTGACCTTCTGATTGTCCAGGGGAGCACTCTAGTGTAGGGTGTATTGATTGGCTTTGACTTTTGAGATATGAAAGAAAGGGGCTTTCTGCTGATGACTAAAACTAATTACAACACAGGGCCTCTGAGCCTTTGGCAGCTTAAACAAAACAATGCTTAAGGTCTCTTAGGAAATAAACAGAATCTAAGCCCAAAAGGAGAATAAAAAGGGGAGAGAGTTCTCTTTTCACGCCCTTTGTTTATTTGACTTCCTTGTATAGTTGGTCCTCTGTATCTGCAGATTCTGCATCCACAGATTCAACAAATCATGGATTGAAGATATTAAAATAAACAATATAACAATACAAAATACAAATTAAAAGCTGTAAGGAACATGGCTGTGCTGTGGCCAAGTGGGCATGGGCTGAGGTCAATATCCTGTGTGACTCAATGAGTTTAGAGCACAGGTGTGTAACTCCACTTGTTATCACAGCTCTGTAGCTGTAATATGGGAAGATCATCACTTGGCTCTAACCTACTATTGTCTGTAGAAGGTATAATTGCCCTGCTGACACTGTACAGGTGCACTTGTGCCCAGAGAATGATTTAAGCTGCTGGCCCTGAAGGCAAGGGAGAGCCGGCCGCACAGCTATGTGTGGGAGCAGCCAGCTCAAGCAGCTGAGACAGAGCAGACAGTGTAAGAGAGCTGCTGCTGAATAAAGCCGTATTTCACCTATCTACAGCCCCTCAAACCCAGTGTTCTTTCAACTCTTTGCCACTAATCCACCCACTCCCTTAAGACCTAAACATGAGCTGGAAACTGAACTTGAAACTAACAAAATCAATAACAAAAAATTGTTATTTACATAGCATTTACATCATATTGGTGTTGTGCTGAACCTATTGACTCCAATGGGGATAGCACCAGGTTCGAGAGGCTGAAGAAGAGACTCAGAGGTAGCCAATGAGTCATGGGGTTTTACTGGGTGGGGGCTTACATACAGGGATAAAGTCCAGTGGTGGTGAGCTGGGCAGGAAAATCACAACCACTTACAGAACACATGCAGCTTATATGTAATACTATGGGTCAGGTCGGGGGCTCAGATGTTACTCATAGATAAGGAACGGATCTCTGCGTTGTCCACTCCCAGATTTCATGGCTCAGAACTCTGAGCACCTGCTCAGGTGCATCTGCCTTAACAGTCATTCTCAGGATATGTTCAAGCCGAGTTATTGCTGTCAGGTGCATCTGCCATATGATTGGGTATTGTAAGTAATCTAGAGATGGCTTAAAGTACACGGGTGGATGCAGGTTATATGCAAATACTACACCATTCTATGTCAGGGACACGAACATCTGCAGATTTTGGTATCTCTGGGGGTCCTGGAACCAACCACTCCCCTGCAGATACTGAGGAAAAACTGTGTCTGTAAGTTGTCTCCCTTGGTGACATAAGAGCCTGTGGGGGCAATTATGTTCTTGCCCAAACCCATCTTGAAGCAGGACTGGGTGTTCCCAAGCATTCTCCAAGCAGATCTGATGTGACCTTGCACTAATGGGAAAGGGATACTTGGCTTTAGAGTTTCTGAAGAGATGGCAAAGATAACTCACATCACTGGCTGCACAGCAGAAGTGGAATTAAATTCACATGGGATAACTCTTGTCCGGTTGTCCCTCACCTTTCTCTCCAGTACCCCTCTACAGCCCTCCTCTACTTTCTGGGCGGGTTTTGACTGGACACTTGCATGCTTCTGTGGCGGAGCTGGAGCTGCGTAGCCGAGGGGCTGCCATTGGCTCATCGCCCCCAGTGTGCCCTGTGTGCATTGGTTCATCTCCTCGTTTCGCTGAGCTCGTGTCCTGCATCGTACTTCTCCTCCCTTTGCGCTGTTGGTTGGGTTTCATACCCCAACAGCCTTCTGCCCTTGAACACGGGGCTCAAAACCAGTATGTGCCAACTGTCTCCCACAAACTCTTCTAACTTTAAGACGTAGTCGGCCTTGCTTTAAAGTCAAGGGAATTTGAGGCTGCTCTGAGTGAGAATTGCTTACATTCTCAGACAACCACATGTGCCATCAGCCTTGCCGGAAATGCTGCTCTTATCCTGCCCCTGGTACTGCAAATGTCCTTCTACCGTGTTCTCGAGATAAAGTTCCCACTTGTACCCCAGTCTCACAAGCTGGGCTCCTGTTCGGCTTCACAGGCCCCCATTTTTGCTATGATAATGCCCCATTAACTCAGACCTGCCAAGCCTCACACTCTGCTTTGCTCTTGGAAGGCCATACTAGATTCTTATACTTCTCCCTGGTACTTGGAGTCCTGCTGCCTGATTTACGTTCTCTCCCTGGGATCTCCTAGTATTGCCTTTGCCAGATCACTTATGAAGGCAAAATAAGACCCCCACCCCAGATGTACACATCCTAATACCTGGAACCTGTAAATATTAATAGGTTACATGAAAAAGGGAAATCAAGGTTGCAGATGGAATTAAGGTTTCATACCAGTAGATGGGGAGATTAGCCTGGAATATCTGGGTGGGCCCAATGTTATCCCAAGGATCTTGTCACTATTGATGAGAATGTGGAAGATGCAGGTTATATGCAAATACTATACCATTTTATGTCAGGTACTTGGGGAAGTTCTGTTCTTGCCCAAATCCATCTTGAGGCAGGACTGAGCAATAGCAAGTGGAAGAGAAAGGTATAAGAGGAAGTCAGAATGATGTGATGTGAGGAGGACCTAGTTGGTTGCTGGCTTTGAAGATGGAGGAGGGGCCATGAGCCAAAGAATACAGGCAGCCCCTGGAAAAGGGGAAGAAGTTGTTCTCCCCTCAGAGCCTCCAGGAGGGAACGTAGCCCAGCAGACACCTTGATTTTAGCCAAGAGACACCCATTACAGAATCATGATCTTCAGAACTGTAAGATAATTAATTTGTTCTAAGCCATTAAGTTCATGGTCATTTGCTACAGCAGCCATAGGAAACACGTACACTTGCCCTCTCTGTCCTCCTGCCCCTGACTTGGCATCTTCTGATTCCCATCCCCAACTGTGACATTGACCCCTGCCTGGATCACACATTTGCCTTGCCACTATGCTGGCACATCATAGCTTGCATTTGGTGAGCCCTTAACTAAGTTCCTAGAATGTTCTAGGGGTTGTGTGTGTACTCATTTCATTCACCATATCATTTTAACCCATGGTGTGCTGATATGGTGCTCTCCCTGTGTCATGGGCTGGCCTGAGCCAATTTGTGTAAATACAAGTAGGCCCTTGTGGTTTGCAGTAGGTAACCAAGAAGGGAAATGGGTGTCGCCCTCTTCCTGTCCTCAGGCTGCAGGCCTTGACTTGCAAGTAAGGCTCCGGCTGGGGCCATGTGCTGTCCTGTGGCCAGCTCAGTTCAGGGACCTGGATCTCTGCACTTCCAGGCCAGGGCCCTGCTCTTCTGGCACAGGCTGCTGGCCTGCCTGGTCTCTATGATCATTTATGCACAGGCAGGGAGCCCTATGCATGTGACTCACCAACCGTCAATCTTAAATGTCATTAACTTTACCATCCAACGGAAACAACCATCAACAAGCAACAATCAGCCAACCAACAGAAACAAAATACCAAAGACTCAAAATCACAACTTGAACAGATATTTGCACACCCATGTTCATAGCAGCATTATTCACAATGGCCAAAAGGCAGAAGCGACACAAATGCCCATTGACAGATGAATGGATAAACAAAATGGGGTCTGTCCATACAATGGAATATTATTCAGCCTTTAAAAAGGAAGGGGATCTTGACACATGCTACAACATGGATGAACCTTAAGTGAAACAAGCCAGTCACAAAGGTCAAATTCTGTATGATTGCACTTACGTGAGGTACTTAGAGTAGTCAAATTCATCGAAGTAGAAAATAGAGTGGTTGTTGCCACGGGCTGAGGAGAAGGTGTGATGGGAAGTTACGGTTTAATGGATACAAAGTTTCAGTTTTGCAAGAAGAAAAATGTTCTGGATAATGGATGGTGGTGATGGTTGCCCAACAGTGTGAGTATATTTAATGCCACTGAATTGTTCACATAAGAGTTAAAATGGCCGGGCACGGTGGCTCAGGCCTGTAATCCCAGCACCTTAGGAGGCCGATGAGGGTGGATCACGAGGTCAAGAGATCAAGACCATCCTGACCAACATGGTGAAACCCCATCTCTACTAAAAAAAATTACCTGGACATGGTGGCGTGCGCCTGTAGTCCCAGCTACTTGGGAGGCTGAGGCAGGAGAATTGCTTGAACCCGGGAGACGGAGGTTGCAGTGAGCCGAGATTGCACTACTGCACTTCAGCCTGGTGCCTGGTGACAGAGCGAGACTCTGTCTTAAAAAAAAAAAAAAAGTTAAGATGGTAAATTTTGTGTTATGCATATCATACAATAAAAACATTCTTAATAGCTTCTCATGCTGATCACTGACCTCTCTGGCCTTGTTTTTGATAAGAGCATTTAAATGCTAATTAAGTGCCGCTGGAGTACAGATTAGAATATAAATTTGTGCAACCGCGTCGAGATTATATGTTTGTGCAGCCACATCACATAGTTTATAGCAAGGTGTTTTAAGGTAGGTTTTCACGTAGGCCGTGCTGCCCTCTGCCATGCCAGGTGGTCAGCTGGCCCAGTGCCTCCTCTTCACTCTCACAGGTAACCTCAATGTCCAGGTTGCCCCTTGGTCAGGTGTGCCACATGCTATTGTTTACTGAACTCCAAGCTTCCCTTCTGAGGCATTTAGCTTATCTCTTTCACTAGGCAATCGCAAGTATTATGAAGCAAATCTGTGCAGATGAAATTTGCTAAGTCCTGTAATTGTGGCTAAACTTTCATGGACAACTTAGGCCTCATGACAGTCTCAGGGGATCTTCTAGTGCACAGTTTCAGTGGGACCTCAGCATTTTCTCACTCCTTAAAATTCCCCAGGAGTTTCTTCTTATGACATATAGGGCAGGAGGCCAAGTTATAAGCATCCAAGCATGGATCATAGATGATGCTACCCAGGAAGGTGAAAAACGAGCCTCCACTGCTGAGCAGCCAAGCTTGGCAAAACCCCTATTGTGTTAACCCTCCTTCTGCCCTCGTGCCTGGATCACTGCCCAACCCAAAAAGCAAGGCTGTGAGCGCTCTACTTCTGCTCCTGCTAATAGTTCACCTGATGCTTCTTTCTTAGGGAGCGCACTGCCTCTGTGCTCCTCGGAACCAGCTGGGCAGAGGTCAGCAACCCAGTGAGGACCTCAGGAGTGAACCCTCCATTGGTGAGTGCTCAGCCTGCGTTTCAGGTCATGTCCTGTGTTGCCAGAACATTTCCTCCAATCAACTCAAAATCTTTCTGCTACAACTCATGCTCCTCTATTCTAATTTAATGGGAGCTTAATAGTTTCTTGTTATATTCAGTGCATTCATGTGTTCATTCACCCATCACTCAGATTTGTGCACCTAGCTAAACCTCATAGAACACATACTTTTGACAGATATTGTACTTACTGGCTGTGAGGGATACAAAGATGAACTAAGACCTCCGCACTTGCCCTAGAGGAGTTTCTAGCCTAGTGGGTGATGGACACAGGAGTAATTATAATGCCATTTGGTAGGTATAACATTATAAATGGAGACAGAGCTGATAATTAGAGAGTATGCTTTGGTATGCCTGCTCCAGTTGCTCCATCACCAGACTCAGTAATGATAGGGTTCAACCTGGTGGGGCTGCAGGGGGTGAGGACCCTGGCCCGGTGCTGTGGCCAGCATTAGCACTGCTTGATTGGTGCCTAAATGTTAAGGATTATGGCCAACACTCTTGGACATGTTTGGGTCCCAGCGAGGGGAGGATGATTGTTAGGGGAAGTGATACCTGCTGGAACATTAAAGATGAGTATTCAGGAGCTATGCAGGTAAAAAGGAGGTAGAGGGTGTGGGGTAAAGACAGGTGGTCCTGATCCAAGGGAAAGCCTGAGCAAATACAAGGAGTAAGAAACAACCTCAGGAATTCAGATACTGCAGCAGTTTGGGGTGCTGTCCAGGGAATCATAGGAAGCCAGCAGTGGAATGAGATGAGGCTGGAGGAGTGCATGGGGCCAGGCCAGGAAAGGCTGTAAACACTACTTTAGGGCTGTCTTCTTTGTGTTTAGGAAGGTATTTCTGATATCTGTGTAAAGGGGGAACTTGAGAGAGAGAGTTAGAGGCCAGGAGAGCAGTGTGGAGGCCTCACCAGGCAAGAATGGTGAGGATTTCAGCAGTGTGGTGGGCACTGCCGGGGTAGGAGGGCAGGTGTTGGCTGCTGAGCCAGCAGGTTTGGCGGTTGCTTGGGAATGGGAAGACAGTGAGAAAAAGGCATCCGCCGGTTTTAGATGATGGAGGCAGGCTTCTGTGTTAGCATCCCAGTGCTGCGATAACTGATTGCCATGACCTGGGCGTGTAACACAGCGGAAATATATTGTCTCACAGTTCCAGAGACTAACAGCCCAAAAATTCAAAGTATTCGCAGGATCGGTTCCTTGTGGTGGCTCTGAGGGAGAATCCACTCCATATCTCTGTCCTGTGCCCCTTCTTTACAAAAATTTTTTTTTCTATGTTTTTAATTTTTATGGATACATAAGTTATACATATTTATGAGGAACATGTGAAACTTTGATAGAAGCCTACCATATGTAAAGATAAAACCAGGCTAATTGGGATATTTGTCATCTCAAGCATTTATCATTTATTTGTGTTAGGAACATTCTAATTCTATTCTTCTAGTTATTTTGAAATATACGATAAATTATTGTTAACTCTAGTCACCCTATTGTGCTACAGAACACTAGCTCTTAATAATATGCCTTCCATCTAACTGTATTTTGTGGTCATGAGCCAATGCCTCTTTCTTTCTTTTTTTTAAATTTATTTATTATACTTTAAGTTCTGGGGTACGTGTACAGGTCACGCAAGTTTGTTACATGAGTATACACGTGCCATGGTGGTGGTTTGCTGCATCTATCACCTCATCATCTACACTAGGTATTTCTCCTAATGCTATCCCTCTCTAATCTCCCCCAGCTGCTATGCCTCCCCTAGCTTCCCATCCCCTAGTCCCTGGTGTGTGATGCTCCCCTCCCTGTAACCATGTGTTCTCATTGTTGGACATCACTTATGAGTGAGAACATGCGATGTTTGGTTTTCTGATCTTATGTCAGTTTGCTGGGAATGATGGTTTCCAGTTTCATCTATGGCTCTGCAGAGGACATGAACTCATCCTTTTTTATGGCTGCATAGTATTCCATGGTGTATATGTGCCACATTTTCTTTATCCAGTCAATCATGGATGGGCGTTTGGGTTGGTTCCAAGTCTTTGCTATTGTGAAAAGCGGCACAATGAACATATGTGTGCATGTGTCTTTATAATAGAATGATTTATAATCCTTTGGGTATATACCCAGTAATGGAATTGCTGGGTCAAATGGTATTTCTGGTTCTAGATCCTTGAGGAATTGCCACACTGACTTCCACAATGGTTGAATTAATTTATATTCCTACCAACAGTATAAAAGCATTCCTATTTCTCCACATCCTCTTCAGCATCTGTTGTCTCCTATTTTTTAATTATCGTCATTCTAACTGGTGTAAGGTATTATCTCAAAATGGTTTTGATTTGCATTTCTCTAATGACCAGTGATTATAAGCTTTTTTTCATATGTTTGTTGTCTGCAGAAATGTCTTCTTTTGAAAAGTGTTTGTTCATATCCTTTGCCCACTTTTTGATGGGGTTGTTTTTTTCTTGTAAATTTGTTTAAGTTCTCCATAGATTCTGGATATCAGCTCTTTGTCAGATAGGTAGATTGTAAACATTTTTTCCCATTCTGTTGTTTGCCAGTTCACTCTAATGATTGTTTCTCTTGCTGTACAGAAGCTCTGGAGTTTAATTAGATCCCATTTGCCAATTTTGGCTTTTGTTGCCATTGTTTTTGGTGTTTTAGTTATGAAGTCCTTGCCCATGCCTATGTCCTGAATGGTATTGCCTAGAATTTCTTCTAGAGTTTTTATGTTGTTAGGCCTCATGTTTAAATCTTTAATCCATCTAGAGTTAATTTTTGTATGAGATGTTAGGAAGGGATCTAGCTTCAGCTTTCGACATATGGCTAGCCAGTTTTCCCAACACCATTTATTAAATAGGGAATTCTTTCCCCATTGCTTGTTTTTGTCAGGTTTGTCAAAGATCAGATGATTGTAGTTGTGTGGTGTTCTTTCTGAGGGCTCTGTTCTGTACCATTGGTCTATATCTCTGTTTTGGTACCAGTACCATGCTGTTTTGATTACAGTAGCCTTGTAATATAGTTTGAGGTCAGGTAGTGTGATGCCTCCAGCTTTGTTGTTTTTGCTTAGGATTGTCTTGGCTATGCAGGCTCTTTTTTGGTTCCATATGAAGTTTAAAAATTTTTTTTTCCCAATTCTGTGAAGAAAGTCAACCAATGTCTCTTTCTTGCTCCAGTTCTGGTGGCTCTAGAAATCCTTAGTGTGCTTGGCTTGTAGATGCACCCCTCCAGTTTCTGCCTCTGTTTTCACGTGACTCTCTTCTTTGTATGTCTCAATTTTTCCTCTGTCTTCCTCTTAGAAGAGCACCAGTCGTTAGATTAGGGCCCACCCCAACTTTAGGATAATCTTATCTTGAGATCCTGAACTTAATTACATCTGTAAAGACTCTTATTTCAAATAAGTTTACTTTCTAAGTTTCCATGTGGACATGTCCTTTGAAGATGCACATTCCACCAGTACATCATCTGAACAGAATAGAGAATGCCATTGAGGACAGAGGTTGGGAGAGAGTGATGAGTTTACTTCAAGTATGTAGCTCTGAAGTGTCTATGGAATATCCAGGTGGAGATGTGCAGAAGGTATGTGAGTTGGGAGCTCAGGAGTTTGTGCATCATTGTATTCAATAGATGAGAGTAGGTAATATTATTCAGGGACAGCACAGGAAAAGCAGTGGACTGAGAATGGGCCCTTGAGGAGTGTCAATAACTAAGGGGAGGTAGAAGAATCAGGGCCCATGAAGGAGACCAAGAAGGAGTAGTCACAGTGGTAGGAGGAGGACCATGAGTCAGTCCTATTGCTGGGAAAAGGTGGTAGAGTGTTGCATGCCTTCCCTAGGGTCAAGTGAGACTGACTGAGATGGTTGCTGGATCATACGTGTCTGGGCTGCCATGTTTGCGTGGACCTTAATTAAAGAGAACTCTGTGATTTCCCCTGCCTTGGCAGATGGCATACTTGTTTCTGCAATGACAATTATTAATAACAGCACAGTGAATATTATGAGGAGTGACATGGGTGTGAATAGGATGCTCTGAATTCTGGTTGTGGCATTTGAATTTCAAGATAATTACCTTCATTTGGTAGGGCAATACCCTGAACTGATCTAATTTCCCCTTAAGACTTCTGTCTGCTCTAATGTGCCTCATTATCGCAATTATAAGGTTGTTTGAGAGTAAAAAAATGACTGGAAACAAAATTGTAGGAAATTAGGTCAAAGTGAGGTTCAGTTTAAGGCAGAAAAGTGGGGAGGCAACTTTGTGCCATTGTCTGAAAGAAATTATTGAGTTGCATGGCCCACCGAGCTGAATGTGAAGATAGTTCTTATGAGCATTCATGGCAGTGGTCTGGCATGCTCTGGGTTGATTAGCCATGGTTGGTTTCTCCTGTCCCAAATTAATTAGCAGAGTCTCAAGTGCTGTTGTATATTCTACTCCTTTAGAATTATGTTTCATCATCTTATAGTTCATGGTACTCTCTCTTTCCCAGTTCTGGAAGAACCAGGAGTCCTATTAATTCTGAAAGGTGGCTCAAAGGTCAAATGCCTTCTGCATACCTTTTTTATTGGCTTAAGGACTGGGCCTGATTCACCTGGAACTTCATTGAGACAATTGAGTCTCAATTAATGGGAAGAGGCTGGATTTTGTGCACTAAAAAATAACCCCAACATCTCAATGACTTAACATAAGGGTTTGTTCTCAGTATACTGCATATTCAATGGGACTGGTGGATGATAGTGCCTAAACAGTCATCTGTGGTCCAGGTTGATGGCATTCCACCATTTTTGATTGCATCATCTGGAACACATGAAGTTCTAGGTGGCCACAACAAGGGAAGAGAGACGAGCTGTTTGCTACCTCAGATCAATCCATTGGCCAGAAACTAGTCTGATGGTCCTCCAGCCCCCAAATGCAAGGAGCTGAGTTGTATAGTCTTCCATTAGCCAGAATAAGAGGTGAATGAGATATTGGTAATGGTTAGTCACTTTACCAGCAACCAGTGTAGAGAACATCAGTGAACTGAACATTTCAGTACTAGTTTGTGTTTAGTGAACTCTCCCTGGCTGCCTGTGTTCAGGGAAACTTTTCCTAAGTACTACCTCTCACAATGTCAGTGGTCTTCCAGAGGATCTTCTTGCCCACGGAACTATCTACTTTTGGATATGTAAGTACATGTTTGACAGACATGTTTGGAGTATCAAAAAGCCCATGCTACCTTCTCTGGAAGCTTCTCTCCACAGAAGCTGTACCTAGGCAGCTTTTTTGTTTTCTCATAAATGTAATTGAATGACACAGAGGGTTTCACTGGACTATGGATTTCAAAACCTGCTAGAAGGAGTCTCCAGGTGTTGCAGAGTGGACATCACAATAGCTATTCGTAGTGGTAAGGAGTCATGGTCCCCAAGCCCGAGGACCTCTCAGACATGGTAGCCTCAAAATGCAAGAAATGAGATTCACAATCCTTCCAAGTTTGTCTTATTCCTGGGCCACGGTGGCCATTTGCAGAGGGTAGCTACTTGGTGGTTCTGAGACTCTGGTTCTTAACACCACAAATCAGAAAGCTTGAATAAGAAGACTGACTCCCTTATTATTACCACTTCCTGGACACATGTCCCAGCAGCAGAGTCTAGTGGCCTGACCACCAAAGTCTAGCGGCCTGACCACAAAAATATTGCTCATGCTTGATGGCTTCTTTTTGCTCTATCAGGCAACATCCAAATGATGCCATGGTATTTCAGCCTCCTGTTCTGTGAAGGTGCGGGGAGGATGCATGGAACAGAGGCACAGATCCGGTGGCTGTGGCTCTTTGCAGGTGGGGTCAAGGCTGAGGTGAGAGAGGGAACCATGTCTTGGTGTCTGTCATCTTGGTCTAGAAGGCAACTGGGGCAAATGTGAGGCAAAGGGTTTTGGCTGGTTCCCCCTTGATGGGAGGTCACAAAGGAATGTTTCACTGTGGTAGGCTTGTACCTACCTTCTGCAGTGAGTATGTTGGATTTTAAGCTTGATGGACTTGGGACATCTTTATGCTCTGCGTCGTGCTTTTAAGCAACAGGCTGAAGGTCATGTGGAATTGAGCTTGAGGCAGGCAGGTGCACTGTAATGACAAGAATAAGAAAGCTGCTCTGTGGTGAGGAGCAGGAGAATGGAGCATGCAAAGTGAGAAAGGAGGCTAAAGAAGAGCGGAAGACAAAGCTCTCACAGTTCTTGGTCATTTTCTAGTTGCAAGTTGTGATTTCTGAAGAATCCTGCGGAAACTTCTTCTTATAGACACTCTTAACAAGCTAGCTAAAGTGAGTGTCTACTCCCTTCATAGAAAAAAAGAGGGGAATGCATCCTTATTCTTAACAACCAGGATTGTCACCATATCATGTGCTCATCCAAAGAAATGTTTCTTGACCTTCTGCTATAGGGAGTTCTCTGCTGCACCCTGGGGATGAAATGGTGAACTGAATACAGCCCTTGCCATGGGAGGACCTGCCTCAGTCTAATGGGAAATGCACACAAGCAAACTGGCCACTACAGGCCCGTGTGAGAAGGATGCAATCTTGGCAGGCTGCTCAGCGAGGGCAGGCTTTCAATGGGCCCACGGGGATGAGTAGGAGTGTGTCAGCCAGAGCCAGGCTAAAGGCAGGATAGGATGGTGAGTGCTTCAGGCAGAAAGACAGGGCTTGAGACAGGCCAGTTGACCATGACCATTTTGGGCTCTGTGGCTAACAGTCCCGATTATAGACATTTCTTGCTCTATTACCTACATTTCATGCTAACATAACAAAGATCAGTTTTCACCCCGATGCCTGGTGTTACAGACAGCTCAGTCATGGCCTTAATATTATTAACCATTCTTAATTAAATATATTCTCCAGATAGTACCTGATGGTCGTACCTCTCCTTACAAACACTCTTGAAATTTTAACACTCAGAAATCTAAAACCTATTAACGATGTATTGCTAAAGATTTCCTTGGGAAAGCTTGGCTTTTTAGAAGGACTTAGCAAAGAGTGTTAATTTAAGCTGTTTTGCTGTGTTAAAATGTCAGCACACCAGTTACGGGCATCCTCCTTCGGTGTGTATCCTAGAAATGTATACTAAGATAGCATCACATGTTTATGGTCCTTCTGTGTGTGATTGATCAGATTATTTTTCGTCAAAATATACCCACCATTCTATTCTGTTCCTTCTGACAAAAATGCTAGGATTCCTTCCAAGGGAAGACTTCTGTTGTCTTGGTCTCAGCCACTCAAGGACTTTTGTCGTTGCTGGTCCCATTCAAGTGTAATGACAAATTACTGAGGTCAGTTGACAATACCTGTCCAAGGCCCATGATGGAATGTTCTAGAACTCAATTCTTTAGGCTTCCTCCTTGGTTTATCTCTTAGTTCTTTCTATTATTCTCTTGATTTCCTAATTAATGAAAAAAAAGTGTGTGTGTTTTTACAAAACAATTTTTAAAAATAGAGTCTATTTAGTGAGAACTATGCTTGTGCTAATTGAGATGTTACTGAAATGATTTGATATTAAAAAGCAATGACTTTTAGATTGAAAAGAGCCCCACTGGTGACTGCATCTAAACCATTTTTAGTGAAAACTTACAACCTTTCTCCAGTGACCTATGTGACATTAGACTGCTATGTAATAGTTTCAAGCCTGAGTTTTCTCAAGCATAAAAGTGGCTTATTAGACTGGATTATCTGAAAGGTGTCTTCCTACTCCAAAATGCTATGACTCTTTACAATGTAGGAAAGAGAGATTGAGGAGCTTGCCTGAGGCACACTCAGCTGCTAAAAGGATACTACCCAGCCTCAGAATTGTAAGCCCAAGCTTCTTTCAACTTTCTAAGGTGTTAAATCGTTTGTTTACGACTAAAGTTCAATCCAAGGCAGTGTTTTGTTATTCAAAACACAACTGAAATCAATATTTGTCAGATACAAAGGGCAGTAACACGAGAAAAATGATTTTCTAAACGGTCCCCAGATTCTTAGTACAAGTCCTAACTAAGGCCGTATTTAGAATACTCATAAGCTCCATTTGCTATGATGACATGCCTTTCTCTCTTTTTTTGTAGTGACCTTCATAGTTAAAATAGATAGGTTTCTAATATTTTCATTTTAGGTAGTGGTACAGCAATATAAATTAACCCATTTGTTCCTGGAGAACGTGCCATGATCTTATCACTGAGAGTAAATGAACAGCTTATCTGAAATGTTTGCTGAGGAGTTTGAGGAGATGGTGCTGTCAAGCACGCTAGGAGTGGCTGGGAAGATTGCTGGCTGCGAACAGTTGGAAAGAATTGGAGAATGGCTGGGTAGAAGTTGGAGGGGGCAATTGGAAGTACAGTTGGGGATAGAAATTTGAGTCTAGAAAATTTAGATGCCTGTATACACCAAGCCAACTATAATTTTGATTTTATAATTGTATAGCAATATGGAGATGAAGCTCAATTTAATTTAAGTTGACCCTTCAGAATACAGACTCAAAGGGTAACCAAGATTTCAGGGATGTTGATCAACCTGTACTTAGAGGTCCCCTGATGTAACCCGCTTCCCACCATGCTCCTCCTCACCAGGTGAGCAGTCTGTGAACAAAATGGTAGTGCTCATCTGTACCCCCTCCCTCACTTTCTTGACCTCATTCTAGGTATCCAAGGCCTTGGTATTCCCTGTCCACACAGCGTTGATCTTGCTTCCAAGCCCTGTAAAGATGTTTTTCTCAGATTTGTCCTATGAGGGGCACCTATACCTCTGGTGCTTGTGTCCCCAGGCCCTAAGGGTGGCTGCAGTTTGGCTGTTTATAGATATAAGCAGTGATTGAAGCCAGGCTGAGAGGGTCAGGGTGTTCACACATAGGCGGGCACATGAGCAATTTTGAGAACTTAAAGAATTTTTAAACTTGAAGCTGGCCTTTTAAGTCATTTGAAGGTATATTTGCCAAAGTAGTATAGGAAAGATTATTTAGGAGTTTGCGTGATTCATGAATAACTTGTGTCTATTTAGACATAAAAGCATGTGGGCCTCCATGTTCTCTTGCCCTATAAATGATAGGATACACTTGATATTCAAAATACTTAATGGGGAGAGGGGTGGAAAAAGATAGCAGAATAGAAGACTCCACAGATCATTCCCTCCCACAAGGACAACAGTTTAACAACTATGTACACACACAAAAAAACACCCCCAGAAGAACCAGAAATCAGGTGAGCCCTCACAATATCTTGTTTTAACTTCATATTGCTGAAAGAGGCACTGAAGAGAGAGAAAAAAAATCTTGAATTGCTGACACCCGCACCCCCCGCCCTCTAGCAGTGTGGCACAGTATGGAGAGCATTTCTGTGCACTGGGGAAGGGAGGGTGCTCTGGGGCCCCAAATAAGCTTGAAAGGCAGTCTAGGCTACAGGGACTGAAACTCCTGGGTGAGTCCTGGCCCAGAGCCAGTGCCCTGTGGGGACATGTAAGCTACTGAGACAACAGCTGGGGTGGCTAAGGAAGTGCTGGCATCATGCCTCCCCTAAGCCCAGGCTGCACAGCTCACTCACTCCAAAAAAGACCCCTTCCTTTTGCTTGATGTGGGGAGAGGGAAGAGTGGGGAGGACTTTGTCCTGCCTCTTGGATAC
Source organism: Sapajus apella (assembly GCF_009761245.1). Classification (NCBI taxonomy): domain Eukaryota; kingdom Metazoa; phylum Chordata; class Mammalia; order Primates; family Cebidae; genus Sapajus; species Sapajus apella. Next base: position 32,310,411 of record NW_022436951.1, read on the forward strand.
CAGGTGAGCTAGAGCAGAATAGGGCACCCGTCAGAGTCATGAGGCCCCTTTTCGAGGCCCTAGCTACTAGACAATATTTCTAGACACACTCTGGGCCAGGAGGGAACCCACTGCCTTGAAGAGAACTCAGTTCTTGCAGTGTTCATCACCTGCTAACTGAAGAGCCCTTGGGCCCTGGATAACCAGCAGTCATACTCATGTAGTATGTTGAGGGCCTTGGGTGAACATGTTAGACTTGCTGGCTTCAGATGAGACCCAGTACATGCCAGCTGTGGTGGCTATAGGTCCTCCTGCTTGAGAAAAACAGAGGGAAAAGTAAAGGGGACTTTGTCTTGCACCTTAGGTACCAGCTCAGCCACAGGTGTGTAGAGCAGCAAGCAGGCTCTTAGACTCCCCGATTCCAGGACTGGACTATTGGGTGGCACTTCTGGACTTGCCCTGGGCCAGAGGGAAGCCCAGTGCCCTGAAAGGCGAGTCCCAGGCCTGGCAGCATTCACCATGAGCTGACTCAAGAGCCTTGGGGCCTTAAGGGAATATTGGCAGTATGTCTGGCAGTACTCCTTGTGGCCAGAGGTGGCAATGGCCACCACAGTTGGGGAAGGCTCCTCTGCTTTCACAAGGAGGAGTAAAGAATAGGAAGGACTGCATCTTATGGTTTGAGTGCCAGATCACCTGTAATATAATAGAACACCTGGTAGATTTCTAAGGGTTTTGACTCTGGTCCCTGTTCCTGGATAGCCCCTCTGGACCTGCCTAGAGCCTGGGGGGAACTTGCCATCCTGAAGGGATGGACACAGGCCTGGCTGACTTTGCCACCTACTGATTGCAGAGCCCCAGGGCCTTGACTGAATCTAGTCAGTGGCCAGGGAGTGTTATAGGTCTTGGGCAAAACTCAGTGCAGCCCTAATGGTGGTGGCCACAGAAGTGCTAGTGTCACTCTATCCCCAGCTTCAAGCGACTCAGAACAGAGACAGAACCTCTGTTTGTTTGGGAGAAACTAAGGGAAAAGAACAAGACTCTGCCTGGTAATGCAGAGAATTCTCCCAGATCTTGTTCAAGACCATCAAGGTGATATCTCAATGGGTCTGTGAGAACCACAGTGTTACTGGGCTTGAGGTGCCCCCTAAAGCAGGTATATCTTAGATTATAATACCCAAGTCCTTTAGAATACCCGAAAAGTCTTCCCAAGAAGGACAGGTAAAAACAAGCCCAGATAGTGAATATTAAAATTAATACCTAACTCTTGAATGCCCAGATACAGATGTACAACTACAAGTATCATGGCAACCCAGAAAAACATGACCTCACCAAACGAACTAAATAAATCACCAGGGAACAATCCTGGAGAAACAAAGATATGTGACCTTTCAGACAGAGAATTCAAAATAGCCGTTTTGAGGAAACTCAAATTCAAGACAACAGAAGAAATTTAGAAGTTATCAGATATTTACCAAAGAGATTGAAATAATTAAAAAGAATCAAGTAGAAATTCTGGAGCTGAAAAATGCAATTGGCATATTGAAGAATACATCAGAGCCCTTTAATTGCTGAATTCATCAAGCAGAAGAAAGAATCAGGGAGCTTAAACACTAATTCTATTATTTGCAAAAGTGAGCTATTTGCAAATACACAGAGAAGACAAAAGGAACAAAAATTAAAATAATAAAGCACACCTACAGGATCTAGAAAATAGCCTCAAAAGGGCAAATCTAAGAGTTATTGGTCTTAAAGAGGGGGTAGAGAAAGAGATAGGAGTAGAAAGTTTATTCAAAAAAATAATAACAAAGAACTTCCCAAACCTAGATATCCAAGGTTTAGTGTTATAGAACACTAAGCAGACTTCACCCAAAGAAGACTACCTCAGGGCATTTAATAATCAAATTCTCAAAGGTCAAGGATAAATAAAGGATTCTAAAAGCAGCAAGAGAAAAGAAAGAAATAACACAATGGAGGTAATACATCCAGCATCTGACTTTTTAGTGGAAACCTTACAGGCCAGGAGAGAGTGTACATGAAATATTTAAAGTGCTGAAGAAGGGAAAAACCTTTTACCCTAGAACAGTATATCGAGTAAAAATATCCTTTAAACATGAAGAAAGAAATACTTTTCCATGTAAAAGTTGAGGGATTTCACTAATATCAAACCTGTCCTACAAGAAATGCTCAAGGGAGTACTTCAGTCAGCAAGAAAATGATGTTAATGAGCAGTAAATAATTACCTGAATGAAGGCACACAACACACTGATAATAGTAAATACATAGAAAGACAGAGAATATTATAACACTGTAACTGTGATGTGTAAACTATTATCTCAAGTAGAAAGACTGAATGATGAACCAACCAAAAATAACTACAACAACTTTTCAAGACATAGAAAGTACAATAAGTTATAAATAGAAACAACAGAAAATTAAAAAGCAGGGGAGAAAGTTAAGGTGTAGAGATAGGCCCCAATGCAATTATACCTGGAGACTATAACACCCCACTTTCAGCATTTGACAAATCTTCCACTTAAAAAATCAATAAAGAAACATCAGACTTAATCAGCACTATAGATAAAATGTATCTAATTAATATTTACAGAACATTCCATCCAATGGCTAACAAAACGTGGGATATGGCAAAAGTGCTAACAGGGAGGATAAGTGCCTACATCAAAAAAGAAGAAAATCTTCAAATAAACACCCTAAGGATGCATCTGAAAGAACTTGAAAAGCAAGAGCAAACCAAATCCAAAATTAGTAGAAGAAAAAATAAAGATCAGAGCAGAAAGAAGTGAATTTAAAATGAAGAAAACAATACAAAATATCAATAAAACAAAAGTTGGATTTTCAAAAAATTAAATTTGACAAACTTTTAGCTGGACTAAGAAAAAAGAAGATTGAAGTAAATAAAATCAGATGAAAAAGGAGACGTTATGATTGATACCACAGAAATTCAAAGGATCATTAGTGACTATGAGCAGCTATATGCCAATAAATTGAAAAATCTAGAAGAAATGGACAAATTCCAAGATATATACAGTCTACCAAGATTGAACTGGGAAGAAATTCAAAACCTGAACAGATCAGTAGCAGGTCATGAGACTCAGTCAGAATAAAAAGTCTCCCAGCAAAGAAAAGCCCAAGACCCCATAGCTTCACTGCCTAATTCTACCAAACATTTAAAGGACTAATACCAATCCTACTCAAAGTATTTCATAAAAATTGAGGAGGAGGGAATACTTTCAAACTCATTCTACAAGGCCAGTATTATCCAATACTCAAACAAGACAAATCAAGAAAAGAAAAGTACATGTCAATATCTCTAATAAATTTTGATGCAAAAATCCTCAACAAAATGCTAGCAAACCAAATTCAACAGCACATTAAAAATATTGTTCATCATGACCAAGTAGGATTTGTTCCTGGGATACAAGGATGGTTCAACATATGCAAATCAATCAACACGATTCATCATTTCAATGGAATGTAGGACAAAAAACAAATGATCCTTTTAATTGATGCCATAAAAGCATTTGGTAAAACTCAAGATCTCTTCATGTTAAAAACTCTCAGAAATCTGTGTATAGAAGGGACATACCTCCATACAACCAAAGCCATATGCAACAGATCCACAGCTAGTATCATACTGAATAGGGAAAAACTAAAAGCCTTTTCTCTAAAATCCAGTACACAACAAGGAAGCCAATTTTCACCAGTGTTATTCAACATACTACTAGAAGTCCTAACTAGAGCAATCAGACAAGAGAAGGAAATAAAGGGCATCTAAATTGGAAAGGAAGAAGTCAAATTATCCTTGTTTTCAGGTGATATAATCTTATATTTGGAAAAAACTAAAGACCACTAAAAACCATTAGAACTGATAATCAATTCAGCAAAGTTGCAGGATACAAAATTGACATATAAAAATATCAGTAGCATTTCTATATGCCAACTGAACAATCTGAAAAAGAAAATAAAAAAGTAATCTCATTTACAATAGCCACAAACATATTTAAATAGGAACGAACCAAAGAAGTAAAAAATCTCTGTAATAAAAACTATAAAATACTGTTGAAAGAAATTGAAGAGGACATCAAAAAATGGAAAAATATTCCATGTTCATGGGTTGGAAACATCAGTATTGTTAAAATGTCCATACTACCCCAAGCAATTTACAGATTTAATGCAATCCCTATCAAAATAACAATGACATTATTCACACAAATAAAAAAATTATAAAATTTATATGGAAACATAAAAGATCCAGAGTCACCAAAGCTATCCTAAGCAAAAAGAACAAAACTAGAAGAATCATATTATCTGACCTTACATTATACTACAGAGCTATAGTAACCAAAACAGCATGGCATTGACATAAACAGACACACAGACCAATGGAACAGAGTAAAGAACCCAGAAATAAATTCACACATGTACAGTGAACTCATTGTCGACAATTGTTCCAAGAACATAAACTGGAGAAAAGACAGTTTCTACAATAAACAGTGCTGGGAAAACTAAATATCCACATACAGATGAATGAAACTAGACTTTATCTCTTGCCATATAAAAAAAAATCAAAACTGATTAAAACTTAAATCTAAGACATCAACCTGTGAAACTACTACCAAAAAAAAATGGAGAAAATCTCTGGGACACCACTAGGAGTAAAAATTTCTTGGGTAATACCCTACAGGCACAGGCAACCAAAGCAAACATGGACAAATGGTATCACATCGAGTTAAAAAGCTTCTGCATAGCAAAAGAAACAATCAACAAAGTGAAGAGAAAATCCAGAGAATGGGAGAAAATATTTGCTAACTACATCCCCCTTCTGACAAGGTATTAATAACTAGAATATATATGGAGCTCAAATAACTCTGTAAGAAAAAATATCCAATAATCCCATCAAAAATGGGCAAAAGATTTGAATAGACATTTTTCAAAATAAGACACACAAATGGAAAATGGGCATATGAAAAGTACTCAATATCATTAATCATCAGAGAAATGCAAATCAAAGCCACAGTGAGATATCATCTCACCCCAGTTAAAATGGCTTATATCCAAAAGACAATAAATATTGATGAGGATGTGGAGAAAAGGGAATCCTTGTATACTGTTGGTGGGAATACTAATTAGTGCAACTATTATGGAGAACAGTTTGGAGCTTCCTCAAAAAGCTAAAATAAAGCTACTATATGGTCCAGCAATCCCACTGCTTGGTTTATATCCAAAGGAGAGGAAATCAGTATATCAAAGATATATCTGCACTCCTATGTTTGTTGCATCACTGTTCATAATAGCTAAGATTTGGAAGCAACATAAGTGTCCATCAACAGATGGATGAAGAAGGAAAATTTGTTACATATGCACAATAGAGTACTATTCAGCCATAAAAAAGAATGAGATTCAGTCATTTGCAACAACATAGATGGAACCAGAGATTGTTATGTTAAGTGAAATAAGCCAGGCCCAGAAAGACAAACATCACATGTTCTCAATTATTTGTGGGACCTAAAAATGCAAGCAATTAAACTCGTAGACATAGAGAGCAGAAGGATGTTTGCCAGAGGCTGGGAAGGTTAGCTGGGGAGTTGGGGTTAGGTGAGGTGGGATCACTTAATGAGTACAAAAAAAGTTTTCTTTTTGCATGTCAGTTTTTTTTTTTTTCTCCAATTGCAGAAGTCCCTTTAGAATTTCTTGTAAGATGGGTCTGGTGATGGTAAATTCTCTCAGCTTTTGTTAGGGAAAGACTTTCTATCTCCTTCAAATTTGAAAGATAGCTTTGCTGGATATGATATTCTCAGATGATAGTGTTTTTTAACATCACTTTGAAAATGTCATCTGAATCCCTTGTGGCCTGTTTGGTTTCTGTTGTGAAGTCTGTTGCTAGATGAATTGGAGCTTCTTTGTATGTTATTTGCTTCTTATTCTCTTGCTGCTTTTGAGATTTTCTATTTGTTCTTGACCTTTGAGAGTTTGTTTATTATATGCCTTAGGGTAGTCTTTTTGGGTCAAATCTGTTTGATGTTCTCTGACCTTTCTGTATCTCATATTTATCTCTTTTTCAAGTTTTGGAAAATTTCTTGTTATTTCTTTGAGTAAACTTTCTACCTTTTGCTCCTGCTCAACTGTCTCTTGAACACCAAAAATTTTTAGGTTTGGTCTTTTGAGGTAATGTTTTATATTTTGTAGGTGATGTTTTTTTCCTTTTCATTCTTTTTTCTGTATTTTCTTCTCTGTATATTTTCAAATAGCCTATCTTTAAGCTCAGTGATTCTTCTGCTTGACTAATTCTGCTGTTGAGAAACTTTAATGAATTGTTCAGTTCAGCCAGTGTATCTCTCAGTTCCAAGATTTTTATTTGATTTTTAAAAATCTTTTATTTAATATCATTGTTAAATTTCTCTGATAAACTTCTGAATTGCTCTTCTTTGTTATCTTGAAGATCACTGAATTTTTTTAAAAGTGCTGTTTTGAATTCTTTGTCAGAAAGCTCATGCTCCATTGTCTTGTTAGGGTCAGTCACTTGTTTTTTGCCTTGTCCTTTTGGGAAAGTCACGGTTCTCTGCTTGCTTTGTTCTTTTTGGGTATACATCCGTGTCTTTGTGTTGAATAATTAGTTATTCATTCTAATCTTCTTTGCCTGGCTTGTATTGGTTTTTTTGTTGGGTGTGTTTGCTTAAAGTTTCTTTTTAATTTACCTGTAGATTTTCTCACTCCCACCACCTCCACCTATGTTGCTGCCTTGTTTTCAGCACTAGATGGTGGTTAAGCCCAGGTTTGCCTCAGTTCTAGTAAAGAACCAGAGTTCCACCCATCTTGAATGGGGGAGGTCTCAGATATTCTGGCAGTATGGGAAGGCTGGGTAGGGTTTCTACCTTGACTTCACTTTTTTCAGTGTAGAAACTGAGTTGTGAAAAATTATTTTACATATTTGGTGCTGGATAAACTGCAGCAAGAGGCGTCTTGGACATGAAAGACTGATTCTTCTTACTGTCTTCTTTATTCACTTCTCTGTGGCCCCAGAAACTGTCTCCTTAGATTTGAGTTCTGGAATATTATTGTTGATAATCTTGGTGCTGTGTATTTGTTTATTGGTTTTCTGTCAGGAGGTGTGGCGAAGTGAAGCTACTTTGTTTCTATGCTGCTATTTTGGAACCAGAAGTTGTCTTGTACTTTCAAAGTACCTGTTTGCATGTAAATAATTGATTTAAATAGTAGTTGACATACTATTAGCAAGTCACTAAATTTTATGCATAAAGACTTCTCTATCAAGGCATATTTTACCAGCCTATATAATTTCTATGCAAACTTGCAAGTAAAATAACCCAGATTTTCTGGATCCTGTTTTTATCTTGGCTGATTGGTGGGATACTGCAGAAGTGAGTACTTTGTGCAGCAGACTGGCTCCTCTATCAACCTCCTGCTCTTCTTTTATCCCCCAAATTTTAGCATCGCTATTAGGTCTGAGTACTGGGAAGTAAAACAAAAATTGTGGTGGGAGAAGGGGGATAAAGACAACAGCTGGCCCTGATGATGGGCCTAGCTTTGTTCTAAATATTTTATGTATTTAGGGACATGCTACAGAATTTGTGGAGCCCAGGTCAAAATTTGCTCTCTTGTTCTGAACCGATTAAGAATTTCAAGATTTTCAAGAATTTCAACAGCAGAACATGAAACCCAGCAGGAGACCATACCAAGCATGGTAGGACTGCAGAGATCATAAGTCCAGGAAACTGGCTCTGTTGTGGATTAACCCATTAATTTGCATGACAACATTTTGAGGTATTACCATGCTCATTCCTATTTCACAAAGGGGAATGTTGAGGTACAGAAAGATATGTGTGATTAGTCCAAGATCATAGGTTTATGACAGCACAGCTGAGATCTGAACCCAGGTAATAATGGTTCCTTAAACAGCATGCTCAGCTGACACCCTAGGGAAGAGAGTGTGGGGCCATAGCTACAACAAACTCTAGTAAAACCCCTCAGTTAAATCTCTGGACTGTTTCTCTAAAGTTTCTTTTCTGATGTGTCTAGCTGTTCCTACACGCTATCCCCTAAACCTAAAGCTTCTCTCTTGAAAACAAATCTTAAGAATAAACTGACCTCCTTTTGCCCCCAGTAACTTATTGGTTCCCTGTTCTATTGTAATTTAAACATATTATCTGGGGAATATCCTCCCACCATATACACACAAACCAAGGAACTTAATAAGGTTTTAAGCCAACAAAAATCAATCTTGTCCTAGGAGCTATTTTATTGCTGAGAGAATCAAATTTTCTCCATATTGTTATGGTAACAAAATTATATTTCCTTTAAAATATTCCACTTATTTTGTCCATTTATTCATGTTGATAGTTCTTTTCTTCTATTAGCCTAAATTTGCAAGCCTTCAATTCTAGATTGTTCCAGATTCCAAGAAATTCTGATAATCAAGAGTGTATCTTAATCCATTTTGATTCACTTGATGTTTCAATACACTTAACATGCAATGAGAGGGTCACTGCAGAAATGTCTTAGTGTGTTTTGTGAAAATGTACTTCCTTGCCAATGAGTTTTGCCAAGAAGTTAATCTTAATGCCAAGAAATATTATTGGGGGAATGAAACAATGTGACAGTCTATCCTTTGGGAAGGAACCTCAGTGACACTTTTCCAAGATACTTGAAGCAATACCAGGCATTACTAGAGCAAATAATTGATTAATTTTGCAGCATTCATATCAGAAAACTACTATTTCTGTTTGTTTATTTTTTTGAGACAGAATCTCACTCTGTCGCCCAGGCTGGAGTGCCATTGTACAATCATGGGTCACTGCAGCTTCGCTCTCCTGCACTAAAGCAATCCTCCAACCTAGCCTCTCAAGCAGCTGGGACCACTAGAGCCTGCCACCATGCCCAGCTAATTACAAAATATATATGTTTGTGATAGGGTCCCCCTATGCTACCCAGGCTGGTTTCGAACTCCTGGGCTCAAGCCATCCTCCCACTGACCTCCCAAAGTACTGAGATTACAAGCATCAGGCATCATGCCTGGCCAGAAAGTTACTATGTTAAATAAGTCTTAAGTCTTCTTTATAATAAAGTTGGAATTTCATGTAAGTGACTCATTAGAATGACTCAACTACTTGAGACTCCTTTCCCATGACTAAATTATAGGATAAGAAGAGTATATCTTATATTTCCAAATCTTCCTTACCATATCTCCCAGTTCCCATGCTAATAGGTATCTGCAAATTGGTTTGAAAGTTGAGGGAATGGAAGAAGGGTCAAAGATTGAAGGAGAAAGAAAATCTCCTTGGAAAAGTTTAAAATAAATTAAGTAGATCTGATTAGTAAAAGAAGACAGCTACATTTCAAGAAGATGTTAAATGTTCTGTACAAATCATTTTATGTTGATTAAATGGTACACTGTAATTTCTTTTCTAAATTGAATGGGCTACAGTGAAAAATGGTATTTGGCTCACCCTGCACAATAACTTTTCTCTGAAGACCTTTACTGTGAATTGAAAATTTTAAATTGGATGAGGAAATAACAATGCATGATGTTGCTTAGCAACCACTATATGTCTGTTCATAACAGAGACTCCAAATGGATAAGTTTTGGGTCACTTTGATAGAACAAATAAACTAATTACCTGAGGCAACATTAAATGAATTTCTACAAGCTGAACCTGTGCCAATATCATTTTATTCATATATTTATGCCAAGAAGAGAGGTTTTCATGATTGCAAAGGTTCATGACTTGAGTTACAGCTCTTGAATCATTTGTACCCTGGGTGGCTAATAGAAGTGGCTTTGGTGACAATGGTGACTGAAGGTCAGGAACTGGGCAGGCTTCCGGCTGCAGATGAGTCAGTTTGGCCTTCACAATTGTCCAGTGATTTTGGAGATATAGATTGCCTCCCAAGAGAAGAAGCCTGTGACAGCCTTCCTTTCCATCCTCCATCACCTCATTACCAAGACTTGACGATGAAAGCAAGTCTCAGAATGAATTCTGCCCACCTCATTGCCAAAAAGCTTTATTTAAAAAGGAATTAAAAAAAACCTGTCGGGAGCTCAGGGAAGTCTCAACTCTCTGTCCTTAGTGTCTTTGAAAATTAGAATACACAGCAGAATTCTTAGCAATTTTGTGGAATACAAAGACTTAATGAATGTCATAATAGGCTTGGTGTTAGACTGCTGGCTAGACTTTTGTACCCTGGCCATGCCTGGGCACAGGTGCCTGGAAAATATTTCTAGCCAATTCACATAATTTGAACACCACCCATCTTACCAACAAAAAATTATTTCTAGCAAAACAAACCCTCCGATTCAGTGTGTAATAGTTGAATAGCCCTTGGTTTAACTGGGTTGTTGGCTTCTGAAAGGATCTTTTAAATACCAAGGATTTGCTCCAAGAGGATAGATTCCTGATTGGGGCATGTGCAATACTGACTCCCCACTCCCAGGTTGTAGATTAAAATGTATTTACACATGCTTATATATTTTATTGAGTCTAAGATGCCATCCCCTGTTTGCATAGTTGACAAACATTTTCTCCCATTCTGTAGGTTGTTTCTTTACTCTGTTCATAGCTTATGAAGCTCTTTAGGTTAATTAGAACCCATTTGTCAATTTTTGTTTTTGTTATAATCGCTTTCAGCGTCTTTGTCATGAAATCTTTGCCAAGTCCTGTGTTCAGAAAGATATTTCCTAGGTTATCTTCCTGGGTTTTTATAGTTTTAGGTTTTACATTTGTTTTTAATCCATCTTGAGTTGATTTTGTATGTAGTGTAAGAAAGAGGTCCAGTTTCAGTCTTCTGCATATACCTAGCCATTTGTCCCAGTACCATTTATTAAATGGGAAATGCTTTCTCCATTGCTTGTTTTTGTCAGGTTTGTCAAAGACCAGATGTTCATAGGTGTATGGCATTATTTCTGGGTTCTCTATTCTCTTCCTTTGGTCTATGTGTCTATTTTTGTATCAGTGCCATGCTGTTTGATTACTGTAGCCCTGTAGTATACTTTGAAGTTGCGTAGCGTGATGCCTCCAGCTTTCTTCTTTTTGCTTAGGACTGCCTTTGCTATTTGGGTTCTTTTTTTGTTCCATATGAATTTTAAAATATTAATAGCTTTTTCTGTTTCTGTGAAGAATGTCATTGGTCATTAGACAGAAATAGCATTGAATCTGTCTCTTTGGGCAGAATGGCCATTTTAGTGATATTGATTCTTCCTGTCCTTAAGTATGGAATGTTTTTTCATTTGTTTGTGCTATTGCTGATTTCTTTGAGCAGTGTTTTGTAATTCTTACTGTAGATATCATTCACCTGTCTGGTTAGGTGTATTCCTAGGTATTTTATTTTTGTGGCAATTGGATCATGGTGTATAGAAATGCTACTGACTTTTGTACATTAAGTTTGTATCCTGAAACTTTGCTGAAGTTGTTTATCAGATCAAGGAAATTCTGGGCTGAAACTATGGGGTTTTCTAGAGGTAGAAACGTTGTCTGCAAACCAGGATACTTCAACTTACTCTCTTTCTACTTGGATGTCTTTTATTTCTTTCTCTTGCATGATTGCCCTGGCCACCACTTCCAATCCTATGTTGAATAGGAGTGGTAAGAGAGGCTATCCTTGTCTTGTTCTGATTCTTAAGGGGAATGCTTCCAAATTTGCCCATTTAGTATTTTGGCTGTGGCTTTCTCCTGGATAACTTTTATTATATTGAAGTGTGTTCCTTTGATGCCTAGTGTATTAAGGGCTTATAACATGAATGGATGTTAAATTTTACTAAAGGTATTTTCTGAATCTATTGAGATAATCACAGTTTTTATTTTTAGTTCTGCTTATGTGAGGAATCACATTTACTGATTTGCATATGCTGAATCAACCTTGTATCCCAAGGATAAAAGTTACATGGTCATGGTTGATTACCTTTTTGCTGTGCCACTGGATTTGGTTTGCCAGCATTTTGTTGAGGACTTTTGCATCTATGTTCATCAAGAAAATTGGCCTGAAGCTTTCTTTTTTGTTGTGTCTCTCCATTCTGGCCTCATAGAATGAGTTAGGGAGGAGATCCCTCTCCTCAATTTTTTGGAATAGTTCCAGTAGGAATGGTACTAGCTCTTCCTTACCTATCTAGTAGAAGTCGACTGTGAATCCAACTGGTCCTTGGTTAGTAGGCTTTTATTACTGATTCAATTTCAGAACTCATTATTGGTCTGTTCAGGGATTCAATTTCTTTCTGCTTCAGTCTTGGGAAGTTGTATTTGTCCAGGAATTTATCCACTTCTTCTAGATTTTCTAGTTTGTGTGCATAGAGGTATTCACAGTAGTCTCTGATTTTTTTTTATTTCTGTGAGGTCAGTGGTAATGTCCCCTTTGTCATTTGTTTTTATTTGGATTTTCTCTCTTTTTTCTTTTTTTAGCCTAGCTTATGGTGTCTCTGTCTTATTAAGTGTTTCAAAGAACCAACTCATAAATTCATTTATCTCTCTCTCTCTCTCTCTTTTTTTTTTTTTTTTTTTTTAAACGGTTTTTCATGTCTCAGTCTCCTTCAGTTCAGCTCTGATTTTGGTTATTTCCTGTTTTCTGTTAAATTGGGGGTGAGTTTGCTCTTGCTTCTCTAGTTCTAGTTCTGATATCAGATTGTTAATTTGAGATTTCTTCTTGATAGAGGCATTTAGTGCTATCAGCGTTTCTCTTGACACTGCCTTAGTTGTGTTCCAGAGATTCTGGTATGTTTTATCTTTGTCCTCATTAGTTTCAAATAATTTCTTGATTTCTTCCTTAATTTTATTATCTACCTAAAGGTCATTCAGAAGCAGGTTGCTTAGTTTCCATGTAATTGTATGCTTTTGAGTAATTTTCTTACTATTGATTTCTATTTTTATTGTGCTGTGGTCTGAGAGTATTGTTGGTATGATTTCATTTTTCAAAAATTTACTGAGTATTGTTTTATGTGTGATGGTGTGGTTGAGTTTGGAGTGTGCACGTGGCATTGAGAAGAATATATATTCTGTTGTTTTTTGGTGGAGAGTTTCATAGATGTCTGTTAGGTCCATTTGGTCAAGTGTTGAGTTCAGGTCGCAAATAACTTGTTAACTTTCTGCCTCAATGATCTGTCTTATACTGTCAATCAGGTGTTGAAGTCTCCTACTATTATTGTGTGGGAATAGAAGACTCTTTATAGATTTCCAAAACTTGCTTTATTAATCTGGGTGCTCCTGTGTTGGGTGTGTATGTATTTAAAATAGTTACATCTTCCTGTTCAATTGAACCCATTACCATTATATGATGCCCTTTTTATCTTTTTTCATCTTTGTTGGGTTAAAGTCTATTTTGTCTGAATTTAGAATTCCAACCCCTGCTTTCTTCTGTTTTCCCTTTCTAAAATATGTTTTCTATATCCTTTTATTTTGAGGCTATGGATGTCATTGCATGCGAGATGGGTCTCTTGAAGATAGTATACCATTAGGCCCTACTTCTTTATCCAGCTTGCCACTCTGTGCCTTTTAACTGGGTCATTTAGCCCATTTACATTCAAGATTAGTATCGATTTGTGTGAATTTGATCACATCATTGTGTTGTTGGCTGGTTACTATGCAGACTTGTTTGTGTGGTTGCTTTTTAGTGTCACTGGTCTATGTACTTAAGTGTGTTTTTGTAGGGGCTGGTAATGCTCTTTTCTTTACATATTTATTGCTCCTTTCAGAATTTCTTGTAAGAAAGATCTGGTGGTAACAAATTCCCTCAGCATTTTCTTGTCTGAAAAGAATCTTATTTCTCCTTCATTTATGAAGCTTACTTTGACTGCAAATGAAATTCTTAATTAAACATTGTTTATTTAAGTATGCTGAATATAGGCCCCCAATCTCTTCCGGCTTGCAGGATTTCTGCTGAAAGATCCATGGCTGGCTTGATGGGGTTCCTTTTGTAGGTTACCTGCCCCTTCTCTCTAGTTACCTTTAATGATTCTTCTTTCATTGCAGCCTTGCAGAATCCGATTATGTGTCTTGAGGATGCTCTTCTTGTGTAACCCCACAGGGATTCTCTGTATTTCCTGCATTTGAATGTTGACATTTCTAGTCAAGTTTTAATGAATGGTATACTGAAATATGTTTTCCAAATTACCTGCCTTCTTCCCATATTTTTCGAGGATGCCAATGAATCATCGATTTCATCTCTTTACACAATTCTATATTTCTCAGAGGTGATATTCATTCTTTTTAAATTTTTTCTGTATTTTTGTTTCATTGAGTTATTTCAGGCAGCCAGTCTTTGAACTCTGGGATTCTTTCCTCAGCATAGACTGTTCTGTTGTTAATACTTGTGATTGCATTTTGCAATTCTCATAGTATATCTTTCAGCTCTATTAGATTAGTTTGCTTCTTTTTTAAGAATGGTTATTTTGTCTATCAGCCCCTGTATTGTTTTTATTGTGATTCTTAGGTTTCTTGGTTTGGATCTTGATATTTTCCTGAATCTCAAAGATCTTCATTCTTGTCCATATTCTGAATTCTGTTTCTGTCATTTCAGCCACTTCCACTGGGTGAAGAGCCCTTGCTGGGTGATATAGTTTGGATTTGTGTCCCCACCCAAATCTCATGTCGAATTGGAGGAGGGGCCTGGTGGGAGGTGTTCTAGTGACAGTGAGTGAATTCTCATGAGATGTGATGGTTTCAAAGTGTTTGGCACCTCCCCCACCTCTCTCTCGCTCTTGCTCTGTCTCCTGCTTTGCCACAGTAAAGATGTGCTTGCTTCCCCTACACCTTCTGCTGTGACTGTAAGTTTCCTGAGTTCTCCCAGCCATGCTTCCTGTTAAGCCTGCAGAACTGTGATTCAATTAATCCTCCTTTCTTCATAAATCACCCAGTCTCAGGTAGCTCTTTATAGCAGTGAAAACGGACATATACACTGGGGATCCAGTGTGTTCATTTAGAGGAAAGAAGCACCTCTGACTTTTTGAGTTGCCAGAGTTCTTGCCCTGGTTGTTTCTCATTTGTGTGACCTGATGTTCCTTCAGTCTTTGAAGTTGCTATCCTTCAAAGATAGATTGGATAGATTTTTTTTCCTTTTTTCTTCTTTGATTCCCTTGGGGTTTGATGATGCTATAAGGTGGGTTGACTGCCTTCAATTCTAGTCTGCTATAGGCTCTTGGAGGAGCCCCCTCCAATTACTGTCTCCATGCCAGTGTTTCTTTTGTTGAGTGTTTTGGTCCATGAGACTTCCTTAAGCAGGGGCTGCAGCTGGCAGATAAGCCTTATCCTTGCCAGATTGGCCCTAATCTTCTGTCTGTTTGCTTCCTGGGGAAACATAGGTCTGTACCTGCCTGCAGAGTTCAGGTAGAAGTAGGACCACTTTGGAAGCTTTAGTGGGTGTGACCCTTCTGGCTATAGGAGGCAGGGGTGGGTGGAGTTGCCCACCCTGCCATCGTGATATTCCCAGGGCAACAGGAGGCTGTGCCCCTTGGCAAATTCAGGCAGAAGTAGGACTGTTGGGCTGCAAGCTTTAGTAGGCATGGCTCACCTGGCTACCTGTGGTAGAGGTGGATTGAAGCACCTGCCCTACTATCTAGGTGCTTCCTGGGACAATAGGAGGCTGTACCCACTGGCTGAGTTCACACGGAACTGCGACCACTAGGCCAGAACTCTAGCAGGTGTTGTCCACCTGGCTACTGGCAGAGGGAGTCGGCGAGGTAGCGTGCTCTGGCATTTGAGCTTTTCCTGGGTCATCAGGAAGCTGTGGCCTCTACCTGAGTTCATGCAGAAGCAAGGTCACTAGGCCAGATGCTCTGGCATTTCCCACCTGGCTATCAGTGGTAGGGGTTGGTGGGGCTGCATACCCTGCCCTGTGGGTGTTTGAGGGAGCTTCTTTGCCATGTGAGAAAACCTAGAATGTACCGTCTTTGAAGCGAAAAGCCAGTCCTCACTAGAACTGGATCTGGCAGCACGTTTATCTTAGACTTCTCAGTCTTCAGATGTGTGAAAAACAAATTTGTTTTTATAAATTACTTCATGTGAGATACTTTCTTATGGCAGCCATAATGGACTATGACAAGGGTAACCTCTCAATTATCCATACTTCATGGCTCATTAGCATTCTGATCTCCTCACTACCATTTCTGAGGATAAGTTATTCAAATCATAAAGATATTAAGCTTTGCTAACGTTTAACAAAGTGATTGAGAGGTTTGTGTATATAGTTTGTGTTATGGGTTGGGTTTCCTGGGAAGCAGACTCTGAGAAGGAGTGGAGCATGTGGGATGTTTGCTAGGACAGGTCCTGGGCATTGACCATCTGTAGGAGGGACACAGAAGGAATCAGGATGGAGTAGAGGGAGAGGTCCATCTGTGACACAGGCTCTGTGGCAGCCTGGGTCAACTCCATGCGGAGCATGGGAGCCAGAATGGCCCTTCAGAGTTCTCTAGAGCTGGGCCCAGGTGACCAGGCCTTTTATATACCTGGATGGATAACTCACTGTATTATGGGCTGTCTTGAGAGGGACATGTATTCATCCAGGTGGCCTTCTGCAGTTGCAGCATCCTTGAAGGACAGATCACTGGGGCTGTCTGCCCACACCACTGGGCAGCATGTCCTTCACTGGGGACTCTGGGCATGCCTACCACAGTGTGTCAATAAATATACATATATTAAAGATACATTTTCAAAATTCTTTTACCATTAGGGGTGTATAGTCAAAAGAGTTGAACAGCAACTATTGTAGAAGGCTGTGATTCTTTCTGTGGGAGAATAATGCCAACATCTCAATTAATAATGATTCATAGTTCTGATTGTTGCTGTAAGGTTTTTTTTTGTCTTTAAGGTAATTTCACCCCCAAAAGGAATGACTTACATTTATTTTGGAGTTTTATTATAAATTAGTATACAATTTATTAGAACAATAAATTAAAAAGTCTTGTTTTCCTTAAGCCTGTATAAGTCCCACTTATAAATCTTATTGTTCTCTTTATAAATTTAATGAATTTCAGCAATCCTGTTCAAGGGTGCTTTTATTAGTGTTCCAGCTGAACAGACAAAACTACCTTAAATAATCAGCCCCATTTACAACTTGGTTAATTAAATTCCTTTAAACATTTTTACTGCATTTATAAATATAATATATTTGATTTCCCCTCTGTAGGTAATATAATAAATTAATCTTATGAATATAGTAAATCCCAGGTTCTTTTAAGCATCCAATGCTGTTTACAAACCTGGACAAGACTCTTAAATCTTTCAGCTTAAAATCTCAAGTCGAAAATAAAGGGTACATTTTAATGGAATCATAAAGCTAATCTGTTGGTTTTTATAGATAAAATTATCCCTAAACACCATAAATACCAAGCATACGCAGATTATTATTTAATATAACATACAGGCATTGATATTCTAATCTTCCGTTGTAAACTTACCTGTTTGATTGTCAGAAACTCTCAGGTTCTTGTAGGTGGAAGAAAATGGCATAACCAGGTTATAGGCAAAGCAGGCGGCTGATCAAACTCTCTCCCCCAAATAAGTGTTTAATAAACACTTACTATCAAGCCTGTGAGCTCAGAGAAGTCCCTATCCTGTTTTCTTAAAAAAAGGTAACTAAAAAATTGACAAAGTTATATATATTTATCATGTACAACATGATGTTTTTAAATACGTATAAATTGTGTCATGGCCGAATTGAGCTAATTAACATATGCCATTATCTCCAATACTGATCATTTTTTGTATATTCTCTTTCTTCTGTATGCTCTCTTTCTTGTGGGTAGTCTGACCAATTGCACAACAGGTTCACCCAAGGTAGATATGAAGGTATCTTGAGTCCAGACTGGTCCCAACTCGATGGGGGAACCTGGGATTCTTAAGACATTAAATGTTGAGTGGCATCATTTCTTGGGACGTTTTTCCTGTTCATGAAGTGTGGGGATTGTTACTGAAGTACTTTACTCTTTCACACAACTTGAATGCCATTAATTTCACCAACAGAAACCACCCCTGACCTTCGCTAGGTCAATTAGAAAAGCCTTTGGTGTTGATGAAGATTTGCCTGTCTGACGTTGTTGCTGTAGCCCTCTCTGGTGTGTGGACTTGCTGGTGACCTGCTGACTGGCGGTGGAGTCTCCATCAGGCCACTGGCTGTGCCTAGGGAATAACTTAAACTACCATACTGTGGCATTGTACTGTGTGTGCTCAAGTATTTTAGGGTAGGTGTTAAGATGTGTGTAATCCATCTTAAAATACTTACAATACTTGTGTGTTAAAATACCTACTACCTGAAACTCACTGAAACCTTGGAAGGTTCCAAGGATAAAATGATACTCACTGAAAAAGAACTTTTATCATTCCAGGTACATTGGGTTCTCATCCTAAGCAGAAAGATGTTACTTCTCTCGGAGAGAATTTTTTGTGAGATTCATGCCTTGGATGCTCAGGTCTTCCTGTGCATGAAATAGACATGCTGGCATTTTCAATGGGCCTTCTAGACTATATCCTTAGTGAGATGGTCTTGCAGCCCATGTCCATAGGGTTCAGTGTTTAAGTTAACCATGAATGGAGTGGAGCCTTCAACCTCACTGAGATCCCACTAACTCCCTTTCTTACGTGGTTAGGTTTTTCTTTTCTTTAGTTTCCTTAAGTCATTTTAATGGTTTCCATTTTCCTTAGCAGAATCATTACATAATTCTTTCCTTTCATTTGAGTCTGCAATGAGTTCTGTCCCACTGTCTGAGACCAAATGTTTTAAAATTGTCTTTTGTTTTAGCTGTTTTATTCTTTAATGTTGACTATGAAATATTGATTTGTGTATTATTGCCAGGGTCTGTCCCACAGACCCCAGCTGCATGATGGATGAATAATGTACTTGGACACTGATATTCAGTGAAAGAGAGAACCAGGGGGCCAGGCCACTGACTGAAAAAGTTGTAGCAGCCATGGCCCTGACTAGCTGGCCCAACACACATTAAATAACAAAGGCTTTGAGTCAACACCACTAGAGGGTAATTTACCTGGTTGCCCTTACCTCAAGAGAGCCATCCTGCCTGTGAATGATCAAAGGTTAGTTTTAGGACCACATAAGTAAACAAGTTATTTAGATAATCTCCCCCACATTCCCTTGTTATTTGCTTTTTTTCTATCAACTCAAAGTAAAGAGGATTAGGTTGCCTTCAGCTAAACGTTTTACTGAGGCTATGCAAACCTCCTGGCCTTCCAAGAAGGTTTGTGCCTGTATCCTCTAACTTTATCTTTAGAATTTCTCTTGCAACTCTTTCCACCACCCTGACTCAACCCCTACATATTATAGAAGGATGTATGTAGTATACGCATGTGTTATGAAGCATAGTGGTGAGATAAACACTAGGGGTACTAAGATATCTTATAAAATCAAAGGAAGATCACCATGGGCCTTGGGAGAGCAGGATATGGTGAAGTTCTGGAGATCTTGGAGTTATTATAATGACTCAGCTCTACCCTCTCTTGTCCCTGTGTGTCTCAACCAAGGTTGAATTCTCAGGTGTGTAAGTCTATTTGACCTACCTCAGTCTCATACCCACCTCTGTGGTTAGGGAATGGCAAATCCTATGGTTGGGAGCCCCAGTGAAGCCACCTGTGTGAAGATTATGACAGCAAGATAAGTCCAGCATGACTGACCCCATCTTGCTTCTAGTCCCACAGTTGGCTGGACTTGCTCATACCTGAGCACATGCCAAGCTAACCATGAGAGAAATGTAGTTTATAATTTAACTTTAAAGCAAGGATGATGGTGGTCCTTCCTTAAAACTGGTCCCCTCTTTGTTTGAGGACCTAAACTACCTTTGTAAGACAAATGAAAGGCCACATGATTAGGATTATGGGAGGGGCATGGATTCTGCTAAGATGTAGGTGTAGATAAACAATAACCAGCTGTTGTTCTCCTGCTTGTCTTTCTATAATCCTTTGCTGCTCAGGAATCAGGTGGCCAGAGATCACAAAATTTCCAATTGCTCCTGCAGATAACATTACTAATATAAAACCTAAAATTGATCTTTTGAGATAATTTTAGACTTTTGCATTCTGGCAACTAACTGACCCCACCCAGACCTGTGGCTCATCAACCATTCCTGTGGCCCCCACCCAGAGACAGATTCAGCACACAAGGATCATTTTCACTCCTAAGATTTCATCCTCAACCAATCAGCAACACCTATTCCCTAGCCCGCTGCCCAACAAATTATCCAAAAAACCATAGCCTCTGAGTTCTCAGGAATGATGCTTTGAGTAATAATAAACTCTTGTCATTCTGCTTGGCCAGGCTTGTGTTAATTAAACTCTTTCTTTGCTGCAATGATGCTGTCTCAGTGGATGGACTTATTTGTGCAGTGGGCAAGAAAAAACAATTGTGAGATTACACCAGTGGGATAGGTACAGTTCTCTCAAAGAAGAAGGTGAAGAGGTGAGATGGGCAAAATGGACTGACATCCCTCACAATTCCCAAGCTGGGAAATGCTGGGGGGCTTTGCCAAGGCTTCCTGCTACTTGTTCCCATGTGGGTTTCCCCTTGAATTTGGCAGTGTGGGTCTGACAATCTTCTTCTGTAGGACTGCCAATCCTATTCTGTGGCTGATCTTGCCTTCCCTATTGGAATATTCTTGAATATCATTTAAATGCCATTTTCAACCTTTCCAATTTTCCAGCATCCATACGGATTTTCTTTGATTACCTGATGCTAATTTTGAGAGTGAATTAAATTCAGTGCTTGAGTCACATTTTGAACTGTCTGAGATATTTCTGGGGCAGGTTGACAGAATTTGTGGATGGAACTTGGAGGGAAGAAAGAAAGTAGGTGAAAGAAGGCCAATATGGCAACTTTCAGGAAGGAAGGGAAACATGTGCAGGGACAAATCTAGGGGAAGACAGAGGCAATAGATCAATTTTAAACCTCAGGAGTCTGGAGGGGCCCAGTAGTAGCCTGGCATAAATGTGATTTGGATTGCGTGACCTCTGTTCCACTTTAACCATGATTTTCTGCTCATCCCCATACTCCTGAAGGTTTGTTACTCACCTTTGTCCACTATTTTTCATGTACATCTTCACAAAAATAATAGCAGATATTGTAATAGCTACTGTTTTGGGGAACTTATGCACTGAACACACTTAGCACTTGATACATGTATTTTATTTAATTTTCAGACCACTTCTGCAAGGTAGGCCTTTGTATTCCCATTTTACAAGATGAGGAAACTGTTTGATCTCTGAGAGCCAAAGAGATCTTGGAGGTATCACTTCTGCTGAATTTGATGCTGCTGAGATTTTGTTTGTTTTAAATCAGCTTCCACATGCTCTGTGGTGGTAATGGGTAGGGAGGCAAGACAGTAAAAAGACAGTGGAGAAGTTACTACCTAATGTGGATCCTGGCTTCATCATTGACTGACGTAGACTAGGAAGTCTCTTAACCACTCTCTGCCTCTATCTCTCCATCTTTAAAATGTGGATAATCATAGAACTTACCTAATGGGGCCATTGTGATAATTAAAGGAATTAACACGTCAAGCTCTTAGAACGGTACCTAGCACACAATGAGCATGAAAACCCACTAGTCACGTGAGGCCTGGGGGTTAGGGGGAGGGATGATGGAGTGAGATTGGTCAATGGTGCCAGGTTGCAGTTAGGCAGGAGAAATGAGTTCTGGCATTCTATGGAATAGTAGGGTGATGATGGTAAACAATGATGTGTATATTTCAAAGTAGCCAGAAGAGAGGATTCTGAATATTCTTACCACGAAGAAGTGATGCATATCTGAGGTGATGGATATGCTACATACCTTGATTTGAACATTACACATTGTATATATGTATATATGTACTGAAACATCACACTGTACCCCATAATACATAATACAACTATTATGTGTCAAAAAAATATACAAAAATGCCAGTCATTGTATTTGTTCATGTGTAAAATATAGAAAAGAAGTTTCCAATTAACTAGTCAGGGCAATTAACTGTGGGAATTTAAGGCAGGGTATTTTGTTGCTCTCTGGAATTATATTGACTTGACTGCAATTAGGAGTCAGATGAAATGTTCTCCAGGAGCCCTCATTCATTCCTGCTAACCACTGAGAGGCCCTCGGAGAACCGTGCCATTTACCCTGTGAGTAGGGTGTTGGAAAAAAGTCACAAAGGGTGACTATCAAGATAAACCCACCTGACTCAAGAACATAAAGATGGGAACAGTAGATGCTGGGAACTACTAGACAGGGGAGGGTGGGAGGAGGGCAAGGTTAAAAAAACTATTGGGTACTGTGCTCAGCATCAATTGTACCACAAACCTCAGCACCAAGCCATATACTCATGTAACAAAGCTGCATATATATCCCCTGAATTAACAATGAAAGTTGAAATCATAAAAAAAGAAATTTAAAGAAAGAAAACACACGCGCACACACACACACACACACACACACGACAGACACACACGATTACACTGCTTTGAGGTCAACTTATAAAACTGGAAGCTTTTTAACCACTATAATCTTTCTATAATAAACAAGATTTGCAAAAGTTAAAAAAAAAAAACATCAGGTCACCTGGACAGACGTTCTGCTCAGAATATCTCATTTGTGGAGGCCAAACAGGAATAGCCCCTATAACAGTCACACAGGAGCTATCCAGGGCTCCTAAAACTGGTATATTGACAATAATGAAGGGTGTTGGAGAATATGGCAGTGATGACTCAGGCAAGAAAGCTAACCTTCTTTGTACCCTGGACCTCTGGCTATCAGATGAGGGCCATGGACTCTTCTCCAAATAATGTTAAGGAAACCAATTATAATGGTTAAAATATAATGCACACACACACACGTGCACACACACACATACACATACACACGCACACACACACATGCACACACACACAAACATGCACACACACATGCACACACACACACACACACACCTCAAATTGGGGATTTAGTGTTACTGATATATGGGTTTATTACCACATTAAACAGCAAGCTCTCATAGCAGCTCTAACAGCTACTGAAACTTTGAAATAGTGATGACAGTAAATATTTTGAGATACCTGCACAAGCTTAATGTGATATGAAAATATCTGTGATTTCTCCTGGCCGTAAAGTCTCTGAGACTAGGTTTGCTGCCTGCATTCATATTTGAAGGAAATACTAAATTTAAGTTAGAGGTTAGTGAAAATAAAGATGTCATTTTTTTCCCCTATCCAAGTTTATGGGTCCTCATGAATTCATGCCACCCAAATAATGTCTATGATTCTCTGACCCAAAGCCAGATGCAGGAAAATATATAGGCGGTGAGGTGTACCAGAGGCAGGGAAAGAAGAATGACCAAACAACAGTCCACAGTCTTCTGGATCTGTCAGTAGGAAGTTTTATTCAAAGCGTGTGGAAATTAGAAAATGCCTCTTAAAAGAGCAAAACGTTTATTGTGGAAGCACCTTTCATGATATAAGGGACTGGGGAAGCAACATGACATTGCATTCTCATGCCCACAAGATAGGTGAGAATTGGCATGGTTCAATTTCAGCCTGGATTTCTTTCAGAGAGCCTTGCAGACAAGGGTGTGAATTTCCTGGGACAGTGCAGTGGGGTTAAAGAGTAAAAGTGCTGGTTTATCACTCACAATGCAATGGACCAGCAGGATGATTTAATGCAGCTTTCAATGGTGCAGTTAAGATTTATGTAGATAATCATCCCAATGGTGAGAATGATAAGTTATCACATTTATTATTTGCATATAGAAAGGTTCTTCATGAATTCTATGGGTTCTCACAACTCAACCGTATGCTTAAGAAGGCAGCAAGCAGTTTTTAGATTTAATTAGAGTGTATTAGAAAGGTAAATTTATAGGGTATAAAACATCAATAGTAGACTATGTATGAAGGCTGAAGAAAAAAGAGGACATTCATTTTCTAATATAGGCAGATATGATGTAGGCAGAATAATCTCTGAAGTTTTAATGAGAGCATTGAGCACATTCTGGGATCGTTACAAAAATGATTGCATGGGACAATCGCTTCTGTAATAATTTTATGTCTATCACAACATAGGATCAGCCACAGCCAGTAAGTAGGACCCAGACTCCTGAGAGGCTGGGGATCATTGTGAAGACCTGAGAGCTTCTATCTGCATATGTTCTGCATTTTTCTTCAATTTTGTGGGAGTTTTCACTACATTTCTTGGTATTCAAAAAGGATCTTTGAAAAAATTAGGAACCATTTCCCTAGAGGATATGCAATTACTTCGGTGAAATGTGATTTTGAATTTATCCTTAGCGAATTTGAAGAAACATCAGCCCATTCAGCTCCTTACCTAACTTTCTAAACTTTTTTATTTCTTTACTAATAAATCCTTTTTGTGGAAACACTAGAATCTCAGATTGTAAGTTCAATCTCAATATTATTTAAAAATGTACATTTGTAGATAAGCTTGGTTTTGTAGCTTGAAACTGGCTATAAAAGCCTCGGCCTGCAGCAGTTTCTTGGGGAACCCCTGCATTTAAATTCAAGTTCAAATTACATAAAACAAGGGAAGAAAGTCAGTGACAACTTTTTGCTCATCTTCAGAAGATAGAAAATGTTGGGGGAATTTGTTAGAGAGAAATAGTCAACCTAAATCTTGTTTTTTGTTTGTTTGGTTTTTGTGGGGTGATTCATTTACATGGAGATACTTATTTTTTCTTCTTTGAATTGGTGGAATTTAGCGGTCTGATGGAATTCTGGTGCCATGCTAAAGGGGTGAATAAAGAATATTCTTTTAATTAGTGGTCTTGTTTACCCTGGAAAGGCCTGGCTTGTGACTTCAGTGGACAAAGCACTGAGTTGCCAGAAGATGGAGAGTGGATTGTCAGAAAATCTTTGAAGATATAGAGTAGTTCCCAAGCTTCCAACTTCTTCTAAAACTTGGAAGCTGATCTGACCCAAAGTATCAGTAGTTCTGCGTTAGGGAAACCCTGCTGTACATCAGATTCTACAGTTTGGGTACAAAGGAGCTGAGTGAGCTAATGTTTCTTCAAATTTACTGAGAATAAATTTGAAATCACATTTCCATAAAGTAATTGCATATCCTCTAAAGCAATGGTTTCTAATTTCTTCAAGGATCCTTTTTGAACACCAAGAAATTTAGTGAAAACTCCCACAAAACTGAAAAAAAAATACAGAATATATGCAGATAGATGCTCACAGGTCTTTGGATTAATCTGCAGCCTCTCAGGAGTCTGGGTCCTACTTACTGGCTTCTGCTGATCCTATGTTGTCATAGACAAAAAATTATTACATAAACGATTGGTAGGGGCAAGCAAGAATTCAGAATGTTCAAAAGTCGTGTTCTTTTCAAGCTTGGAGAACAATTTGATCTCCAGTATTAGATCAATTAAGGATAAAGGACAGTTAATTGTTAATCTTCAAAATACTGATTTGTACCCAGAATGTTGCTTACACTGTATAAACATAGAGATCTCAAACCTGAGACCATAATATTGAAATATGCTTGCAGCTAAATGTGTCCCTGCCCTACAGACTTCTGCCACTCTGCTGATAATTTTTATAAGAATTCTACAGGAGAGGATTATGCCTTCTTAATGGCCATTTAGATTCAGCCCTAGGGTTGCAAGAGGTAGGCATAAATGTGAGCTTTAGGACAAGCTGTTGAACTCAGGCAGGATTTTGCCTCCTAGAGGGAGAAGTTGACAGTGTGGGAGTGCCCAGCAGGGAAGCTCAGGTAGGGTGAGAAAAGGGCTTTCAAAATTAGGTTCCTTAAGGAGTCACTCAGTAGGCTAGCTGCTCTGTTGGCCTCTGCAATTCCTAAATAGAACAAGCAAGGTTAGCCTATCCCTGCATGGCAGCTGCTTGGCTGAGTCTGGTTGGGAAAGCTGGTGGCAGTGGAGGAGGACTTTACAGAGAACCAGCTGCTCCTCAGCTTCCCTAGTTGAGGACCATTCTTCTCCACGTAGATGATTTGTGTGAGCATTTTATTTTTCATATTAACTTAGCTGTTTCAATACAGAAACCAAAGTGGGAAACTGCATTTCTCTCCATTTCTAGTGAATCTCATCTACAGCAGGGTTTCTCTACCCCAGCACTGCTGACATTTTGGATCAGGTCATTCTTTGTTGTGGGCAGCTGTCCTGTGTGTTGTAGGAAGTGTAGCAGTATCCATGGCTTACTCACCGGATGCCAGTAGCAAACCCCAGCATGTGACAACTAGAAATGTCTCTATAAACTCTCAGACACCTCCTAGGGGCTAACGTCATTCCTGGTTGAAAACTGCTGCTCTGTAGCATCCACCATCTCGTTAGTCCACATGGATGTGACCCACTATTACCACCAAGTGCCAGCAGGTTTTCCTAACTGTGGACTAAATCCCAAAGATCGTTCATATGCCGGGGTGTAAACCTAGGCTCATAGTTGAGTAGTCTTCAGTAAAATACAAATATGGGAGTGTTTTACTGTTTTCTAAAACTGCCATCAATTTGGTCCTTTGAATCTTTTTCTCCAGACATGGAATGAGGGGAATCATGATGTTGCCAGCTCATAACATGTTAGTCATTTATGGTAAGTTAACCCAAGTCTGGTGATTTTCATATTAATCTGATTGTTAAAAGTCTCAAACTTCTTTGGATAAGTACTTAATCCCGTTTAAGAACCATTATCCACATAAAAGAGAGGGACACAGATTTTTCTCTCTTTCTGTGTCTTTGTCTCACTGTCTGTCTCCATCTCCATCTCCATCCCCATATCTTCTTATTGCCCCACATAACAGCCAGGTCATGGTGGCATGAAGGGTTGGAGGTCCATGGTGCAAAAGAAGCCTTGGCAGCTAAATATGTGGTATTTAGTAGCTAATGCCAGTTTATTTTCCCTTTTTATATTTTTATTCTTAATTTATTTTAAAAAATCGTGGTAAAATACACATTACATAAAATTGAACATCGTAATCATTTTTAAGTGTATGGTTCTGTAGTACCTCATATAAGTGGAATTTAACAGTATTTTCCTTTTTGTGACAAGCTTATTTCACTTGGTCATAATGTCGTCCGGGTTCATCCATATCATAGTACATGTCCACATTTTCTTTTTTTTCTTTTTCTTTTTTTTTTTAAGACGAAGTTTCACTCTTGTTGCCTAGACTGGAGTACAATGGGGCGATCTCAGCTCACTGCAACCTCCTGGGTTCAAGAGATTCTCCTTCCTCAGCCTCCTGAGTAGCTGGGATTATAGGTGCCCACCACCACGCTCGGCTAATGTTTGCATTTTTAGTAGAGAGGGGTTTCACCATGTTGACCAGGCTGGTCTTGAACTCCTGACCTCAGGTGATCCACCCACCTTGGCCTCCCAAAGTACTGGGATTACAGGCGTGAGCCACTGTGCCTGGCCTCTTCTTTTTTAAGTCTAAATAACATTCCATTGTATGTTTATATCACATTTTGTTTATCCATTCATCTATCAGTGGACACTTGGGTTGCTTCTACCTTTTGACTATTGTGACTAGTGTTCTATGAATATGGATGTGCAGATCACTCTCCAAGACTTTGCTTTCCAATGTTTTGATTATATACTTAGAAATGGAATTGTGGGATCACATGGTAGTTCTATTTTTAGCATTTTGAAAAACCATCATACTATTTTCCATAGTGGCTGAATCATTTTACATTCCCACCAACAGCACAAAAAGGCTCCGATTTTTCTACATGTTTGCCAACACTTATTATTTGCTGTATTTTTGATTACAACCATCCTGATGGGTGGTGAGGTGACATTTCATTGTGTTTTTGATTTGCTTTTTATAATGATTGTTGATGTTGAGAATCTTTTCATGTGCTTTCGCCATCTGTATATTTTCTTTGGATAAATGTCTGTTGAAGTCTGGGCTGTTTGTGTTGTTGTTGATAAAATTTCCTCTTATTGTTGAAACTTCCAAGTGACCGTTGCTTTTGGACAATGTGTGACTCATCAGGAAGAGATTTATTGCTTCCAATGATGTTAAAATGTCAAGAGATTAGGAAAAATGTCATTATAACACCTTATGAAGCTGACATAATACCTTTATAACCAGGCAGATAAAAGTCTCTGTTCTTCTTACAGAGCCTCTTCCATCCTTCACAGCCAGTTTCCCCTTTCTCACATCCTCCAGGCAACTCTGTCCTTAGAAGTGGCCTGTGGCAAGCTCTGGCTTCTGGTTCCACATGTGCAGATTGTTTTGAGATTTAAGGTCTTAAGAATGGAGGAGCTATGGGGCCATTAGACCATTTGCTTATTGCCTGTCTAGTCTTCGAGGTACTGGAGCAGAAGGACTCATTAGGTATACTCTTCATGGAGGCATTTTCAATGAGGAATGAACACAGGTTAATTAAAAGTGATTTTGTCAAACAAAGATAATTGTTTCTTTGATGTAATCACTGATTTTGTGGTGAGAGTGAAATGAAGGAAGAGACCTTAATTTAGGTAGCAGCTTGAGATTATGCTACTTGATTATTTTCCTCAAAAGCAATGAATTTGGAAGTACAAACTTGGAAGTACAAAAAAGTCCCAAAAGATGCATTCATTCTTGAATAAGGAGCACTGCCTGTCTCTTGGTGAGTGACAATATGGAGGGCCAGTGCAAATGCTCTGGGGAGACTTTGTGCTTCTACTCACTGGTTCTCCTAATATAATCACTTCTGTGCTTTCCCTCTTTGCTGCAGGCTCTTTGGGAAACAAAGTTCATCTTCTTGACCTTGCATTCCCTAGTACTCACAAATACTTGACCCTCAATATTTATTGAAAAGAGTGAGTGAAGGAAGGACAACCAGTTTGGTTCTGTTAGAAGCAAATTTTTGGTGCCACAAAAGAAATAACACTCAAATGTAAATTTTCTCAGCAAGGCAATTTTTACTTCTATAGAAGGGTGTGTCTCATGGATGGAGCAATGGCGAGAGCACACCGGAACAGCGGAGGGGAAGGAGTTCTTATCCCTGATGCAAGTCACTCCTACTGCTGTGTGCTATGTCGTTCCCCTATTGGCTAGGGTTGGATCACACAGTCTAAGCTAATTCCGATTGGCTGTTTTAAAGAGAGCAGGGGTACAAGCCAGAGTGGTGGGGTGAGCAGTTTTGGTGAGAAAGATGGTTATGGAACAGGTAACTAAAGGTGACTCAGGTCAGAGCAGGTGACCAGGGGTGAATCAGGTTGGAACAGGTCACCAGGATAAGTCAAGACTCTAAATATGTGGATTAAGAGGGGGATGTGTGAGGAGAGAGATCCAAGATGGCTGATCACTAGCAGCTCGGGATTGTAGCTCCCAGTGAAAGTGCAGAGAACAAGAGGACACTACACTTTCAGACAAATTTTTGTTGCTCACGCACCAGGAGATTCCCAGCGGAGGAACCCAATGGGTCACCAGCGTGACTCTTGTGGCCGGCAAGGCGGTTTTTCCACTGTCTTGGTGTGGTGGTTCTTGGTGCAGAGTCAGAAAAGCACCATCAATCATAATGCCACTGTTTTGGCAGGCGCAGTGGGTTGCTCAGATTTTAGCGCTGGGAATCAACAAGTTGGACATCCACTCAGAAACCCAATTATAAAGACCACAGATGAATAAATTTATAATGAAGGGAAGAAAACAGCCTAAAAAGGCTGAGAATACCCCAAATCAGAACGCCTCTCCCTCTACAGGGGATCACAGTTCCTCATCAGCAACGGAACAAGGCCTGATGCAGAACGAGTGTGTTCCATTAACAGAAGCAGCCTTCAAAAGGTGGATGATAAGAAACTTCTGTGAATTAAAAGAACTTGTTCTAACCCCATGCAAAGAAACTAAGAACTTTGAAAAAAGGTTTGATGAGATGTTAACAATAACACACAATTTAGAGAGGAATATAAGTAAATTAATGGAGCCGAAAAACATGAGAGCTTTGCGAACTATGCACAAGTTTTAATAGTCAAATTGATTAAGCAGAAGAAAAGATATCAGAAGTTGAAGACCAACTTAATGAAATAAAATGAGAAGACAAGATTAGAGAAAAAAGGATAAAAAGGAACGAGCAAAGTCTCCAAGAAATATGGGACTATGTGAAAAGACCTAATCTACGCTTGATTGGTTTACCTGAATGTGACAAAGAGAATCAATCCAAGCTGGAAAATACGCTTCAGGATATTATTCAGGAAAACTTTCCCAACCTAGCAAGGCAGGACAATATTCAACTCCAGGTAATACAGAGAACACCACAAAGGTATTCCTCAAGAAGACCAGCCTCAAGGCACATAATCGCCAGATTCACCAGGGTTGAAATGAAGGAGAAAACACTGAGGGCAGCCAGAGAGAAAGGTCAGGTTACCGATAAAGGGAAGCCTGTCAGACTCACAGCAGATCTCTCAGCAGAAACCCTACAAGCTAGAAGAGAGTGGGGGCCAATATTCAACATCTTTAAAGAAAAGAACTTTCAACCCAGAATTTTACATCCAGCCAAACTAAGCTTCATAAGCGAAGGAAAAATAAAATCTTTTGTGAACAAGCAAGCACTCAGAGATTTCATCACCACCAGGCCTGCTTTACTAGAGCTTCTGAAAGAACCACTACACATAGAAAGGAACAACCAGTATCAGCCTTTCTAAAAAATACCAAAAAGTAAAGAACATCAACATAATCAAGAATTTACATCAACTAATAGGCAAAACAGCCAGCTAACATTAAATGGCTGTATTAAACTCACATATATTATTATTAATTCTAAATTTAAATCGACTAAATCCCTCAATCCAAAGACACAGACAGGCAAAAAAAGCCAACACCCATTGGTATGCTGCATCCAGACCCGTCTCACATGCAAGGATACACAAAGACTCAAAACAAAGGGATGGAGAAAGATTTACCAACCAGATGGAGAGCAAAAATAAATAAATAAACAAAAGCAGGAGTTGCTTTAAAACAACAAAGATCAAAAGAAGCAAAGAAGGATATTACATAATGATAAAAGGATCAATGCAACAAGAAGAGCTAAAGATCCTAAATACATACGCACCCAATACAGGAATACCCAGATGTATAAGACTTATATAAAGAGACTTAGACTCCCACGCAATAATAGTGGGAGACTTCAACATCAATATTAGACAGATCAATGAGACAGAAAATTAACAACGATATCCAGGATTTGAACTCAGATCCGGAACAAGCAAACTTAATTAACATTTATAGAACTCTTCACTTTAAATACGCACTCTTATGCACTCTTATCAGTACCACATCACATCTGTTTACAGATTTAAATGAAATATTGGTTGGCTGCCTGTTTGTTATTTTCTTCCCTCATTTTTTTTTTCATGTCTCTATTATTAAGCACAATTATAGGCATACCCAGTTTTAGACAGCATTCTAGCCCGGGCAATAAAGCAACACTCCCGTTCTCTCTCCCTCTTCCTCTTTCTCTTTCTTCCTCTCCTTGATTCTTTTTTTTTTTTTTAAATTTTTTTTTCTTTCTTTTTTCCTTTTTTTTTTTTTTTTAAGGGGAAAAAAAAAAAAGACCTGGAAAACATCCTCTACCAAGAGTATTTAGGATGAGTTCTTTTTTTAAATTTTTTATTTTATTTCTTATTATACTTTAAGTTCTGGGGTACATGTGCAGAATGTGCAGGTTTGTTACATAGGTATACACGTGCCATAGTGGTTTGCTGCATCCATTACCCTGTCATCTACATTAGGTATTTCTCCTAATGCTAGCCCTTCCCTAGCCCCCCACCCCGACAGGCCCTGGGTGAGGATGAGTTCTTTAGTCCTTAGAGTGAGGCCCTTGGATTGTGAAGGGGAAGCCATACCGGAGACTCTGACTTGAACTTCACAGATTTCCATGGGCTTTTTCTCTTAGGCTGCTCTAAATCTGTGTTCCTGAGAGTGGGGTACAGCACACAGGGTTCATTCGCCTAGACTGTGGGCCCAGCCCTTCTTGGCTGTCCACTGTCACCACGTGCTGGGTCTGGGGTCATAAGAGCAGGGTACGGCCTTCAAAAAGGGGTCTGGGAAGACCCACCACCCCGCAAGGTTTCTGTGGAGGGTCCACCCCAGCCTCCTTCTCTTCTTTTGGGTTGAGGGGGTGGCCCTCTCTAATCAGTCTCTGTTCCACCTAATCACAGTGCTTGGCCTCTCTGTGCCTTGTCTTGTCAGTGTGTCTTTCCCCTTCCCAAGAGTCCCAGAAGCCCCTGATAAGCACCAGGAAGGGTCTTTTTTCTTTTCTTTTCTTTTTTTTGAGACAGAGTCTCACTCTGTTTCCCAGGCAAAAAAAAAAAAAAGAGGGGGATGTGCAAGTGGGAAGAAGTGGGAAGTACAGTTTCTGCGAGAGGAATAGGTACAGGTCACAGGGAAACAGATGTGACCCACTGATTAGAACTAGCGAGAAGGTTGTTTACTAAAACTAGGGGCAAGGTCGTGAAGAGAACAAGGAAGTTAAACTTTAAAATGGAGAACAAAGAACAAGAGAGCTGAACATACCGACACACTGATTCTTTGAAGAGAAACTTGGAACTCACTGTATTTAACAGTTCAGTTAAAATCAAGGCTGTAAGCACATGCCCGGTCTATACAAAATTGAGACACAGGTCAGATTCCATTTCTATCCCCTTTGTGATGCTGGCCTTCCCTCAGAAGAAGCGGTCGGCTGTCCTTAGTGATCCCGCTGAGGGTACACTCCATGCTCGCTCTTCTGTCTTCCTTGCCTCTTTTTCATACTCTTGCTGACTCATGAATTCACAGAGATAGTGAAAGTGTATAAACGGAGTAACATGAAATAATGTCTAGCCCACCAAACACCGTTTCTAATCTCTAGGTAATGTCTGCTCTGGGAATGTCAGCATTTTCACTGCCCAGCTTTTTCTGTGATTCAGGGGACACCTCTCACCCTTCAAAGACATCTGGACTCCTTAAAATCTAGAGATAAAGAGAAAAGTCATGGGAGGGACGAAATATCTCCTCTTCTGCCAACTGGATGCTCCTCTTTTAGGGGTTCACATTTTTTTCCCCTAAAGGGATCCATACATTCTCAAGTAACCAATACTGGAAAATATTTTTCTTAAAGGGGAAATTTGACTACCACTCATAGGATAACAGAAGGACATCACTGTTCACACAAGAGAAACACACAGATGGCTGGCGTTTTCAACAGAGGTGATGTTTCCCCCCAAAAGGGAAAAATTGATTTTGGGGGGAAAGGGGTGGAAAAAAATCTTAGATAATATTATGGTTTGTGGCTCTCTGAAAGGCTATAGTATGTAAACAGTTATACAACATATCTGTGCCATTCAGATTTAGTGGGAAGGGGGTGACCAGGAAGACTGAAAAGGCTCCATGTTGGGGAGGTGTGATGATGAAAACAAGGTTGAGAAGCACCAATGTACTTTAAGGGATGTCATTGTATTCACCAGCTTGCCAGGCCCAGCTCCCATTAGGCCTCTCTGGGAAGTCTCCTTTCTTCCTTATCTGTGGTGGTGTCTTCTGGCCCTGTCTGAAACCCTTGAATGAAGAGGTCAGAGGAGTCCTTCTGCTGATACACCAGGCCTGTGGGTGGTTTTGGGCTGCAGAGCAGCTCACCTGCTGCAGGATACCCCATGAGCTGACCTGTGGGAGTGCTCCTCAGGAGCTTGAGAACAAGTGGAGAGGCAGGAGGTCGTGGGGCCTGAGCAGGATCCAAGGGCAGGTGCAGGATCATACTGAGAGGGAGCCTGGGACTAGGGAGCAGTGTTGGATGAGAATGTGTAAAGGCAAGGTGGGCCTTCCCACAACGCCTGCTGGTGCTTTCGTTTCTTTTAGGTTGGTGTGTTGGTTGATTTCAGTGTAGAGAGTTGGAACAATCATTTCATCTAGTTACTTATTTAACCAACGTTTATTAAGTATCTACTGTATTCCAGGGTTTATTCCAGGTACTTGATATATAGCGACAAGCCAGTAGAATTCAGTTCCCCTTTAGTTTGTAAGTTCCCTGCTCTCTGGAACTTACAAACTAGAGGGGAAGCCAGGCAGTCAAGGTGTAAACTATTAAATAATAACATAGCAGGTTGTAATAAAGTTCCGAGGTAAGATTGGGTGGAGTGACAGAGAGTGACCCACTCCTCCTTCTGATTAGGTGATCTGGATGGGCGGGGACTAGAGAGCACCTGAGCTGATACCAGAAGGATGAGAATGGCTCTCAGAGAAGTGCATTCCTGGCTGGGAAGCACTACTGCATAGCACCTGCAAAAGCACTCCTCCAAAGGACGGTGGGGCAGTGACCTCTTCCTAAATCATGGAGAACAGGCCGTAGAAGGAGAGGAGTGAAGGAAGGAGGCCATTGCAGTAGGAGGCCAGAGATGGCAGTGGTGGTGGCCGTGGCAGAACATGGGTGGATTCAGGTTAAGCTGGGGAGGTAGAGCCAGTAAGACTTAAGGATTAATTGGATGTGTCATGTCAGGGAAACCGAGACATTAAAGATGATTGCCAAGTTTTTGACTTGAGAAGCTGAATCCGGGGAGGAATCTTTGCTGAGATGGGGAAGACTGGTGAGGAAGTAAGCCTATGGAAAACATTTGAGGATCCTGTTGATACTCAAGTGGAGATGTCAATCAAGAAGTTGAATGCACAGAGCAGGAGTTCAATGGAGAGGTCAAAAGCAGGGATACCGATATAGGGGAGCTCATCTCGATGATGATGACTGGAGCTGAGGACATGAGAGAAGTTAGGTTCAGATTTCCTGCTTCTCTGTATCTTCCACAGTACATGTATGAGCTCAATAACATGTGGGAGCTCTTTTACATTTTCCTTTCATTCGAGGAGATACCTGACTACTTCTTCGTGCTGTTTCTGTGTGAAACCTGGGTGAATTTTTCACTCAAAATTTGCATTAGGATCAAGTCATCCTGGCTTCCTTCCCACTTCAAAGCGAACCTCCACCTCTTCCCTCAAGAGCTATCAGGGAAAGAGAGGGACTTCGTGTGCTCTATAACTTTTCTTTTTCTTTATAAAATAAATTTTATTATATATATTTAAGATATATCATATGATATTACGAAATACACAGAGACAGTAAAATGGTTACTAGAGTGGAACCAATTAACAAATCCCTCATCTCAAATAGTCACCTGCAGCCCACTGTAAGAGCAGCTGTAACATACACATTTTGCAAACATTCTGAATGCAATATACTATTATTGAGATCTCTGGACTTGTTTATGGTACATATTTGCTACTTTGTATCCTTTGACCTATGTCTCACCATTTCCGATCCCCCCACCCCAGATAACCCCAATTCCGGTAACTGCTGTTACTGCTTTGTCTATATTTAACCTTTTAAAAATGTATTCCACATAGAAGTGAGATTATATAATAGTTCTGTACCATTCCGTCTATATTTGACCTTTTAAGTATTCCACATGAAAGTGAGATTATGTAATATTTCACTTAGCATAATATCAGGCCTCCAATGTTTTCTTACCTGAAGCAAAAAAAAAAAAATAAAACTGGAACAAAAAAATAAAAAAAGGCAAATGAGACTCAAAGCCTGTTTTAAAAAAGCAAACATAGACAGAATGATTTCCGCTTTTCCCTTTGTTTCTCATAGCCAAGAAACTACCTTTTTGTGTTTCTTTGTTGGAAGAAATGAATGCTTCTATCTTTTCTGTTTGCTTTGCAGTATTTACTTAGCAGCTTAGCCATGGTATGGAAGTACAATCTGTCTCAGTTAACTAATTCTCAGAACTGTTTTCATCAAGGATGTAGAAGTGATCCTCTTCTAAAACCCCTGGCAGGGAAGATGAAAGAGGGGGATGGACAGGCTGCAGGCACCGAAGAATGAGAAAGTGTTTTTACTAGAAAATGCTCCTGAAGGCACAAGATGGGCTTTCATCGTGAAGGATGCAGATTTTATCCAGAATATCTCAGTCATAAACGAAATATTTAGCAGACATCAGTGCTGTTTTCACAATGGTGTGTATACTATACTTAACCATTTTATGTCAGACTTCCAGAAAAGGTAAAGCACCTAGCAGGTTCTTAATAAAACTGTAGCCCAAATCATTAACCAGCTCACTGTGCACTGCAGCCAGCAGCAAAGTTTTAACCTTCTCTTATTAGGAGTCAAAAACAAAAGACAATGTGATGCCTAATATTGCCTTTATGGAAGTCTACACACCTAGGATGACTAGCCTAATGGGCTAGTTGTTGGATATCGACCATTGCCAGATTCCCATATATTTTGTAGCATCAGCAATTTGATAAACTTCTCTGCTTCCCCCTCCCAGTAGCTAGGAGTCAATGCTAACAATCGATATAAAAAGAGGAGGGCTGACATGCAGAACCAAGGGATGAGAATGCTCATCTGGCCTCATCAGAGCCATGTGGTTGAGGTACTGGCCAACACAGGCAAAACTGCCTGACCAAGGGGAAAGAATGCTGTCTGGAATTAAAGAAAGCATGGTACAAGTTCTGTAGCTGTGAGTGACAACAAATGGAATGTCAACTAGACCTGCTTCTGGAGGCAGCCAGGACCATCCTTGATATACCTGGCCACTCTCAAAATTTGCAAGGATGCTAGCACTATTCTGAAATTATAAAAAATCCAGTAGAGATCTCACTGAGCTACAGGTAGGCTTTCCCTACTACTTGATTCCATAGCATTCTCGTATGTAGAGTCGATGGGATATAGCAAATCTCACACACATGATTTCAATGGAATCCAAATAAACTTCTCTTATAATTACTCCTTCCTTTAAATTGTTAATATGATATCTAGTTATATGCATGTATATGTTTAAAAAATTTGTTAAGAATACATATTTAATTCTGAAAAATCAAGCATCCTAAAAAATAAAAAATGGATTTGACTCACTTTGCAAATCTCTTTTCATACATATGAAAATATACCAAAAAATAGGGTGAGAAATGGTAAGACAAAATACACACACACACACACACACACACACACATGGCAGGGCATCATGCAATAGAATAGCAAACAAATGATCCCCTTAAAGGAAATTTCTAAAATTCACCAAGAGTAATGTAGTCTTCATGGTTTTGAAATAAATCACAGCTCTTGGCATGATGCTAATTTGCATAAATGTGCAATATCCCCCCTCCCACTCCTAACTCCAAGGGGGAAAGTTGGCTTTGTTAATGAGGTAAACAAATCTATTGTATATTTCATGTTTGCTGTATCCTTTCTTAAATATTTGATTTTGAAATAATGTATTTAATACTGTCTCACTGTAGGAATGACTAGACCGTAGTTTAAGGCTGCAGGTCTTTGCTGCAGGGTGTGG
The DNA here is from genome assembly GCF_009761245.1 of Sapajus apella. NCBI lineage: Eukaryota > Metazoa > Chordata > Mammalia > Primates > Cebidae > Sapajus > Sapajus apella. The sequence goes on from NW_022436951.1 coordinate 32,347,634, forward strand.
GAGCTCACAAAGACTGAAACCACTGCCAGGCTGCTGTAGCCCTTGGTTCTTCTCTGTGCCCCAGATTGCAAACAAATCATGATGCATAATGCATGTATACTAATAAAGCACTGCATGTGGAGGCTCCAAGACAGACATTAATAAATGTAACTCACTCGAACTTGCTTCTCAGCTGAGTCCTACCAATAAAGATCCACTCTTCAACCGAATGCACTCACCCTGAGAGCCCGTTGTCACTCTTCAGATATGTTCGCCAGCTGCTTCAGCCAGCCCAAGACCTCCACAGCCTGGAGGAGAGGAGGTCCTCATCAGGGAATGTTTGTCTCAGGAGAGAAGAGTGAGTCTGGGCCCTGGTGTAGGAAGCTGCTGGAGACAGTGATGTAGAGGCTGGGTTCTAATGGCTCTTGTCATGAATTAGCTACTTGGTTTTGGGTGACCCTCTTAATTTCTTGGACTTCATGTTCTTGGACCAGAGATATCTGGGTATAACCCGGTAATGGGACTGCTGGGTCAAATGGTATTTCTATTTCTAGATCCTTGAGGAATCGCCATACTCTTTTCCATAATGGTTGAACTAATTTACACTGCCACCAACAATGTAAAATTGTTCGTATTTCTCCACATCTTCCCCAGCATCTGTTGTCTCCTCATTTTTTAATGATCACCATTCTAACTGGCATGAGATGGTATCTCAATGTGGTTTTGATTTACATTTCTCTAACGACCAGTAATGATGAGCTTTTTTTCATATGTTTGTTGGCTGCATAAACATCTTCTTTTGAGAAGTGTCCGTAATTATTTTATCATGTGATATATTTAAAACTATATTAGGATTGGGCTATATTTTATCTGAATAAGAATTACTGTCTTAAAGAATTATTGTTTTTAAAAACACTCCCCTGCTTTATTTGATATATGTCCATGCTATATTTTATATGTGTCCTTCTACAGCATTTCTGGATTAGTAATCCAATCCATTGTTAAAGACACCAGGTTGGTGATATGTTTGGCTGTGCCCTCACTCAAATCTCATCTTGAATTGTGGTTCCTATCCCCACATATCAAGGGAGGGACCAGGTGGAGATAATTGAATCATGGGGACTGTTTCTCCCATCCTGCCCTCCTGATAGTGAGTTCTCACAAGATCTGATGGTTTTATAAGGAGCTTCCCCCTTTGTTGGGTACTCATCCTCTCTCCTGCTGACCTGTGAAGAGGTGCCTTCTGCCATGATTGTAAGTTTCCTGAGGCCTCCCCAGCTATATGGAACTGTGAGTCAATTAAACCTCTTTCCTTTATAAATTAACCAGTCTCCATATTTCTTCATAGCAATGTGAGAACGGACTAACACAGTTGGGAGTTTGAAAACAGCTATTTAAGCTATTTGTTTAGCAGGTCGCCAAATGAAGTCCATTTTTAAGAAAAAGGAAAGGACAAAACTGTCATCTATTATAATTGCATTTTCTCTAAGATTTTTAACCATCATTCTGTGGGATTGAGCATTATAAAAACTTCTTAACTTCATATATGCTGCAGTTAAACCAATAGACTAAAACCTCATTTGAACTATAGCTGTGAAACTGCATTATTCTAGAAGTAATTCCAGCACAAATGCCATAAAAATGATGATGGTTTTTGGTTTAGGCTTTTCCTCCTAATTTTCTCTCATATGTTTCTGATTATTGCAGTTCTATGCAGGATTACAGCTGATAAGATGTCAAACATTTATTCATATGCCAAAGTTGATAATAATTAAAATGTTTTAAAATTTCCATCTGTTTTGTCAGTAGTTTTGGATTTCTTCCTGGCATGACCTTCAGCCTGTGTTCTTGCTTTTTTCCTGTTTATCCCTTCAATTGCTTGATCAGGTATTAGTCCCATCTGATTTGCAATCATTAGATCCTTCTTTAAAATTGCCTGGAAAAAGTTAACTTGTATCTGTCACATGTTGTAGTTATTCTCTATGAATTCCATAGAGAGCCAGGAATGAAATTTAATTAGAGGGGAGAAAAATGAGGCTCAAACATGGAATCTGAAGCTACCCAGAAAGATGAGAGACTGAGGAGAGAACAAAGAAGCAGGTGGACAAAAGAGCGTATGCCCACTTTAAATGGGATGAAAGTGAGGAGGTTTGGGCAAAACATCAATTATTTAATTATAGGGACTCTATAGAAAATCATGGAGACTTAGTCAAAATCTTGATACTTATGATCATAACAGCTGTTATCAAATGCAGTATGCAAACACTGCTGGGTGTTATGCAAAGCTGGGGAGAGACTCTGCCCTACACATGCTCATGGTAAAAATTCATCTTCTTAATATTTACCTGAGCTGAAATTTTGTGCCAGGTCTGGGAAATCATAATTCCTGAGAAGTAAACCTCCATGCATTCATCTGGAGATGACAGTTTGTTTCCTTTCCATTTAGGTAGAGATAGGATGCTTTCTGCAGGCTGCCTATGAGCATTGGGTGTGGCCCAAGGACACAAACTGGATTCAAGGAGCATATCCATGGGTGGAGATGCTACTGGGGTCATGACACTGCTAAAAACCTCATGAAAACCAGAACTGCTGCTTCTATAAATTAAGGTTAATACCAACCCTCAGTGGTAGAACCTGCTCATAGCCCTTGTTAATCCTTGTTTTTTATGTAAGATCCTGCAGGGTGCAGCTTCTCTATGTTTGTACAGAGGGCGAGTATTGAGGGAATAATCTGGATTCTTTGTCAAAGCAGATGGGCTCCTAGTGCAGGAAGGCGGGTGTACTCTCAAATGAGAGCTGGACAGTCTCTTTCCATGTGTGGGCCATGAGTGAGGGCAAGGTGCAAGGGCTTTGCTTTTATCTGCAAAGTCCTCTGGCTCAGGTGCAGGCGCTGGTCACCATCCTGTCTGCCTGCCTTGCAGAGCCTGCCTTGGAGGAGCTGCTCCCTCTCTTGTTCCTGCTCTCTCTCCCTGCGGTCCTGCCTCTCCCTGGGTGAGTGCCAGGGCTAGAATCAGAGAGTGACGAGCTGCACCTCAACCTCAGATGGGTGTGTTCTACCCTGCTTTATGGTGAAGCCCTGGCCCAAGGAAAGAGCTGTCTCCTTGATTCCCTTTTTGGTCATTAGTCCCTTGTATCAATTTCCCCTTTGCTGACAACCTTTAGGTGAAGAGGAGTGAGTCTTAGGACCCCTATGCCATTGTAGGCTTCAAAATATCAGTTTGTTAGTGGAGACACCATGAGGACCAGCATCTGCATGTAGTTATTCCAAGTAAGCTCATCCCTCCATAATACAGATGGGCCAAGAGGTCTTTGTTGAAGACAGGAGGGCGGGGAGAGTGCACATGAATGCTGACATCAGGGGTGTTTCCAGCAGGACCACAGACTGAGAGGCAGGGAAGGGAGTCACCTAATGGACATGCAACAATTGTCAAATGAGAAGTGCTCACATTTTTCCGGATCGTGCTGATGTTGGTCTTTCTCCAGTTCTCAAAGTCTACCCAGTCCAGGGAGCTAACAATTCTGTCCTCTCCCATTTGGTCCTTCCCATTTCTTCCTTTCCTATCTGCCCGCTTGTCTTTTCTGTTTGTAGTGGAAGCTTGATCATTTGCAATGAGAAGAACAGGTTACCCTGACAATAACTTTTCAAACACCACATGGTCTGAAAGTGTGTATTAGTGATTACTGTGAGCATATAAAGGGTATAGACACACATATGCATGCGTGTACACAAGTGTCTATAATCCTTTTTTTAAAAAAATTAATTTCCGTAGTTTATTGGGGAACAGGTGGTTACGTGAGTAAGTTTTTTTGTGGTGATTTGTGAGATTTTGGTGCACCCATCACCTGGGCAGTATACACTGCACCCTATTTGTAGTCTTTTATCCCTCACCCTCTTCCCACCCTTTCCCTGAGTCCCCAAAGTTCATTGTGTTATTCTTATGCCTTTTCATCCTCATAGCTTAGCTCCCACTTAATAAGTGAGAACACACAATGTTTGGTTTTTCATTCCTGAGTTACTCCACTTAGCGTAATAGTCTCCAATCTCATCCAGGTCGCTGCAAATGCCATTAATCCATCCCTTTTTATGGCTGAGCAGTATAATCCTTTTTTAAAGATGGAAATTTGAAGAAATCCACACTCCACTATTTATGGCCCGTGTCAAAATTTAAATACATCTGGAATTTTAGTTGAATGTGTAATCTCTTATGATGGTTTATTTAATGTGTCAGTTTGACCTAATGGATGCATTATTTCTGAGTATGTCTGTGAGGGGCTTTCCAGAAGTGATTAGCATTTAAATAGGTAGACTGAGCACAGAAGATCTGCGTTCACCAGTCAGGGCCTAAGGAGAGCGAGGAGAAGGACGGGCACATTTGCTCTGTCTGTGCTGAGCTGGGCATTTTCTGCTCTCATACATCAGTGCTCCCGGTTCTGGGGCCTTCTGACTCACGCTGGAACTTACACCGGGGGCCCTCCTGGTTCTCAGGCCTTCAGGCTTTGGACTGAATTACTCCACTGACTTCCGTGGGCCTTCAGCTTGCACATGGAAGATTGTAGGGCTCCTCAGCCTCTAAAATCATGTGAGCTGATTCCCATAAGACGTTTCTTTCTATATATGTATATCAATGGAATTGGTTCAGCTTCTCTGGAGAACCCGAATACACCCTTTTCTAAAGGTTCATGAAAATTTTTGGCTTTTTTTGCTGAACTTTTTTCAGATGTGTGTGCTTGTCGTATTCCCCTAGCTTTATCTTTGTCCTCGCTGTCCAGCTGGACTGTCAGTCATTTGGGGTAGGGTACAGCTCAGTTTTCTGTGTCCCCTGCAACCTTCCACACTACCTGAGCATGACGTTTTTCTTGAAAGAGACGCCAAATGCACATTTGTTTCATTGACCTCCCACATTTGAGTCGCCTTCGCTTATTTCAAGCTGCTCCTAACAACACAAACCAAAAACTTTCTTACAACACAAGGGAATGAGTTGTTCTGTTTTTAAAATGAGCTTCCAGGAAGAGATCTCACATGTAAATTATTTATGCCCCAGAGGAAAATGTGGCAATGATCTGATTAATAGCAGCGTTGCGACAAACCAGCCCCGATAACCCAGGAGCCACGGTTCCTGTGTCAGGACTGGCTTTCCTGCTGCGAGGCTGTCCTGAGCAGGCCACATTCTGCTGGTGACCTAATACCTGCATGATTCCCCACAGATTTCGGGCCCTCAGGTGATGAGCACCATTGTGTGGACAGAAACGTCTAGCTCAAAGCCATGGCTGCGAACTTCTGCCTTCTTATCCTTTGGTTAAAAAATGCCTTTTAAGACAATTCGTGCCCATTGTTTTTGTCCTGGTATATCTCAACATGCCTAGAACATTGTGAAGTAAACCAAAACCAAAAACTAAACCAAAAAAAAGGAAAAAAAGTCTTATCACACATGTTCTAAGTTAGCTACCTACCCAAGTACTAAAGGGCATCATGCCTTATTTTTGAAAAATGAAACATAAGGTTTGCCTCAACATAGGTTATGCTATTTGCTCCCCTCTCAGTGTCTGTATTAGGATATTTTTGGCTACAAGTGACAGAAACAACTCAAATTTACTTAATGAGTGCCTCCTGTTTCGGGAAAGCCTGGGGTGTCTGAGGGAGCCTGGGTTCTAGGGGTGCATGTGGAGCTGCCTCCTTTGCAGGCAGTTTTTCCACAGGGTGGCAAAGATGGCTGCCAGCTCACCTGGGCTCTCATCTTTCCAGTGACGAGGCTTCCCAAGGGATTGCTAACTCCATCAACACTGTCTCCTCTCTGATGACTTCCGCCAAGTCCATATGGGGGGAGGGAAGGTCTTACTCTGGCTCAGGTGGGTGTCTGTCCCTGATGTAATCACTCTCATTATGGGTATGTGTTTCTCAGATTGACCAAACTTGAGTCATGTCCCCTCCCCTAGGACTGGTGAAGAGGTCAGCTTTAAACACATCCATTGGAAGATGTTTCCTATAAGGGATTCTGTTACAGGAAGTAATAAGGGAAAGGAAAAGTGTGGGAAGATTTAAAAATAAAAACTATAATTACATCTGTCCATCCCAGCAGTCTTACGGAACTAAAAGCAAGAGAGCCTCAGGTATCTGAATCATTGAGTTTGTTTGTGCAAGCTGCTAGACTCACCTGTTGAATGCCTTTCAATATTTTCTCTGATGAAACACATGATCAAAAGGGTGCCCTTGTTAGCATCTAAGGGACTTTTTTACACATCTAGACCCAGGAGACATTTTTCACAATGTAGTTGAGGTTCGATATTCATAGTATTCGTGCTTGAAGCCCATGAAATCTATTGAGGAATTCTAACGCACACAGGACAATCTGTACTTGTCGTGGCCTGGGTTTAGGGCTGATGTCTGATACGTAGGTTTGTCACCACACAAGGGAAACGCTGGAGGGTTTGCAGTACCATGGCACCTGGTAATTGAATGCTATTTTGTGTGCGAACCATTCTATTAAGGGACAGATAGTCTTCTACTGTATTGCATGGAGAGGCAAAAATTGAATGTCAACAAATTTGTATTTTGGATATTATTTCTCAGAATAAATTGCATAGGGAAAATGGTCTTTATGAGGGTGTTGATATATTTTTAATAGGAGCCCTCCATCCCTGATAAAGTAGATTACAAATGTTTCCAAGGGAAAATGTTCCAGTAGCTTTATCATATAAGCAGTTTCTGCTGGTTTTAGTAGAATGAGTTTCTTCAGTGCCAGAAAAATCTGATAGCATTGATTAAACAAGAGACACACAACACCCTTTCCATCACTGAGATTACAGGCTATATGCTGTGCCTTCATTTTTAATTAGCTGGAAAAATTATGCTTAAGAAAAACAACTAGTAGAAAATTGTAGAGATATGGGGGAAAATCATTCTCTTGAAATTTCTGTATTTTTGATTCTTCACTTAGAGTTTTGAACTAGACATAGTTTGTATTGCCACAGTGATCTTTCGTCTCATTCTCCCCGTTTCATTGGATGGGGGTTGGAGGTTGGTTTTGATGCAGTTGCTGCAAGGGGGCTTACAGGATCGGTTGGTGTGAGCTGGGGATCAGCACTAGGAAGTCAGATGTTCCCTGGGGTGAAAGCAGGCAGCAGTTTATCTGCTCTGAGCGTCTCCACCTCGTGGGCTCTATCCTGTGTGCATCATGCCATCTGTAAGCAGAGGCATCAGGAAGACAAAGTCCTGTCAGGGCATCAGTGTCTCATCTGACTGCTGGGGCTTGGCTTAAATGGAACAAGAGAGAAAAGTCTGGTGTGAGGAAGGGTTGGAGAAGTCCACCTGGAAAATACACAAAGTGGGCAGGACACTACTAACGGCAAACGGACTGTTCTAAATGCCGCCGAAGGGAGCCTGAGCATTTCAAACTCAAATGGCCAGCGAAGCCATGAAGGCCTTTCCCCTGCTTCCAGAGCAGGGCGTCACCTCACATGCACAGGCCGATGGAAGCCTGGCCGCTTGGCCTATGCCAGGCCCACTCACGATTTCCTTCTGCACTAGTCAAACAGGGTCTCCATCCGACACTTTTGGAAGGTGCCCAAAGGGATGCATGGAAGTCAATTAGATCTGAATTCTGGAGTGAGATCTATAGATATTTAGATCTGAACATATAAATAATTTATGAGGCAGTCTAATGTAATAATATGATGTGTAATATATTACTATGCATGCAGATAATATATAGTTATGTATATATGTAATATGTAAGATGCATACATGTTGATGTACATTGCATTAATACACGATATATAGTACAATGTAATATTAATACATCTATATCATATATACCTATATATGGATACACCTATGATACATATGATGTATAGGATTGCACGCATTTATTTACTGAGACACACAACACAAGGGGGTATGCTGTCCAGTTCCATTCCTCCTTAGGTCTGGCCGTGGGTGCGTGGCCCACACTGCATTGCATTTCGCCCAGGTTCTGCTCACCCTCGTCTGTGCTCCACATCCTCTGGGCTGAAATCTGCTCCCTCTGTTTTTCAGACCCTCTTGACTGACTGCAGAGTTGTACAGTCTCTGCTTATGTGACTCATCATTAAGAATAGTCTTTAGTATTAGATTTTTCTAGAAACTCTTCTTTCCTTTTTTGCTTTTCTTCCTTGTGCTTGCAAAGTGTCTGGAAGGGTTGAAGCCAACCCACGATGAAGCTGGACTCAGAGATGCTAGCCTCTTATGCTTGTACATGTTGACTTAAAATCACCTCTGCTTCATCTTTTTTTTTTTTTTTTTTTTTGAGATGGAGTCTCACTCTGTTGCCCAGGCTGGAGTGTAAGGCCCAATCTGGGCTCACTGCAAGCTTTGCCTCCTGGATTCAAGTAATTCTCCCTGCCTCAGCCTCCCAAGCTGGGATTACAGTTGCCTGCCACAATGCCCAGCTAATTTTTGTATTTTTCGGTAGAGACGGGGGTTTCACCATGTTGGCCAGGTTGGACTTGAACTCCTGACCTCAGGTGATCCGCCTGCCTCGGCCTCCCAAAAGTGCTGGGACTACAGTGCTTCACATTCTGTGTTGAATTTGGGGCTACCTTCAAATATCCCCTGGAGACAAGCTCACTTTTCCAGAATGAGTCATGTGATTCACACAGGACCTATCTATCCTGTTGTGTATGTCTTATTCTTGATAAACGGAGATGTCTATATCCCCGACTTTCTAAAAGGTAACCACTCATAAAGGATGTGGGCATAGATTGCCTCTGAACAGCCTATTACAGGGGCAAACATGGCTCTGGTTCAGGGTGAAGCTTTTATTCCCTTGGCTCTTTTCTTCTCTCATCTGTTGGCTCCTGCAGTTATCTTCCATTGCCAGCGGGCTGTGGGATCAGGCACAGCTACCCAGAGGCAGGAGCCAGGTTCTCAAGCCCACCTCCTGTGGTTACTGCGGCGGCTGCAACCCCCTTGCTCTTGGTATTCAAGGAGTTTGCATGCCGTTGTGTTCCTGTCTCACCTGCAGAGGAGGAGGGCTGTGTACCAGGACCCGGGCTGTGCTTCGGGAACTATGGAACTCAGCTGTGGGTCTGCCTCTATTTGCTGTTTCAGTGTCTTGCTTGTATACACAATTTTAAGTGCATAATTTATTCAGTAGGTAAAATGACTTCTCTGTGAAGCACATTTTTATTCTTTAAAAATCATTCCACAAATTTTCCACAAAGTGTAATATTTTAAGCATGTTAATATTTTGATGAGAAATATTGAAGGATGACTGATTATTAATTTGTAATTTATTCATCTCTGAGAAAGATGAGAAAAACAGTCTCATATTTAGATTAATTTAGGCTTATTTAATCTTTAGTCAAGGAATCCCCTTGTATTAGTTTCTTTCTTTAAATTATTTAAAAAATTTGTTGTGGGTACATAGTAGGTATATGTATTTATGGGTACATGAGATATTTTGATATAGGCATGCAATGTGAAATAACTACATCATGGAGAATGGGGTATCAATCCCCTCAAGCATTTATCCTTTAAGTAACAAACAATCTAATTACATTCTTTTAAAAAAAATTATTATACTTTAAGCTCTGGGGTACATGTGCAGATCATGCAGGATTGTTACATAGGTACACACATGCCATGGTTTGCTGCCTCCATCCCCTCATCACCTACATTAGGTATTTCTCCTAATGTTATCCCTCCCCAACCTCTCCACCCCCTGTTACCGCTCTCCTAGTCCCCTCCCCAACAGATTCCAGTGTGTGATAGTCCTCTCCCTGAGTCCATGTGTTCTCGTTGTTCAACACCCACCTATGAGTGAGAACATGCGGTGTTTGGTTTTCTGTTCTTGTGTCAGTTTGCTGAGAATGATGGTTTCCAGCTTCATCCATGTCCCTGCAAAGGACATGAACTCATCCTTTTTTATGGCTGCATAGTGTTCCATGGTGTATATGTACCACATTTTCTTTATCTAGTCTATCCTTGGTAGGTATTTGGGTTGGTTCCTAGTCTTTGCTATTGTAAACAGTACCACAATGAACATACCTGTGCATATGTCTTTATAATGGAATGATTTATAATCCTTTGGGTATATACTTGGTAACGGTATTGCTGGGTCAAATGGTATTTCTGTTTCTAGATCCTTGAGGAATCGCCACACTGTTTTCCACAATGGTTGAACTAATTTACACTCCCACCAACAGTGTAAAAGTGTTCCTATTTCTCCACATCCTCTCCAGCATCTGTTGTCTCTAGATTTTTTAATGATCACCATTCTAACTGGTATGAGATGGTATCTCATGTGGTTTTGATTTGCATTTCTCTAATGACCAGTGATGATGAGCACTTTTTCATATATTTGTTGGCCACGTAAATTTCTTCTTTTGAAAAGTGCCTGTTTATATCCGTTGCCCACTTTTTGATGGGGTTGTTTGTTATTTTCTTGTAAATTTGTTTTAGTTCTTTGTAGATTCTGGATATTAGCCCTTTGTCAGATAGGTAGATTGCAAAAATTTTTCCCATTCTGTTGGTTGCCAGTTCACTCTAATGATAGTTTCTTTTGCTGTGCAGAATCTTTTTAGTTTAATTAGATCCCATTTGTCTATTTTGGCTTTTGTTGCAATTGCTTTTGGTGTTTTAGTCATGAAATGTTTGCCCATGCCTATGTCCTGAATGGTATTGCCTAGGTTTTCTTCTAGAGTTTTTATGGTGTTAGGTCTTATGTTTAAATCTTTAATCCATCTGGAATTAATTTTTGTATAAGGTGTAAGGAAGGGGTCCAGTTTCAGCTTTCTGCATATGGCTAGCCAGTTTTCCCACCACCATCTATTAAACAGGGAATCCTTTCCCCATTGCTTGTTTTGTCAGGTTTGTCAAAGATCAGATGGTGTGTGGCATTACTTCTGAGGCCTCTGTTCTGTTCCATTGGTCTATATCTCTGTTTTGGTACCGGTACCATGCTGTTTTGGTTACTGTAGTCTTGTAGAATAGTTTAAAGTCAGGTAGTGTGATGCCTCCAGCTTTGTTGTTTTTGATTAGGATTGTCTTGGCTGTGCAGGCTCTATTTTTTTTCCATATGAAGTTTAAGGTGGTTTTTTTCCAGTTCTGTGAAGAAGGTCATTGGTAGCTTGATGGGGATAGCATTGAATGTATAAATTACTTTGGGCAGTATGGCCATTTTCATGATATTGATTCTTCCTAACCATGAGCATGGTGTGTTTTTCCATCTGCTTGTGTCCTCACAATCTAATTACATTCTTAAAGTTATTTTAAAATATACAATTATTATTGTCTGTAGTCACCCTATTATGCATTCTTCCTATTTTTTTTTTTTTTTTTTTTGTGTGTGTACCATTTAACCATTCCTACTTCCACCTAGCCCCTCACTACCCTTCCAAGCCTCTGGTAACCATCCTTTTACTCTGTGTCCATGAGTTCAATTGCTTTAATTTTTAGATCCCACGAATAAGTTAGAAAATGAGATATTTATCTTTCTGTTCCTGGCTTATTTCACTTAACATAATGATCTCCAGTTCTGTCCACGTTGCTGCAAATGACTGGATCTCATTCTTTTTCATGGCTGAATAGTTCTCCATTGTGTATATGTAACAAATTTTCTTTGTTCATCTGCTGATGGACACTTAGGTTGCTTCTAAATCTTAGCTATTGTGAATAGTGGTGCAATAAACATAGGAGTGTAGACATCTTTTTGATGTACTGATTTCTTTTCTTTTGGGAACATCCTAGAAGTGAGATTGCTGGATCATATGCCAGCTCAATTTTTAGTTTTTGGAGGAACCTCCAAACTGTTCTCCATAGTGGTTGTACTAATGTACATTCCCATCAACAGAATATGAGGGTTCCCTTTTCCCTACATTCTTGCCAGCATTTGTTATTGCATGTCTTTTGGATATAAGCAATTTTAAGTTGGGTGGGATGATATCTCCTTGCAGTTTTGATTTGCATGTCTCTGATCAATTATACTGAGTATCTTTTCATATGCCTGTTTGCCATTTGTATGTCTTCGTTTGAAAAATGTCTATTCAAATCTTTCACTCATTTTTTGATCAGATTATTAGATTTTTTTCCTATAGAGTTGTTTAAGCCTTTATATATTTTGGTTATTACCCTTGTCAGAGAGGTAGTTGACAAATATTTTCTCCCATTCTGTGCATTGTCTCTGCACTTTGTTGATTGTATGCTTTAACTTGATGTGATACCATTTGTCCATTTGTGCTTTGGCTGCCTGTGCTTGTAGGGTAGTTTTTAAGATGTTTTTGGCCAGACCAATGTTCTGGTGATTTTCCCCACTATTTCCTTATAGTAGTTTCATAGTTGAGGTCTTCAGTCCATTTTGATTTGTTTTTTTGTACATGGTGAGATACAGGGGTCTAGTTTCCTTCTTTTGTGTATGGACGTCCAGTTTTCCAAGCATCATTTATTGAAGAGAGTGTCATTTCCCCAGTGTATGTTCTTGTTACTTTTGTTAAAAAAAGACATAATTGTAGGCATTTGGATTTGTTTCTGGGTTTCTGTTTTGTTCCATTGATCTATATGTTTGTCTTTTATACAAGTACCATGCTGTTTTGATTACTGTTGCTCTGTAGCATAATTTGAAGCTAAGTAATGTGATTCCTACAGTTTTATTGTTTTTGCTTAGAACAACTTTGGCTATTCTGAGTCTTTTATGGTTCCATATAAATTTTGTGATTGTGTTTTCTACTTCTGTTTAGAATGTCATTGGTATTTTGAAGGGATTGCATTGAATCTGTAGATGGCTTTGGGTAGTATGGAAATTTTAATAATATTTTTCTTTTAATTCATGTACATGGAATGTTTTTCCATATTTTGGTATCCTTTTCAACTTCCTTCATCATTGTTTTATAGTTTTCATTGTAGAGATCTTTAACTTCTTTGGTTAATTGCTTGATATTTAATTTTATGTGTGGCTATTGTAAATGGGGTTATTTGTTTTATTTCTTTTTCAGATTGTTTGCTGTTGGTATATGAAATGCTGCGGATTTTTCTATGTTGATTTTGTATTCTGCAACTGTATTGAATTTATCAATTCTAGTTTGCTTGTGGAGTCTTCAGGTTTTATCAAGTATAAAATCATATCATCAGCAAACAAGGGTACTTTGACTTCCAGTCTAAATGCCCTTTATATCCTTCTTTTGTCTGAGTGTTTTAGCTAGGACTTCCAGTACTATGTACCAAACAAGGGTACTTTGACTTTCCAGTTTGAATGCCCTTTATATCTTTCTCTTGTCTGAGTGTTCTAGCTAGGACTTCCAGTACTATGTTGAATAACAGTGGAGAAAATGGGCATTCTTATTGTGTTCCATATCTTAGAGGAAAGGCTTTCAGTTTTTTCCCCATTCAGTATGATATTAGCTGTGAGTCTGTTGTATATGGCTTTTATTATGTTGAGGTGTATTTGGTCTTTATCCAGTTTTTTAAGTTTTTTTATCATAAGAAATGTCAAATTTTATCAAATGCTTTTTCAGCATCAATTTAAATAATCGCATGGTTTTTAATCCATCATTTTTTTTGATATGATGTATCATGTTGATTGATTTGCATATGTTGAACCATCCTTATATCCCAGGGATAAATTCCAGTTGGTCATAATGAATGGTCTTTCTAATACATTGTTGAATTACATTTGCTAGCATTCTGTTGAGGATGTTTGCACCAATATTCATCAGAGATGTTGGCCTGTAGCTTTCTTTCTTTCTTTCTTTCTTTTGATGTGTCTTTAATTTTGGTATCAGGTTAATAATAGTGGCCTCCTAGAATGAGTTTTGAAGTATTCCCTTCTCCTCTATTTTTTTGGAATAGTTTGAGTAGGATTAGTATTAGTTCTTTAAATGTTTGGTAGAATTCAGCAGTGAAGCCATCAGGTTCTGGGTGTTTCTTTACTGGAAGACTTTTTACTATGACTTTGATCCCCTCACTTGTTATAGGGCTGTTCAGGTTTTGGATTTCTTCCTTGTTCAATTTTAACAGGTTGTATATATCTAGGAATGTGTTCATTTCTTCTAGATTTTCCAAATTATTGGCTATAGTTGCTCATAGTAGCCACTAATGATCCTTTGAATTTCTGTAGTGTTTGTTGTAATGTCTCCTTTTTCATTTCTGACTTTATTTAATTATATCTTCTCTCTTTTTTTCTTAGTCTGGTTAAAGTCTTGTCAATTTGTTTAAATTTTCAAAAAAAAAAAACAATTTGTTTAATTGATCTTTTTCTTTTTGATTTCAATTTTATTTATTTCTGCTCTTATCTTTATGATTTCTTCTACTAATTTTGGTTTGGTTTGTTCTTGTTTTTCTGGTTTTTAAGATGCATCATTAGGTTGTGTATTTGAAGTTTTTTCTCTTTTTTGATGTAGGTGCTTATACCTATACATTTCCCTCTGAGTACTGCTTTTGCTCTGTCCCATAGGTTCTGGTATGTTTCCATTATTTATTTTAAAAAATTTTTCAAAAAAAAGGGAAAATTTTCAATTTCCCTTTTAATTTCTTCATTGATACACTGGTCATTAGGGAACAAATTGTTTTATTTCCATGTGTTTATATGCTTCCCAAAACTCTTTTTATTAATTTATAGTTTTATGTCATTGTGGTCAGAGAAGATGCTTGATATTGTTTCAATGTTTTAAGACTTGTTTTGTGACCAATTGATCTAACCTTGAGAATGAGCCATGTGCTGAGGAAAAGAATGTGTATTCCTCAATTCTCAGATGAAATATTCTATAAATACCTATTTTTAATAGATCCATTTGGTCTGTAATAGATCTATTTCCTAGCATTCTGTTGAAGATGTTTGCATCAATATTCATCAGCGATATTGCCTGTAGATTTCTTTCTTTTCTTTTCTTTCTTTTGATGTGTTTGTCTGGTTTTGGTATCAGGGTAATAATGGATCTATGAAATAGATCTATTTGCAGATGATTCTGATGATTCTTTGTTGATTATCTGTCTGTTTGGAAGATATGTCCAATGCTGAAAGTGGGTGTTGAATTCAGCTATTTTTGTATTTGGGCCTATCTGTATCTTTAGCTCTAATAATATTTTATTTATATATCTGAGTACGCCCATGTTAGGTGCATATATGTCTAAAATTATTCTGTCTTCTTACTGAATTGACCTTTTTATCATTATATGGTGACTTCCTTTGTGTCTTTTTATACTTTTTCCCTTGCATTCATTTCTTAGGGCTGCTGTGGCAAGGTACCACAACCTGGGTGGCTTAAAACAATAGAAATTAATTTTCTTATTGTCTGAGAGGCCAGAGTCCAAAATTAAGGGGCCAGCTGAGCCACAGTCCCTCTAGGGTAATTACGAGGTGATTCTTCTTTCTGCTTCCAGCTTCTGGTGGCTCCTGGCATTCCTTGGCCTTTGCCAGCATCTCTCCAATCTCTACCTTCATCTGGCCTTCTCAGGGTCAGTGTATTCTCCCTTTCCGGCTTTGAAAAGGAGGATGTATGGTATTGGACTTAGGGCCTACCTGGTTAATCCTGGATAATCTCACCTCAACATCCTTCACTTAATTACATCTGTAATATACTTTTTCCAAATAAAGTCAGACTTATAGATTCCTATCTTGTGTTTTGGGGAAACCACTATTCAACCTATTGTGCCTCCTCTTCCTTTGAATGTGTTTCCTGGGAAGACAGATTTTCTCTCTTTTGTAAGTATTTTCTTTTTATCAGAAACTAAATTTTTTTATTCATGCATCTTTTAGGGTATGGTTTTTCAAAGTGTACTCCAGCACCAGCTGTATCAGCCTTACCTGGGAACTTGCTAGAAATGCAAATTCCTGGGCCCCATTCCAGATGTACCAAATCAGGAACAGGGGCTATGGACTTGCCACCTGCATTTCAATGCACCCTCCAGGTGATCCTGATGCATCCCAAGTCTTGGAACCTCTGCTGTAGGATGCAGATGCCTTGTTGGGGGTTGGGGGTACCTTGAACGCTGGTCTGCAGTACTGTGGTTCAGTGCTCTGCCATGGCTTATGCAGATATGGAGTTTACAATTTGCTAGCTCCAAAGCCTTGGCCCTCCCCTCTTTTTACCCCCATTCTAAGTGCAGAAACCCTATGAGCTCCGAGAGCCACACAGCTGAGAATGGCTGTCTGAGAGAAGTTCTCAGTGACGCTGCTAAAGGAATGAATTAGTGAAATGTTTAGGTATGCTATGAATTGAATTGTGGTCCCCTCTTTAGAGATCACATATTGAAGTCCTTAACGCAGTATCTCAAGCTGTAACTTTATTTGCAGGTAAGATTGTTGCAGATGTTATTAGTTAAGTTTAAATTAGGTATTACTAGGGTAGGGTGAGCTCCTAGAGTAGCATAACTGTGTCCCTCTGAAAAAATGGAAATTTGAACATGGAGACAGATATAACCCAAGGGAGAATACCACATGAAGATGAAGGAAGAGATCAAATGCCAAAGATTGTCAGAAAACCACCAGAAGAAGGGAGAGAGGCATGGATGGAATCTTTCCTCACAGCCCTCAGCAGGAACCAGCTCCACTGAGACCTTGAGCTCACACTTCTGGCCTTCAGAGCTGTGAGACAGTAAATTTCTGTTGTTGCAACTCCCAGTCTGTGGTATTTTGTGAGGGCATCCCTAGCAAACTAGGACAAGGAGTGCTTAGGGTTAATTTTCTTTTGTGATCTGGTCCAAGTTCTGAACAATTAACTTCAAGAGAACTTTTTGAGCACAACCCATTTGTCAGTTGGGAACTGCCTTACCGTAAAACAAAAGCTGTATGTCATGTTGACAACTATTTGGGACATGCAGTTCTCAGTTCCTGAGAGTGTTCAATATGGTATTTTTTACTGAGTTTTAAGTGATTGTAGTATCTTAAAACAGGCAGTCAAAGAATAATATTTTAGATTTTATAGCACATGTGACCTTTTTTTTTCTTCATCTTTATCTCTATTTTCATTTAGAATTGCCCTTTATAAATGTTTTCTCCCTCAGGATTTTTCATTTGTTGGAACTACAAATCAATACAATTAGATACAAGAGTCTCAGCTGAAAATAAAATAAAAGCAAATTAATGTATACATAGACGGGATATTTTGTGTAATTTTTCTCTTCCAATTAGCTCAATTAGTGACTTTTAGGACTGGCCTTCAGGAAGTAATTCTGGGCTAAAAGTCCAGTCTTCAACTTTCAGGAGTTGTCCCAGGGGAGCTGGTCTTCCTGCACAAATTGCTAAGCATGATATGTTCTCACTAATAATTCCAAGTGTTTATGCTGCTCTTCTACTTGTTCATTAATTTTTGTCAATGAAATTGAAAACTTTAAAATTTTACAAGAGTGACTTTTCACTGGTTATATGAAACTGCCAAAAAAGGTTATAGTTCTCCAACATAGTGCATTTTATTCTACAATACCTTCTAAAATAAACTATAAACACACATGCCCACACGTTTCTTACTTCAGAATCATAAATGGGCAAGATGAGGGAGAGCCAACAGAAAAGTTATTGTTCCTACAGTGGGCACTTGTTTGCAATGTGCCACCCTCCCCAGATTCTCCTCCTGAGACTAAGCCATGGATTTCACAACCAGGAGAAGTGGGACTCAGAAGGGATGAGTATGTTCCTCTATGGCCTGGTTGCCGGAGTGGACCTTAATTGAATGGAAAAGCGCAATCAAGCATCTGCATGGAAAAGAACTGCTTTGAAATGGTAACTGGGTTTCCAGCCCTCATCAGCTCGCAGGTAAAAATTGAAATTATTTTCTTTAATTCTCAATGTGAGATGACTTCAAATGTCCCTCTGCGGGTGCCTGTTCCCCTCCAGTGGATCCTTGGGGATTTGAGGGATTTCTGGGGATTTCAGCTCTGCGTGTTTCGCTCCCTCATATCTTTGGCTCCAGGCTTACCCTCCTGGCACCCCCTACCTTCCCTGCTCCCCTCATGCGGCATCTTCTCTGGTGGATTCAGTCTCTCTCTTTTGGGGAAGGCTGAAGGGCCACTTCTTGGGACATCTGGGAGGGACATTACTGACCCCCTTTACCTCTCCATCCCCAAAATCACACAAGCCTTTTCACTGAGAGCTCATAGCATGACTAAAATCAGGCTCAGTGTTGGTAAAATTTCTACCCAAGGTCTATGGATAACAAAAGGGAAGTACAATTCCGAGAAAGTTTTCAACTGTTGTGAGGTCTGTTATGAGATCTGGCACTCACTCCCCTTACCATCTGAAATCCAACCACTACAAGGACAGAGAGAAGACAGTGGATCCCCACTATCCAACTTCAGGGTTCACCTCTGGAGTTTGCATGCCATGCTCCCATATCTCCCACTTCCCAGGGCTATGGGTTTTATAAACACACACTCATTTCAGAGGAAATTGCTCATCTCTCACCTCAGGGACTCTCAGGGTGACCATGTCATCAGAGGCTAGTTCAACGTCAGGATGTTCTCCAAGGGCCAGGACTAGTCCACACTGTCACACCAGTGCACGTGTGAACCATCCAGTGAGGCTTTGTCTTCCCAGGCCAAGCTTATTTCCTTTTTTAGCTCAAACTCCAGCATTAATGGATGATCCATGTCTTCGTGTCTTTCTTGATATTCCAGGTCTCCATATGGGGAATCTAGTGAGTTACTGTGAAACATTGACATTTATCTTCAATAAGCAATAGTTCTTTCTAAAATCACATGAAATCAGGAGTCATTTCTTTCCGTTCTGCCTCTTCCACACCCACCTATAAAGAGTCAACAAAGACACAGTTCAGACTAATCATATAACATAGCATATTTTGCATCAAGGAGTCTCATAGTTTTCCTTTAGAACAATGGGCAGGCATTACCTTTACATCTTAGGAATCAAAAGTGTGTTCAGAGACTTTCCCCCAAACAAATGAGCCATCCCCAAGACTCCCCTTCTTGAGACAGTTCTGCTGCTCCAGAAATCTGAGGGCACCTTCTCATACTAACATCAAGAGCTCAATTTCACAAACTATGTTGATCTTGACATCAACCTTGTCAGGCAGATGAAAGGTCATTTTTTACTTTCACATAGCTGAATTGAAGAAGGGATCATTTGAAGTTGTAGTTAGCAGAACTGCATGCCAGAAATTTCAGGGACCAGGTCCCAGCCTTGGATGGTGCCATTCTCCATGATATATCCTAGTCATTTTTATATTCGGAAAGTCATAAATCCTGAGAAGGGTAACTGGTGTGCTGATTCTCTGGTGAATACCATTTTTATTTCTTTTCAAAGCCATTTCTTTCTCCCAGTCTTATGTGGGTCATATGTACTCCCTCTGCTGAACAGCTGAATTCCCTTCAGGAGCACTTAGTCATCATGTTGAGGATGGTAGGGGGTTGAGAGACTTCGGAGTTGAGAGATCAGTGGCCCCTTTCTGTAGTGGCTCATGCAATGATGGAGAAGGCCAATTCACAAGCAAATAACCATGATACAGTATGTAAACACTGCAATAGTGGCATTTGTAACATACAAAGGGAACACAGAATATAGTGGAATTCTGCCTAAGATTCAGTGAAAGCTAAAGAGAAGGAGTGCTTTTTCAATCTTAGGAAGACAATTACCTCTTTTTAGGTCAGATTAGAAGAGAAAGATTCTCCAAACATGAAGAATATGAACAAAGGCCTAGAAATGTCTGAGAAGAAACAAGTTGCCTGCTGTGAATAGCTTGGAAGATTGGAGAGAGAATGGAGTGGAGGCTGAAAGATAAACTGAACCAGTTTGTACAGGGTCTGGCATGCATGTTAAAAAGTTTTACACCTATTGCACAGGCAGTACAAATCTACTTATAAGCAGGAAAGGCAGAGAGAGCTAATAAAACATGTGTGTCCTCTTCTAGAGCATGAGGATGCTGCTGAGGAGGGGTTGTAGGAGGAGTCGCGGACATGGTTCTAAAGAAATATGAGTGGAATTAGTATCAAGTTTCCTTATTAGAAATCTGGACAAGCGGTACCAGGCTAAATGCAATGGGAAGTGGCTGGGTTTGTACACCCATTGGGTTCCTCCAGCCCACTGCACAAACAAGATCAATTCACAGTGATGTGGTTTTGTTCTGTGCCTCAACCCAACTCTCATCTCGAATTGTAATCCTAACGTGTTGAGGGAGGGAAGTAATTGGATTATGGGGGCATTGCCCCTCATGCTGTTCTTGTGATAGTGAGTGGGTTCTCATGAAAGCTGATGCTTTTATAAGCCAGTTTTCCCTGCCCTTGCTCACTCTCTTTTCTCTCCTGCCACCTTCTGAAGAAGGTGCCTACTTCCCCTGTGCCTTCCACCATGATTGTAAGTTTTGTGAGGCCTCCCCAGCCATGCAGAACTGAGTCAGTGAAGTCTCTTTCCTTTGTAAATTACTCAGTCTCAGACAATTCTTTATAGCAGTGTGAAAATGGACTAATACACATAGAGACCATGACATTGTGGTAAAGAAAGAGTTTCATTGATGCAAAGCCAACCGTGCCAAGTGGGAGACAGAGTTGTTACTTAATCAGTCTCCCCAAGAATTTTGGGGCTAGGGTTTTAAAAAGTAGTTTTGGGGAAGGGGTTGGAGTGGCTATATGATGGGTACTTGCTGCTGACTTGTTGGGAGTATAATCATAGGGGTGTGGCAAATGGTTCTCCTGTGCTCTGAGTCACTTCTGGGTGGAGCCAAAGGAGCGGTTGGCATGCCCAGGTGGAGCCATTGTTCATCAGGCATGCAAAAAACCTGAAAAGATATCCCAAAGGGCCAATCTTAGATTCTACAATAGTGATGTTATCTGCAAGAATAATGGGGGAAGTTGCCTATCTTATGGCCTCTGGAATAATGGCTAGCAATGTCTTATGTCTACACATTGGCAGAATTCAGGCTCCTCTATCCTGGTAGCCTGGTGGTCTCTCTTAACTTTACAAAGGAGGTTAAGTTTTGGGGAAGGGCTGTTATCATTTAAACTACAAACTAAATGCCTCCCAAAGTTAGTTTGGTTTAAGCCTGGGAATTATTAAGGGCATCTTGAAGACAAGATGAGAGTTGGCTAGCTCAGATCTCCCCCACTGCCATATTTTTCCACATTGTTATCATTTTTGCAAAGTTGGTTTCAGGTTCTTGATGTTGGTATGAGGGCCATCAGTGTATACATGACAAATACATTTCTTTACTGACAGAAGTGGGCTTGCACAAATTCAAGAGACAGTGATATTTATCAAGGCAACTGGAAGAATAATATCCACAGCAGAGACCACAGAAGATACTTGATTCATTGTGATGTGAGTGAATAAAGATGGGACGTTTCAATAGGGAGGAAGGGATTCCCATGTAGAAGAGGTCCAGAAAGAAGCAAAAAGTCATCCACTGGATTTGGCAGTTAAAGAGCCATAAGAAGCATCCCTTGCGGTAGAATTATTTTATTGGAAAGAGGAGATTACAGGGGGTTAGAATAAAGGGGTAGATGAATGTTGAGGGTCCAAGTGAAGACAGTGGTTTCATGGATATTCAGTAGTGAGAATGAATGTGCATGCATGATTCCTTATCAATCTATGCCTTACCAATTACTGTGAGCTAGTTACGTGATTTGGGGTCTACAAGTATCCCTGCTCCCTCCTTTAACAGAGCTTCCCCCTCTCCATCTTTGACAGTATGGAACTCCATGCTCAATAGCTAGGGTGTGGGTAGGAACTTTTATTGTTTGATTGTGGTAGTAGGTAGGGGCAAAAACCAAATTAATTCAAACCTCTTAAAATTATAAAAAACTCTGAAAGGAGAAAATCCACACATAAGCTCTGAAGCAACCCACTATTTAGTTTTCTAGGGTTGTCCTAAGGAAATAACACGGGCTGGGTGACTTAACCAACAGAAATGCATTGTCTCACAGTTCTGGAGCCTGGCAGTCTGTTACAGGTAGTTAAACATGAGCAGGGCAGGAGAGGGCTCTTCTTCCACCCACTAGAATGTCCAGTGATGGTTTGGCAATTATTGCGTTGCCTTTCTGAAAATGATAATTTGGCAGCGACAGGGAGAGGCCACTTCCTAATGGTCCATGCTTGTTAATGTCAAAATGTGAATTAAATGCAGACCCCAAGGAGAAGAAACTTCTTGGGCATACGTGTTAAGAGACAAAAGTGGTGAAGTATGATCTTCTGGGGGCCCACTCCACTGGAAAAGGGAAGAAAGCCTTGGATGGGCATGCTGTAACTCCCTGAATACACTGTGCTGCGCCCGATTCCAAACGGTAAAAGCAGCACTGGGCATGTAGAAAGTCTACCCTAAAGGGAAGAATCATGGGAGGGAGGTGAACCCAGAAGTCCCGGGATCAAGGTGAAAGGCTCTTCTTTTTGTAGTCTTCTTTTGCTCTCTTTTCTCTCTTGGATCTTCAGGCACCCATCTGGGTCTCTTTCTTTAAATATATATATATAGATACACACACACACACACATATATATATAGGTTTTTATATATATATTTAGGTTTTTAAAATATATATTTAGGTTTTGGGGTACATGTGAAGAATATGCAGGACTGTTGTATAGGTACATACATGGCAGTGTGGTTTGCTGCCTTCCTCCCCATCACCTATATCTGGCATTTCTCACCACGTTATCCCTCCCCAACTCCCCATCCCCCACTGTCCCTCCCCTAGTTCCCTTCCATAGACCCCAGTGTGTGATGCTCCCCTCCCTGTGTCCATGTGTTCTCATTGTTCAACACCCACCTATGAATGAGAACTTGCTGTATTTCAAGCAAATTTTCCTTTCTTTCCTGTTCTAAAGCCTTTTAAATAAACTTGCACTCCTGCTCTGAAACTTGCCTTGGTGTCTTTTTCTGCTTTACACTCCTCATTTGAATTCTTTCTTCTGAGGAGGCAAGGACTGAAATTGCTGGATTCCTACAGATTCGCCACCAGTACCTCGGGGGAACTCCAATCTCTTCCACTGGTGACAGAGGTGCCAGCCGGATTGGTTCCTTCTGAGGCTGGGAAGGAAGCTCTGATCCAGGCCTCTGTCCTTGGCTTGAACTTGGCCTTCTCCTCCCTGTGTCTTCTCATGGTCTTCCATCTATTTGTATCTGTCTCTGTGTCTGAATTTCCCTTTTATAAGGACACCATTTGTAATGGATGAGGACCTCATTTAAAATGATCTCATTTTAACTTAATCACCTCGTTAAGGACTCTATTTTCAAATATAGTCACATACTGAGAAACTGAGGGGAGAGGACTTCAACATATGCATTTCGGAAGACACTGTTCAGCCCATAACACTCACCCTATGCAATGATCTAATAATGGGTATTAGGGGAGTTTTAGAATCTAATCAGGATGTCAGTGATTAAGAAGGAAAGTCAGTGGCTCTCAGGAAATTAGGGTGGTATTAGCATGTCTAAAGCTGTACTTAGTCTATTTTAAACTATCTAGTCTGAAAAAAGGCCTTGTTGATAGATTGCAGATTATAGACAAGGGTCTCAGAGATTGAGACTTGGCGAGCAGAACATTTCTGGTGCAGGAACGTCACTGCTCATGGAGAGGATGTCTAGTAGTAGGCACAGGTTTTGGTCTCTCTGAAAGGTTTGTTTCTTCATGACTTGATTTCACTATCCTTCAAATTATTCTACAAGTTCCCCTTGTCCTCACTTCATGCTCATCAAACAACCTTTTGTTTATAATCTGACTGTCAGTGTTGGAGTTTTCAAAAGAGAGAGAATGTGCTGATCAGAAGAGATAAGTATCATGCTGAGTCAAGCATTCTTTTGTTGGGATTTAGAATTGGTATTCTTATTTATATATCTGTCTGTTGAGGATGGATGCAGCCAGTCTCTTTGAGACCTTGGATATTTCACCCAGCACTGCTCCTCCAGGAGACTCTGGCTTTTAAGTGGTCTTCTCAGGCAGGCTTCTGTAGCGTTCTCCTGCAAATGCAACATTTGTCAATTGTTTTAGTAAAGGATCTTGTGGGAAGACTTTGAACCATTTGCTAAAATTAGGTTTTTGGATTATGGTGGGCTTTTTATTACCCATATTATGTCTGTCTCTTATTGCCACAAGTAATTGAAATGCAAAGACAACTTGGCAGTGTTCCGTAGCTTATCTGTCATTCTGTTTTTCTACAGCTTTTTGTGGTTTTATTACTTTATGGTAGCATCTCATTAGACCAAGACCTCTCCTGAGAAATCATTTGTCATTGAAAATATCATTGTTATAGCCACAAAAGAGCGGATGTCTCTGGCGGTGCCTAGAAGTGGGTGGGGCCTTTCTTCACATTCCATGGAGGTGTTTGAGCACAGGGTCCTCTTGCCCTGAGCCTAGCCAGTTCCTGTCACACTCAACTAGGCTTCCCTTTCTCATTTGCCTTGAGGGGTTCTTGAACCCTGAATGTAATGTGGTTTTTTTTTTTTGTCAATAATAATGACTATAAATCCACTATGAGTTATTAATATTCTTATGACTTCTATACCAAAGAGTGGCTGTATTTTGACCCATGATTCAGAAGATATCTTCTGAAGAGTAGAAAACTGGAATTGCAGTGGTGAAATATTTATATTTCCTTTACCCAAGGCTTCAAGGACAAACGAGCAGGTGGAAAAATCCTGAAAGGAGAAGTCTAAAGAACTCTGGGTGTGAACCACTTAAAGAGAATAAAGAGGCTATTATGATATAATGACTAACTGAAGAACTATAGGTACAAGATTGTTTTTGTGCAATGTATTAGCAAATATTTGCACTTTTTGCAATAGAAAGTATTATATACTTTTGTATTAGTGAGGTTTGTCCCGAGGCAGAGCCCATAGGATATGCATGTATACCTCATACTCGGGGGAAGTCAGTGTTTTATCCTATTCAGACCTTCAGCTGGTTGGATGAGACACAATCTCATCCAGTCTCATCTACAGTGTGGATGGGACAACCACACTATGGAGAGCATTCTGTTTTACTCCAAGTCTCAATATAAGTGTAAAATCATTAAAAACCACATCTCCAGAAACATCCAGAATAATATCTGACCAATATGGAGGCCCCATGGCCCAGTGAAGTTTTCACATAAAATTAGCCATCATACTAATACTCTCCAAAAGTATAAAAGCATTTCTATTGCAATTATGTTGGCAGTAGACTTTCACTTTCAGCAAAGTGGTTGACTTGTGGGCAAATGGCAAAGTAGGCAGAGTAATGGGAAACCATGTTTAGGTGGGGTGGATCCAGGGGAATTCTTCAGTAGTCAGTGGAAGGGTTTGAATCGTGGAACCTGCTTGAGGGCCTGCATTCATGAGACCCACATTATTGATTTTTGTGTATGTTCAGTTTCAGATAAGCCTTTAGAAAACTTTGGGTTGGATGCGAGGACACTTACTGGGAAGAACAACCAGTTGGGTGATGATGCCATTTTATGCTGACTTGGAACTGATAAAAGGCCATTGTTCTAGAATGTGTGACTTTTAATGTTTTTATCAGTAACTTGAATAAAGATATATAGATGTAATAATTGTGTTTTTTTTGATGTTATAAGTCTGGATTGACAGTGGATAAATTAGAATAAATTAATACAAGATGACATGAAAAGATTCCTCAAGGAATTGAATCTATGCAGAAACTTACAGGAGCACATTTGTGATCCCATTCTTGGTTTCTCAAGCACTTCTGCAATCTATAGGAAGATGGGGTTGTGGCCAAATAATATAGCATGTATAAGAAATTCTTAGGAGTGTTAAACTGAGAGTTCCCCCAAAGCAAGCTGGGTGCTTTGAAAAGCTTGGGCTGTTTTTGCTTGCAAGCATGGTGTTGACTAGGAGAGGGTGTTATGTTAATCAGAGGTGACAAAGCAATCAGCTTCTCTGTCTGGTCATCATATACTCAAATAGCATTGCCAGAAAGGGCTTTTATTTAAACACAGCTGGAAGGCAGGGTGCTTGGTGAGACATTTCCCTATGCCTTTTCTTGTTACTATCATATTTTTCAGATAACTAGCACTGAGAACTTGTTTCCACAGTGGTAGTGCTAGTTTCTACTTTATGACACAAATCCATTTGTAATGGCAAATGTATCTCTATTACATTTGCCATTACAAATGGCAAATGTATCTCTATAGTCGTCTTAAATCGATGATATAAGTGCTTTGTAAGACATTTATTTTGCCCAACATTTCATCAGCATCAAGGATTTAGAAAACTTTGATCTTTCCTTTTCTGAAATTCTTTTATAAGAGTGATGGGTTTTCTAAAATTTACTGTGAAGCTAACCTGATTACTCTGAGCTATTTTAAAGAGGATTAGGCTATTCAAGAGAGGATGGATTCTAATCCCGTGACTAATATTTTGGCCAATATAGCATAATTCTTTTTGATTATGAAAATTGGTTAGTAACCATTTCAGTATGTGCCATTCATTTCTGGTTACAATAAGCAGTATTAAAATGTGTCTGTTGGAACTTGGTTATAGATTAACTCCATATCCCTGAATCAATCACTGTGTAGTAGGGAAACCTGCCATATTGCAGGAGAAACCTAGGGGTAAAAGTTCTTTTGTTGTTGACATTTGCAGGGGACTCATTTTATCCATGTGTTTCCCATTATTTAATCAAGGTTGAGTACAGAAAAGAAAGGAGGGTAGCAATGGTAATAATCATCTCAGAGGGATCTGGTCTTTGCCAGGATAGAATTAAGTTTCCAGGTTGAGGTTTCCAAATGGTTTTTTGCTTAAAAGAAAGCAAGCTCACTTGTGTTTATTATAATCATTGTGCTAAAATTTACAACAGATAAAAGCTTTAGAAGAGTAGTTAATTAACATCATTTCTTAAGCTTAAGGGGATATCTTACAGATTTTGTGGCTGTATTTTTGTACCCAAAGGCTCTTGGTCTGATTAAAAAAGAAAAAAAAAAACTTTGGAAATACTTTTACACTGAAGAAAGTCTGGAAATGTGGTTTGATATCAAAATATCAGATTTTCTGAGATATGCTGAGAATTTATAAAGACAAGAGAATAGAATATTAAAATTAGGACTATATTAGTGAAACTAAACTCAGGCTATGCCCTGATCCTTCCCATTCTTCATTCTCCAATTAGATCCTTCAGCATTCCTTATTAGTTCGAAGCAACACCAGGTTGCCCAAGCTGGACACTTGGGCATCATCCTGGAGGCAGAGTTCATCTTCCTCAATACCTGTCCATGTCCCCCCACCTCCATACCATCATCTGGGTCACAGCCACAATCACATTGTAGACATAGCAGTTCATTTTTCCTCCTTAAATCCCCTTAGCTCCCTTCTGTTTATTCTTGACAGTGCAGTGGAGTTAGGTTTTTAAAACATATATTTCATCACGTTGACCCTCTGCTTAAACCCCTCAATGGCTCACCATTGCTTTTTAGAGAAGTCTAAAACCTTTATTTTGACCCATTGGACCCCCATTCCTGGCCCCAGGTTACCCCTGCAGCTGCATTTTCCTCCTCTCTTATCCTCTGTGCTCCATGCTACCACTTATTCTGTTCCTTGAAGACAGGGTCCCCAGTTCAGAGCTTGCATGCATGTTTCTATTGCTGGGACCCTCTTCTTCCCACTCCACCTTCCCAACTTTATCTTGCTGACACCTACTCGTGCTTCAGCCCTCACAGTGGCTGGAGCTGCCTGGGACTGCCTTTGCTGATTCTGTTAAGTTTCAGCCTCTCAGCATATGCCCACAGCACCCAGTACTTTTTCCTGACTGCACCATTGCTGTTTGGTGTCCCTCTCGCCTGCTAAATTAAGCTCCTGGGGTGGTGTGGGGGAGAGTGAGGGGGCAAGTCCTGTGCCTTCTGTATGCCAGAGCTTTTCCCGGAGCTCGCTATATTGTAGGGACTCACTACTTATTTGTTGACTAGAAAAATAAGTGAAAATATGAGACATGAGGTCACTGTGCCAGGGAGAACTCTCATATGAACTTGGAAGGTTTATAGCTTTTATATATTATACACACACACACACTATATATACATATATACATATATATATATATACTTACTCCCTTTTATTAAGTATATAAATTTATATGTATATACTTAAATATATATATTTACTCCCATTATCTGCCACTCAAGCCATATATATATATATATATATATATGTATTAGCTAAATATATATTTTCTCCTCCATTATCCCCTTCTCCCTTTTGGTACATCTGTGCATTTTGCAATATTCCTGAAGGAAAGGGCTGCTAAGAGCAAAGAGTTGAGAAAAGCAGGGCAGGTCTCTTTCTGGTTTGTGAACTGTGAAAGCTGAATGTAGCATAACAAAGGATACATCCAGTCTTCATCTCCAGTTCTTGGTGCAGATCTTCAAAAACCTTGGCATTTCCTGGTGATAGGAGTGTCTGTTGTCTAATATTTATATAATTTTTGTCAAAACACAGAAAAATGGAATCATGCCCATGTAGATTATTCTGCAATTTGAACTTTTCTGGCACGCAGGATAATAGGCCTCCAAAGATGTCCATGTGCGAATCCCTGGAATTTGTGACTATGTTATGTCATATGACTAAAGCAACTTTCCAGATGTGATTAAGTTAAGAGGCTCAAAATGGGTAGGGTATCCTGGATCATCTGTTTTGCCTCCATGTAATCACAGGGTTCTTATAAGAGGCAGGCAGAAAGGTCAGCATCAAGAAGCAGATGTGCCAGTGGGAGCAGAGGGCAGAGTCAGAGACAGATTGGAAGATGCTGACTCCTGGCTTTGAAGAAGGAGAAAGCAATCATGAACCAAGGCGTGCGGGCAGCCTCTAGAAGCTGGGAAGGCAAGGAGAAAGTATTCTCCCTGAGAGCCTCCAGAAGGAATACCATCCTGCTGACATCTTGATTTTAGCCCAGAGAGACCCATTTAATTTTTGACCTCCAGAACTGCAAAATAATACATTTGTCAGTTTTTTAAATCCACTAAATTTGTGGTAATTTATTATAGCAGCCACAGGAAACTAAAACATACTTGTACTTAAAATTAGTAATAAACAGTTTCAAGAACCATAAATACATTCTTCTTTTAGCTTCATTTTAATGAGTCTAATCATTTTCCACGATGGAGCTATCCCATAATTTATCTACTGTTTTCCTTTGTTGAGTGCTGTTGAGATACTTCGATTCTTGTCTTCTTGGTTTAAAAGAATTTAAGTAAGAGCCACACAGCAAAGGAGATGCAGCAAAATAAATTACTTTTGCAGTAATTTATTGCAAAAAGAAAATAATGTTTTGAAAGTCAGGTGAGAATACACAGTACACCGTGAGAGAGAGAATCAGGGCAGGCTGCTCATAAGGATGAGACAGCAAGGACTGGCACTAGGGAAACTCCATTTAGGGGAATCTTACACACTTCTTTATTAGTAGGTGAGAAGAGGTGTTACTATAAACACGTTCTGGGTGGTCCTCTGGGTGCACATGCGCAGTAGCTGTACATTCTTGTGTGTATATGGCATGTCTCATTAGCATCTTAAATCTCCACCCAGGGGTGTGTTTTTTATTATTATAATGAGCAAAAGATCAGTTTGAGGACAGGTAAAATCAAAGTGCACATGCTCTCTAGACGAGAAAGTCCCTGTTGAAGATAGCTTTGCATGCGTGAGCTCAATTGCAATGCGATTGTGTTGACTGTCCGGTCATCATGGTTGCTGCATCCTGAGAACATTCCTTGACTACCTATTCTGCTTCACTTTAGGTTGCTTCCAGATTTTTTTTTTCTTCCTGCCATATAAACAATACTGTGATTAATACCCTTGATATATGTCCTTTTGCATTTTTCTGGTATTTCCCTAGGATCAATTTCTAGAAGTGCAGTTCTAGGGAATGCAAATTTTAAAGGTTTGTGACTTACATTGACATTTGCTTTTGAGATATAGAGATTATCTGTGTAAATGTGTTGACTTCATCAGTCCTTCTCCATGAAACATAATGAAACTCGGTCTACTAAAAGAGAACATTCTTTCACATTTGAATCCAGTCAATTATTCTTCCTGCTGTTCTCTGTCTACAAAGATAAGAAAGATTTAAAATTGTGCAGGGAGGGGGTCTACTTTATAGATGCCAATAGGCAGGTTCTTTTCTGGGGAATTCCTCCTGAGCAACAGAAACTGACATCTTGAAATGAAGCTGGTGTCAAAGAAGTTGAACCCATGCATCAATTGCACTTGGATATACCAACTTATTCTCCAACATGTTTAAATCCTCTAGATTTGTGGCAATTTATTATAGCAGCTACAGGAAATGTGTGGATGTGAATTTGCCCATTTGTGACTGGGCACATGTTTTGGGATGCTATGGATGCTCTGTGGGCACACTGCCATGATCACCGGTGCTGCCGCTGGGAATATTCTGTGCGAATTTCCAAGAGCATTTGTTATACATATTAATTACATCTCGGCACTCTATTATTTGAAAATAAAGACACTGTTAGAGTCAATCAGGGCCTAAAGGATTCATATGGCATGGATATTGCACTGGGAAAAGTAATAAGTCCAGAATTTTAACAATTTGGGGTTTCAATCCGGAAAGCAATGCAGTCTTTATTTGCTTTTTTTCTTCTAAAATATTATGGCTAATTCAGAAGTGAACAGAATGCATGCATAAAAGTGGGCAGGAGATAAGAGGGGAAAGAGAAACTCCAGAGCACGGGGGAATGTGTGAAGAGGGTAACTTGATAAATCCTAAATATGCTAAAATAGGTTACAGTTCCTCAGGTAATCTGTATTGCCCATCATGCCTATTACCTGGTTCTATAAACAACTATAATTATCACTGATATATGTGAGTGACACTATCTGATGTGTGTATTTAGGTAAATAGCCACAGATACACCTTCAAGAGACTGTTGACCACGTACCAAAGGAAGTCTAGATCTTCAAAAGGCCAAACATATGGGAGAAAATAAAAATAAATCTGGATATCTATTTTCACAGTATAAAATGTAAGGTAACTCTAAAATATCTGAGTGTTTGAGTTTTTCAATTTTCTTCCAAATATCTTGGTTATTTGAACCAAGTCTAGAAAATATCCTCTTTCCCTAGTCTTCCCCCTTTAGACATGGCAAGACTGGAGGAAGAAAAATTATAATACACATGTGTGGAGGAGCAGCTGTATTAGCCTCCTAGGGCTGCATAACAAATACCACACACTTGGTAGATTACAGCGGAAGTTTGTTGCCTCACAGTTCTGGAGGCCAGAAGTCAAAAATCAAGGTGTCAGCAGGGCCAGGCCCACTGAAGGCTCCAGGGAGATTCCTTTCTTGCCTTCTCCAGCTTCTGGTGGCTCCAGGTGTTCCTTGGCTTGTGGCTGCCTCATTCCAATCTCTGCCTCTGTCTTCACATAGCCTTCTCTTCCTCTCTTGGTCTTCTCTTCTGTCTCCTCGAAGGACACTCTTGTTGGGTTAATGGCCCATCAGGGAGAGCCAGGATGATCTCATCCAGAGATCCTTAATGTAATTACATCCACAATGACCCTTCTTCCAAATAAGGTCACATTCACTAGTTCTGAGGATTAAGACAGGAACTTATCTTTTGGGGGGACTACCATTCAATCCACCACCCTTCCCCTAACTCCCGCCTGCCATCACTGCTCCACTAAAGGCTGATGCGGCTACAGCAGGCTGAAGCTGCTTGGTTCACTGCCAGAGAGACCGAATATATGAATGGATAAGGCCAGGCCAGATGTGAAAATGAAACTCTAGCCCACAGTCTGGAGAGACCTGCTGTATTAGTCTGTTTTCATGCTACTGATAACGACATACCTGAGACTGAGCAATTTACAAAAGAAAGAGGTTTAATTGGACTTACAATCCCACATGGCTGGAGAGGCCTCTCAATCATAGTGGGAGGCAAGGAGGAGCAAGTCACATCTTACGTGGATGGCTGCAGGCAAAGAGAGAGAACTTGTGCAGGGGAATTCTTCTTTTTCAAACCATCAGATCTTGTGAGACTTACTCATTATCATAAGAACAGCACGGGAAAGACCCCATGATTCAGTTACCTCCCACTGGGGTCCCTCCCACAACACATGGGAATTCAAGGTGAGATTTGGGCAGGACATAGCCAAGTCATATCACCTGCCCAGGAGACCAACTCATTATCTACAGCAGGGATCCCCAACCCCTGGGCTGCAGACCAGCACCAGTCTGTGGCCTCTTAGGAACTGGGCTGCACAGCAGGAGATGAGTGGCGGGCAAGTGAGCATTACTGCGTGAGCTCTGCCTCTCGTCAGATCATCAGTGGTATTAGATTCTCACAGAGTGTGAACCCTGCTGTGAACTGCACATGCAGGGGATATAGGTTGCACTCTTCTTATGAGGATCTAATGCCTGATGATCTGAAGTGGCACAGTTTCATCCCCTTGCAAGCTGTTCCCAATCCCCTCACCCTGGTTTTGTGGAAAAATTGTCTTTCATAAAACGGGTCCCTCGTGTCAGAAAGGCTGGGGACTACTGATCTAAAGCAACCGCCCAGGAGGTCAGACCACTGTCTCTAGCCACCAAACAAGCCAAACAATAGCACCTGTAGCAACCAGCCCAAGTGGCCAGGACTTGATTCATCACTGACAACTTTTCTAATTTTTTCCCCTACTTCAACCTAGGACCTGCCAGAGAAAGCCAAATATGCTCCCCTAACCAATCACATGGGACTCCTGGCTTCCAGGGACCCCCACCTGCAGCTTCCCCAGGCCAACAGTCTCCACTCAGGGCACACCTGCAGCCTCCCCTTTGCCACCGTGAAGCTTCTCTGATCTCCTGCCTCCCTTTAATCTCTTCCAAACACAAGTGGAAGTGACTGCCTCCCTTGACGTCACAAGTAAAGAGTGAACAGCCCATGCCTGCTCTCTGCGGCCGGTCTTTGTTTATTTCAGCCTTTGCTATTCTGACTGCATCAGGCCAACATCCTCAGCTGGGGTTCTCCTTAAACATCCCTTTTCTGCACCTGCAGTGTCTCTCTGCTGCCACACAGGAGCCAAATTCAAACTATCCATGCAGGTAGCACTGGTGGCAGTGGAGGGGAGACAAGAGGATGTAATGAGCCGAGGGCCCAGAGCTAGCAGGGTGTGGATAGCAACAGAACCATGGCCAGGTGTTAGAATGCCCCTCAGAAAATGGTTCAAACCCCACTCTTGAATCTGCACTATTGAAAGCTCCTCATGGGTGCAATCCAGGCATTTTATAAATTGTGTTATTTTCTAGATTCCTTCTTTTAATTCTCTGGCCTTTTTCTTGGTCAATGAATGGGGTTGCCTTTGGGATATGGCAGGGTTTATTTTCTTTTTTTTTCCCATTTATTTATTTTATTGCATTTTAGGTTTTGGGGTACATGTGAAGAACATGCAAAATTGTTGCATAGGAACACACGTGGCAGTGTGATTTGCTGCCTTCCTCCCCATCACCTACATCTGGCATTTCTCCCCCTGCTATCTCTCCCCAGCTTCCCACCCCCCACCGTCCCTCCCCTATTTCCCCCCAACTGACCCCAGTGTGTAGTGCTCCCCTCCCTGTGTCCATGTGCTCTCATCGTTCAACACCCGCCTATGAGTGAGAACATGCGGTGTTTGATCTTCTGCTCCTCTGTCAGTTTGCTGAGAATGATGGTTTCCAGGTTCATCCATGTCCCCACAAAGGACCCAAACTCATCGTTTTTGATGGCTGCATAATATTCCATGGTGTATATGTGCCACATTTTCCCTATCCAGTCTATCGTCGATGGGCATTTGGGTTGGTTCCAGGTCCTTGCTATTGTAAACAGTGCTGCAATGAACATTCGTGTACACGTGTCCTTATAGTAGAACGATTTGTAATCCTTTGGATATATACCCAGTAATGGGATTGCTGGGTCAAATGGAATTTCTATTTCTA